>NC_134951.1:14609245-15209245 GCF_965638725.1 Aptenodytes patagonicus | reverse complement strand
CCAAATCTCCCAAATTATTTCTGGCCATGATTTAATAGGTAGCATAGGACAGGTATCGTTCCCAGTAAGCAATTTGGATGTGATTGCCCTGTCCTGAGGCCTAAAATATTTTATTAGTATGGATGTGGCCAGACTGTGCTAGCTGGCATAAAAGGCAGAGAACAGACTCTGGCACCATTTTTACTTTGAAAGATGTAGCCAGAAGATGCCACAATTAGTCAGATACATATCCCCCTAGTGAAGAAGCAATTTACAGATAGCTAGTTAAATGCAAGAAAACATGAAAACATGTCTTTCTGCATTATCCACATGCTCCTATAACCACACAGAGGACAGCACTGGCAGGATCCACCCATGAATATACAGAAGTCATGCTTCAGTTACCCAAAATGCACATGTGCACCCTTCCTTATGTGCTATGTATAAAACAAACCTGTCACAGTAGCATCAGTGGACACAGTCCATCTTACTCTACCCATCATCTTCTCAGCTTCACCTCACATTGAGGCATCCACTTACTACAGCTTTCCTTCACAAAAAATAACCAAGGCAGTTCAGTCAGGCTCCTTGGGATGATCTGTTGGCTCTGCCTATGGACTTCTATGGGCAGCAAAATGCTAGCACCGTGCTGATGTCACATAGTCCACTGAGTCTTCCAGGGACTATTATTTTTTCATGTTTCTTTTCTACATCTCTGTGCAAAGGAAAAAAATAGAAAAAGTAGCCACTATTTTTGCTTGCTGAGGGTGTAATAAATTATTAAAACATACAGATATTCAGCAGAAAATATATGCTACGCTTTCTCTTAATAAAAATTGGCAAATGTTCACTTTTAATACCCTTTATATGCAACATTTTTCTGTCTTAAAATGTCTCATATTTTGTAAATGGTGTTTTAGAAGCCTCTGGAGGTACGATGATGAAATATTGATTGTCCTTTTCTTGACTTTTCCCACTCCCCAAACCCTTTTCACCACCTACAGTACTTCTGATTTATATTTTTTTATTATTTTGACAAATTAAAAACACTTCATACTGTGAAATAACTAGTAACAAGGGAGAATTTCATACGCACGTACATAAGGAAGAAAAACAAACAAGCATGAAGCACATATATTTCTATTACTGCTAGATAAGCTAACTTTTGAAGCTCTGGACTCTAGCTTGCCTTTGAATTTATGGGCTGAACTCAGAACACTTAGTCCTTGATTCTGCAGACACTTGAGGGAATGCCCAACTTCAAGCTTATGAACAATTATGTGGAAGTCATATGTTAATAATTAAATATAGGATTAAGTGTTTATAGGATCTTTGACTGTTAAACTGACCTAAAAGCAATATTCTTGTAAATTATTTCAGTCATCCTAAGTTTGATTTTGGAGCGCCTTTTTTTCAGCTTATGCCATGCCTTTTCTAACCTAGCCAAAATTATTATCCATAAATATAACTAGAAGTAATGTATTCTGGATTACTGAAATCCATGGAAGTTAACATCTCAGGTTAAAGCTGTGAAACTTTCCCTATAAGTAAGACCTAACAGATAAATATGTAAGAGCAGGCAGACTTTCAAAAAGCTAAAGGACAGGAAATTGTACCCACACATACTGTAAGTTTTGTCTGCAAAACTGCAACTGCAAAATTATGAGTGCATCAGTCGTGAAGGCTGGAAGCAAAATTTGGTCTAAGTCTGCATCCAAAATTTTGTGTTGCTGACTAGGAAACTGACACAGACTGCTGGTACCCTGATTTAACTTCAGCCTTTAGCTTAAGGTGTCCTAAGACAGACTGCATCTACCAGTTCCATGTGGAAGCTTTCCCAGTAATGCCCATCAATGTAAGATGGTTCACTCCCACATGCCAAAAGGGTAAATCTTATCCAAAATCTACAGAACATGAAAAAGCATGCCAAACCCTGGTGGAAAAGTTGTTTATTCATATAAGAAATCATTTTAATATTCTATTACTATTATCAAATAGAAAAATGCAATACATTCATTAAAAATATAATAACGAAGTATTTTAAAAAGGAACAAATTCTCAAAAATAAAGTAGAAAGTCAATATCTAACAATATCTAACAAAAGTTGGTGCCTTTTAAATATCAAGGACAGTGAGAATCTATGAATATTTCACATTCTATATTTCTACTTACTCTAAGTTTAAAAAAAAAAAAATGTCCATAAGGAGGATATGGATATTTTTCAATATTCCACTTTAACACAAAGGATTTTCCCATTTTACAATTGCCTGTTACATTTGCATTGCAAATTCCACTGTGTTGCAGTAAGAGGCAAACTAGCAGGTTGGCAATCCTTAACATCATCATTCAGTAAGTGAAAATTTTAAAAAATGCAGTGTACCTTAAAATGGTCTTTTAAAGTATAACAGCAACACAGTCATAAGTATCACTGTTAATGCAGAATAAGGGAAACTTTTAAAGCTGAGTGCTAATCCTTAATGCATGCTGTAAATTCAGTTCCCTTTTCATATCTACCCACAACGACATTTCTACAATACAGCAGAAATAACTCAGAAAATACATAATAGGACTAGCAATTACATCAGACTAACCAGTAGCTTTAGAAACAAGGTCAGTTATGATACAATAGATATCACACACTGTTAATTCTTGACAATATACCACTGGAGATTAATTAATGCACCATTGTCCTACATGTTAGTGTATATTGCTGGGGTCAGCGTATAAAAGATTTGCCAATTCTTGCTAAGAGGTACTTTGAAACTTTTCTTTATAACTGGAACTAAAGATTCTTAGTGAGCTGACCCCTATCTCTCTGCTGTCACTAGCACAACCAATTGCTTTTAGTGGTCCTGATTCTTACCCATGGGAGGTCAGAGCGATCCGATCTCTTCCACCTCTGCAACTGCTGTTTGAATTGAATTAAACAAATGCTGGCTAACTACTGAAGATACATTTTATTTTTGGAATTGACCTAAAGTCTTCTGAGCATTATGTAAATTATAGCTATGGAGATAAAGAGCATACCTTTTTGGATTTTTGCCCTACAGGTGATGCGACTGAAGAGCTTTGACATTCAATAAAGATTTGCAGATACTTGCTTATCTTGTGCTACTTTATGTCATTGTTCTTATTATAGATATCTTCTTTTCCAGTGTTTTACTCGCTCTAGTTTTAAATGTCACAAGAACTGAATAGGGAGCTGATGTTGCTTGTTTGCATAGGCTAAGAAACATAGACCTGTTAACTGTTTCACTCCCTGTTCACTATCCATTTACAGCTACACCCAATGAGTCAATACCTAGGTTTCTTTTGGGAGACACCATTTCCCTCCAAAAAGAAACCTTAAGAGCAGCTGATGAAGTAGATTGCTCTAGAGGCTAACCTCTACAGATAGTGTAGAGGCGGTAATATTAAATTTGTCTTCTTTTAACCAGTACTGTTCTCAGCACTGCTCTATCAGAATTTTTATGCATACACAACACCCGTGCCTCCATGGCACGCTCTGTGGAACACATCATACACTCCTGTTGTGATGATATAAAACACTTTGTGGCAGACTGTAGAGCAGCCCTCTCATTTTTCTTTGAAATCTAAAAAATATGTTTAAAAATTTCTTGGGATCAGAGAGATGGCTTCCGTGAAGGTCACAAAAATGAGTGAATGAATAAACAAACAAACAAACAAATAAATAAATCAGATCTCTGACTTGGCTCAAATGTGCAGATGGGAGTTTGTATCCAATAGAAGTATTAGGTTCCCAGTAAGGTGGCACTTTCTTTTGAGACTGTGGTTTATGGCCACAGAGGTAAGTATTGAAGCTTTCAACTTAAAATTTCACAAGTAATCAGGCTAGTTGTGGTATACTGTGTGACAGTTACAGAGTAATGGCACAGACTTCACATTATACAAAGGCCACTGTGATTCTCGGAGCATGCAGCCTTTTCCTCAGAGATCCTGGTCATTCCCTGGGTGCACGTTCCCCAGACATCTTGCTATGAATTTGGGGCTTGATTAAAACATGCATGTCATGCTTCACTGTCCGTATATGTCCATGTGACATGGCCCAGGAGCTGTGAAATAGTAACAGTATAGACTGGCACTCTGAACCACAGAGGCTGTCCATTCACGGAAAAAAAAAAATTCTATCGTTTATTCTAATGATAAATAATTTGAATACATTAGAATTAGAGGAATTATATAACTATGCTAAAGCACATGGAGGACAGGGAGGTGATTTGAGACAGCCAACATGGCTTCACCAAGGGCAAGTCCTGCCTGACTAACCTAGTGGCCTTCTATGATGGAGTGACTATATCAGTGGACAAGGGAAGAGCTACAGATGTCGTCTATCTGGACTTCTGCAAGGCCTTTGACACGGTGCCCCACAACATCCTTCTCTCTAAACTGGAGAGGTATGGATTTGATGGGTGGACTGTCCGGTGGGTGAGGAATTGGTTAGATGGTCACATCCAGAGGGTAGTGGTCAACAGCTCAACCTCCAGATGGAGATTGGTGACAAGTGGTGTCCCTCAGGGGTCCATATTGGGACCGGTACTGTTTAATATCTTCATCAATGACATAGAGAGTGGGATTGAGGGCACCCTCAGCAAGTTTGCAGATGACACCAAGCTGAGTGGTGCGGTCAACACGCCAGAAGGACGGGATGCCATCCAGAGGGACCTGGACAAGCTGGAGAAGTGGGCCTGTGTGAACCTGATGAGGTTCAACAAGGCCAAGTGCAAGGTCCTGCACCTGGGTTGGGACAACCCCCGGTATCAATACAGGCTGGGGGATGAAGGGATTGAGAGCAGCCCTGCCGAGAAGGACTTGCGGGTACTGGAGAATGAAAAGCTGGACATGAGCCGGCAATGTGCACTCATAGCCCAGAAGGCCAAGCGTATCCTGGGCTGCATCCAAAGAAGCGTGGCCAGCAGGTCGAGGGAGGTGATTCTGCCCCTCTACTCTGCTCTGGGGAGACCCCACCTGGAGTCCTGCGTCCAGCTCTGGAACCCTCAGCATAAGAAAGACACAGACCTGTTGGAGCGGGTCCAGATGAGGGCCACGAGAATGGTCAGGGGGATGGAACACCTCTCCTGTGAAGAAAGGCTGAGAGAGTTGGGGTTGTTCAGCCTGGAGAAGAGAAGGCTTCGGGGAGACCTTATTGTAGCCTCTCAGTACTTCAAAGGGGACTTATAAAAAAGATGGTGGCAAACTGTTGCCTGGCAGGGTGAAAGCAGGGCCTGTTGCGACAGGACAAGGGGGAATGGCTTTAATCTAAAAAGGGGTAGATTTAGACTAGGTATAAGGAAGAAATGTTTTACGCTGAGGGTGGTGAACCACTGGCACAGGTTGCCCCAAGAGGTGGTGGATGCCCCATCCCTGGAAACCTTCAAGGTCAGGTTGGAGGGGGCTCTGAGCAACCTGATCTAGTTGAAGATGTCCCTGCCCACAACAGGGGGGTTGGACTAGATGACCTTCAGAGGTCCCTTCCAACCCAAACTATTCTATGATTCCATGATTCTATGAATTAATATAACAATTCAGCTACCTTGTGCACACTGTTGAAAAATATCATGTTCTGTTTAAGATACTAGGAATTCAGGTGCCTAGTGCTGTCCAGTTGCCTAAAAGTTGGCATCTAAGAAATGCCAATCTGAATTCAGATACCTTAATGCATTTTTCCTTTGAGAAAGACTCAACGGGTCTTTCTTAGGTCTTTTTTCATTGCTACTAGACCCACTGGAATGTGTCAGATACTCTTGAGGGCCCCAGATGACACTACACACTTTTATTTAGGGAAACAAATTGAGCCATAGAAGTCAAGAAGTTTATGACTAGAAAATCCTGCCTCTCCATCAGTTGCACAAGGAAGAGCTATCTATATAGTTTTCACATATTTTTGCACAATAAGAATACTCAGTAACTAGAGTACAAACACAAGAACCAAAAAGGTCCTATTCAAGAATTTATGCTCTAATGAAACACATTGGCTCGTGAGTGTTAAAGCAACAGTAAGATAGGACTAATCAGGATGAGAGGCAGTGATCTTATTGCATGAGGAGCTGTATAGCTGTGAAGCATTTTTTTAAAAATTCATGGAAAAGAAAAAAATCAGTTAAGAGGCTTAATGAGTCACTCTAGAAACATCAGAAATACCCTTTTATGAACAGAATAAAACCTACTATTGCTATTATTTAAAGTTTATATTATAGTTTTATAAGGTAATGGTGGAAATCCACATGGCATCTTAAAACACCACAAAAGGAGGACTATTTACAATAAAAAAAATACTAAAAGCCACCTTGATCTCTAGTTCAGCTTTCAATCTCAAAATTTTACATGAAAATTTCTTACTTGGGATCATCATTTTACACTTGTTTTTTTCTTGGTGACAAAATAAGACAACTAGGCACCATCTTTAGAGCTGCATATCTGAAATAATGTTTAGCAGATATTGATTTCTAATTTGTCCTATAAAATCTCATTTAAGGACTGCTAAATGAAATAAAACCTAATAATCACAACTATGTTCTCAGGGGAGAAAAAAACAAACAAAAGTATATTACATGCACAAAAAACCACAAACACAGACATTTGAATTACTCTTTAGTAATATTTTCTTCCTAAAACATCAAAAGGTACTTATCAAACCAAAATGTGAAGCAACAGCACACACTTACAGAGCTGGTTTCACATTAAGTGGTTAGGATATATAGTCTTATATCATGTGTGAATATTCAAAAGATTATATTCTTTTGCCAAATATTTGTGGGGTTTTTTAGTAGCTGGCTTATTAAGAAGTTATCTCACCCATACCACCCAGAGAAGTTAAAAATGCATTCCCTTTGAGTCTGAGCTGACTGGACAGGAGTGAAAATCTTTTAAAAATTGAAAACATTACCATCTTGTCTTCTGGGATTTTCTTCTTGCAATTTCTCATGATTTTGATACAATTTATTATGACACAAACTCTCTTGTAGATATAGATTTACTGCAGAAATCTGTTTCTTAAACGCTTCAAAAAAAGGCTGAATTCTGAGTTACATTAATTCGTCTTTTACATTATACTAGCTTTTTCTCCTGTTCTGGGCTTGTCTATGGCCTGTGCATACAGGAGCAGCCCTGGCATCTAAATAATAGTTTCCATTGCATTCTGAATCATTTGTTTTCATTACTGTTCTTGTGTGTCTCTACCTCTTTGTTGTTAATGAGATCAAGCTGGATTTCCACTGAGACCGTGACAGTAGTGCCATCAGCTTTTAATCTGTCAAGTCCCCATGAAACCTCCTTCAAACCTGCTTTTATAGAATCATAGAATCATAGAATCATTGAGGTTGGAAAAGACCTCTAAGATCATCGAGTCCAACCGTCAACCCAACACCACCATGCCCACTAAACCATGTCCCTAAGCGCCTCATCTACACGTCTTTTAAATACTTCCAGGGATGGGGACTCCACCACTTCCCTGGGCAGCCTGGTCCAATGTTTCACCACTCTTTCAGTAAAGACATTTTTCCTTACATCCAATCTAAACCTCCCCTGCCGCAACTTGAGGCCATTTCCTCTCGTCCTATTGCTTGTTACTTCGGAGAAAAGACCAACACCCACCTCGCTACAACCTCCTTTCAGGTAGTTGTAGAGAGCGATGAGGTCTCCCCTCAGCCTCCTTTTCTCCAGGCTGAACAGTCCCAGTTCCCTCAGCCGCTCCTCAGAAGACTTGTGCTCCAGACCCCTCACCAGCCTCGTTGCCCTTCTCTGGACACGCTCCAGCACCTCAACGTCCTTCTTGTAGTGAGGGGCCCAAAACTGAACACAGTATTCGAGGTGCGGCCTCACCAGTGCCGAGTACAGGGGCACGATCACTTCCCTACTCCTGCTGGCCACACTATTTCTGATACAGGCCAGGATGCCATTGGCCTTCTTGGCCACCTGGGCACACTGCCGGCTCATGTTCAGACGGCTGTCAGCCAGCACCCCCAGGTCCTTCTCTGCTGGGCAGCTTTCCAGCCACTCTTCCCCAAGCCGGTAGCGCTGCATGGGGTTGTTGTGGCCGAAGTGCAGGACCCGGCACTTGTCCTTGTTGAACCTCATCCAGTTGGCCTCGGCCCATCGATCCAGCCTGTCCAGGTCCCTCTGCAGAGCCTTCCTACCCTCGAGCAGATCAACACTCCCGCCCAGCTTGGTGTCGTCTGCAAACTTACTGAGGGTGCACTCAATCCCCTCATCCAGATCATTGATAAAGATATTAAACAAGACCAACCCCAAAACTGAGCTGTGGGGAACACCGCTCGTGACCGGCCGCCAACTGGATTGAACTCCATTCACCACAACTCTCTGGGCCCGGCCATCCAGCCAGTTTTTGACCCAGCGCAGAGTCCACCTGTCTAAGCCGTGAGCCGCCAGCTTCTCTAGGAGAATGCTGTGGGAGACAGTGTCAAAGGCCTTGCTGAAGTCCAGGTAGACCACATCCACAGCCTTTCCCTCATCCACTAGGCGGGTCACCTGGTCATAGAAGGAGATCAGGTTGGTCAAGCATGACCTGCCTCTCATGAACCCGTGCTGGCTAGGCCGGATCCCCTGGTTGTCCCGCTCATGCCTTGTGAGCGCCCTCAAGATGAACCGCTCCATAATCTTCCCTGGCACCGAGGTCAGGCTGACAGGCCTGTAGTTCCCCGGATCCTCCTTTCGGCCCTTCTTGTGGATGGGCGTCACATTGGCAAGCCTCCAGTCGTCCGGGACCTCCCCCGTTAACCAGGACTGCTGATAAATGATGGAGAGCGGCTTGGCGAGCTCCTCCGCCAGCTCCCTCAGCACTCTCGGGTGGATCCCATCTGGCCCCATAGACTTGTGAGCATCCAGGTGGCATAGCAGGTCGTTGAACTGCTTCCTCCTGGATTACGGGGGGTTCATCCTGCTCGCCGTCCCCGTCTTCCAGCTCGGGGGGCCGAGTACCCTGAGGATAACTGGTCTGCCTGTTAAAGACTGAGGCAAAGAAGGCATTGAGTACCTCAGCCTTTTCCTCATCCTTGGTGACAATGTTCCCCCGCCCTGCATCCAATATGGGATGGAGATTCTCCTTGGCTCTCTTCTTGTCATTAATATATTTGTAAAAACATTTTTTGTTGTCTCTAACGACAGCGGCCAGATTGTGTTCTAGCTGGGCTTTTGCCTTTCTCATTTCTTCTCTGCATGACCTAACGAGATCCCTGTACTCTTCTTGAGTCGCCTGCCCCTTCTTCCACAAGCGGTAAACTCTCCTTTTTTTCCTGAGTCCCAGCAAGAGCTCCCCGTTCAGCCAGGCCGGTCGTCTTCCCCGCCCATTCTTGTTACGGCGTACAGGGACAGCCTGCTCCTGCGCCTTTAAGACTTCCTTCTTGAAGATCGTCCAGCCTTCCTGGACCGCTTTGCCCTTCAGGACCGTCTCCCAAGGGACTCTCTCAACCAACGTCCTGAACAGGCCAAAGTCCACCCTCCGGAAGTCCATGGTTGTGGTTTTGCTGCCCCCCCTCCTTACTTCACCGAGGACTGAGAATTCTATCATTTCATGGTCGCTGAGCCCAAGACGGCCTCCGACCACCACATCTCCCACCAGTCCTTCTCTGTTTGTAAACAGCAGGTCGAGCGAGGCACCTCCCCTGGTAGGCTCAATTACCAGCTGTGTCAGGAAGTTGTCTTCCACACACTCCAGGAACCTCCTAGACTGCTTCCTCTCTGCCGTGTTGTATTTCCAGCAGACGTCCGGGAAGTTGAAGTCCCCCACGAGAACAAGGGCTAGCGATTGAGAGACTTCTGCCAGCCGCTTATAGAATGCTTCATCCGCCCCTTCATCCTGGTTGGGTGGTCTATAACAGACTCCCAGCAGGATATCTGCCTCGTTGGCCTTCCCCCTCATCCTTACCCATAAACACTCAACCGTACCATCATCACAATCGTTGAGCTCTATACAATCAAAACACTCCCTAACATACAGGGCCACCCCACCGCCTCTCCTTCCTCGCCTGTCCCTTCTGAAGAGTCTGTAGCCATCCATTGCAGCACTCCAGTCATGAGAGTCACCCCACCATGTTTCTGTGAGGGCGACTAAGTCATATCTCTCCCGCTGCACAATGGCTTCCAGCTCCTCCTGCTTGCCGCCCATGCTGCGTGCATTGGTGTAGATGCACTTGAGCTGGGCTATCGATTTCGCCCCCGGCATCGGCACGCCACCCCTCGGCTCATCTCTAGCGAGCCTGGCTTTATCCCCTTCCCCCTTCGAACCTAGTTTAAAGCCCTCTCAATGAGCCCCGCCAATTCATGAGCCATGATCCTTTTTCCCTTGTGAGACAGCTGGACTCCGTCTGTCACCAGCAGGCCCGGTGCCATGTAAACCTCCCCATGATCAAAAAAGCCAAAATTCCGCCAATGGCACCAGCCCCTGAGCCACGCGTTGATCAGGTGTGTTTTCCTGCTCCTTTCGGTATCCTTCCCTGCCACTGTAGGGATAGAGGAAAACACTACCTGTGCTCCCGATCCTTGAACCAGTCGCCCCAGTGCCCTGAAGTCCCTTTTGATCGCTGCAGGACTTCTCTCTGCAACCTCATCACTGCCAGCCTGTATAACCAGCAGCGGGTAGTAATCAGAAGGCCGTACCAAACCAGGGAGCTTCCTAGTGATGTCTCTGACCCGGGCCCCAGGGAGGCAGCAGACTTCCCTGTGGGACGGGTCCGGTCGGCATATCGGGCCCTCTGTTCCCCTCAGAAGGGAATCGCCTATGACAATTACCCTCCTTTTTTTCTTAGCAGCGGCAGTCGTAATGTGTGGGGCTGACCGCCTCACCCTAGGCGACCCCCCGGATGGACCTTCGTCTACATCCTCGCTTGCCTTGCCCTCAAGTTCCAGGGCCCCATATCTGTTGTGTAAAGGCAACCGGGAAGGTGAGGGAGGCCGGGCGGGGGTTCGCCTGGCATGCCGAGCAGGGACCCGTTTCCATCCCCCCCCGTCGCTTAGGTCCCCTCTTTCTACCTGGTGGCAAGAAGGCAGGGGATCCTCTGCTTCTCGCGGAGCCTCCTTCTGCTGCCTCTGCCTCAGGGACGGTAGGGTGCAGCTCCACCAACCTATCTCCCTCTCACACTCCCGGATACTCCTCAACCTTTCCACCTCCTCCTTCAGCTCTGTCACCAGGCCGAGCAGATCATCCACCTGGTCACACCGCACACAGGTGGTGTCTCTGCCGCCCTCCGGCACAGCTGACAGGCTCAGGCACTCCCTGCAGCCAGAGACCTGGACAGCTGTATGCTTGCGTGTGAGCTCCGTCTGGGTCACCACATTCCTTCTGGTGACGGCTTTCGGCCGAGTGGAAACCATAGCCGGTCCTCTTCTCGGAAGCCTACGATTACCAGTTGAGTTGGCCTCTGGAGCCGGGAGCGGGGCTGCGCCTTGCCCGCTCTCCTTCCCTGCACACCCTCCCTCGCGAACTGCCGCGCAAACTGCCGCGCCACGCCCTTCTGACGCGCCACGTCCTGTTTGCCCGCCCCGTTCGCCGCGCTCCGGGTCGCTCGCGCTCCCTGGAGCTGCTCTTCTAAGTGAGGGGGTTTGGCTGCCGCCCCTCTTGTCCCCGCCCACGCTGAGTCAGAGCTGCCGCTCGTCAGGAGCTCCCTCCTCCGGCTCGGGGAATGGGGGGGCTGGGGCTCCCTCTCGCTCCCTGCGCTTTTGCTTTTCACGGGTTTGGCCGCGGTTTTGCCGCTTCAGGAAGGGTCCCCCGTCGCGATCCTCCGCTCCGGAGCCCTTCGCCTTGGTGGCTTCGCTGAAATGGCCATGAAATTTGTAACTTAGTAGGTCCTTTGTAGTGTCCCTTTTTATATAAAATGTTTTGATCAAATTCCATCTCATGCTCCGTCCAGCTGTAACATGCATGCAGTCATTGTATAAAATATGGAGGACCACATTCCATGCAGTTGACACACACGTTAGGTTTGACCCTTTATCTGACAGCTAAAGAAAATGCCATTCAGAAACTGGAATAGAAATAAGTCTTAGTCAGACAGATAGGAGTGTTGGCACTGCTGTGAATTTTACTCCCTTCTTAGCAAGCTTGAAATGTTGTGACAAATGATAAGCATGTTTAGAATGACTGAAAAAATGCCTCTACACAAAAAATATATTTCTTTATTGGGGATGTTTTCTTGACATAACTATCTTTAACAGTCCCCCTGCCAACTCCCTTCAAGACTTGCCCATCCATTTGTGCCTGAACTAGGCTACAAGCACTCAGGCTACACATGCACTGATATAAAGACAACCTTCTGGAAGCAATGAAAAGAGTCTATAAGGGATTGCATAGAAACATAAGGTCTTTAAGAAACATAGGGTCAAAAACCCCTGAAATTCTTTTAAGCATTATTCTGGGCTGGCTTATAAGACATATATCTTAAAAACACTATGTCATGCTTTAACCCCAGCCAGCAGCTAAGCACCACACAGGCGCTTGCTCACTCCCCCGCTGGTGGGATGGGGGAGAGAATCGGAAGGGTAAAAGTGAGAAAACTCAAGGGTTGAGATAAAGACAGTTTAATAAGCAAAGCAAAAGTCACACGCACAAGCAAAGCAAAACAAGGAATTCATCCACTAGTTCCCATCGGCAGGCAGGTGTTCAGCCATCCCCAGGAAAGCAGGGCTCCATCACACGTAACGGTCTTTTGGGAAGACAAATGCCGTCACTCCAAATGTCCCCCCTTCCTTCTTCTTCCCCAGCTTTATATGCTGAGCATGACGTCATATGGTATGGAATATCCCTTTGGTCAGTTGGGGTCAGCTGTCCCAGCTGTGTCCCCTCCCAGCTTCTTGTGCACCCCCAGCCTACTCATTGGTGGGGTGGTGTGAGAAGCAGAAAAGGCCTTGACTCTCTGTAAGCACTGCTCAGCAGTAACGAAAACATCCCTAAACAGTTTATCAACACTGTTTTCAGAACATATCCAAAACATAGCCCCATGCTAGCTACTATGAAGAAAATTAACTGTATCCCAGCCAAAACCAGCACACACTACTTCTATGTAAATCCAGTAAAAAAAGCATTTGACAAATTGACTCGTAATTCACTAGACATCTGAAGCATCTTTGATTCCAGTCATACCCTTCCCCTCTTTACTCCCTTGTCAATGAGTGGCATGCAAGTCCAAAACACTGAAGTCCCTTCTAGCAGATGAAGAACATCTGCTGCTGCTTGGATAACTCAGTATCTCCTCTAAGGGAGAAAGTATCTAGATTAAAATTAACATTAAGGTTAGTAAAATAGTGTGAATTAGCCAAGGAATCATTGGAAAGATAAAGTGAGAAAAAGATTCTGAGAAGGGTTTAGACTGTACAGGCCTGGGGAAGCAGGGTTGGTTTGCAATTTAATACGTATATAGACAGTCCCTGAGGACACAATGGAGAAGGACACAGAGCATTTAACCCTAGCCATTTGTCCCTTTTCAAATACCAACTTGTATCATAGACAGACTTAGGTGGAAGGAAAACAACGTTCAAGGAACATGAACTGAAAAAGGTCTATTTTGTGTGCTCAGAATCTCTTAAGAGATGCTTTTAAAGGATTGGTTTCCTTCTAGACAGGAAAGTAAAAGAAAGAAGAAAGAACTCTCCACAGGAGAGAAACAATCTCCCATTCAAGCCAGACAGAAAAACATTTTTCAGTAAGTATGGTTCAATGCTATTTATGTAGCTAGGCATGAAACTACTGAGCTGGCAAGCAGGACTAACTGTAGCCTGGTGTCTTAGCAACGGATGCTGGCCTCACAGGCACTTCAAAAGTTGGAACTCTCTGAAGGCGTCAGACAAATTGAGGTCCTCCTTGCATATTTAGCTGTCAAAAGCATATGACTGCTGAGATGGGGCATCTGGGAACCTTGTTACACGCAGATCTCTGGGGGCTACAAGGTCAACATGGCCAACAATGACAGAAGTGCCTGTAAGCGTAAAGTGTGAGATTCCTCACATGCCTAACCTACCCCTAACCTCTCTACACTGTGGACAGAACGGGGCTTCCCTATAGGCGAATTAAGAGAAGGGCAGCATAAGAATTCACAGGGCAGTCTCATCACGAGTCTTGCTTATGAAGGGCACCTTTCAAGGATGCCTGCATTAGCAATGTGAAGATTGCAAATGCCTTCCTACCCTTCTGTTCTTAAAGCCCTACAGTATTACCAAGTAGTAACTGGGGAAAAAAAAAATCTTCTTGCACTGTAGATCATGAACCTTGAATTATTACTTTGAACTTTTAACACCACTTCTCCTAATCTTTCTGGGTTTTACATGCTACGCAAGTACATCACTGAAAGATAATGATGGAACACAGCTCAGGAGTACAGAAGAGCACTAACCACAAGCATTATTTTCTGTGAAAATAGAAGCATATTTAAGTAACAGCGGCAATGAACATGCTAGGAAGATATTTATAATGTAATCAAATTTACCACCTTTAAGTACTCTGGCATGAATTCCAGAAGCTATTATGCTCATTAAGAATCAGACCAGGAGGAACTTTCCTTGTATACAGTTTAAATTCAGCCTGAGAATCAAAAATAAAATGTGAATATTGTCCCTATTGTTCCTTATGGACAGCAAGCTATATCATATAATCGCCCCATATCATTATGTGTGATGAGTGGGCTATAGAACAGCAAAGCCCTGGGCTAAGCTTACAACAAAATTGGAAGGAGTTCATTATACTTGTTTCAAATCCAAAGAGCAGAGGCAGTATGAAATAAATCACCAACACATACCTGCCTGTGCTTGAACACCTCAGTTTCCTCTCAGAATCAATGCAAACACACTTTAGTTCAAACAAAAGGGAAGGAATCACCAGCAGCAGCATTAAATCATAGAGAATTTGATCAAATAAATGGTTTTTTACATAATCCTTATTTTTAACAGGTCTTTTTTTTATTTGTTCAGTTTTAGAGTATTACTACAAAGTGACTCAGTTTTAGGTAATGAAAGGATACTGAATTTTCCCATTGTGGCTCTTTGACCCTTTATATGTCAAAAAGCTCTAGACATTGAGTTTTCAGCAAACAGTTATGCCACCTATTTCTTCTTTATGTGCATGTGTATAACTGTCAAATTCTTAATTTCACTGAACTCCTTCATTCCCAAAGAGACACACTTTTTCAAAACCACCTTCAGAGTACATCTTCATTAGAAAGATAGTTGAAGACCAGACTTTTCCAATTAGGAAAAAAAAATAGACAATATTTTTTTATGGCAGTGCAAGTCAATAAATTTATTTCAAAGTTAGGAAATTTGCTTTCTAATATCTAATTTACATGATTCAGTATGCCCTAATGCCAGACCACGGACTAACAAGCTACACAATATTCTGGGACAAATCTCAAGTTCTCCTTGTGAAACCACTACACCTTCTATAAATAATTGTTAATTTGGGACACATCTGGGATGTCTGCCTAAGGAAAGATGAAGGAAAGCCAGGTTCAAGTGGCTCATTCAGAACATTTTTAATTCCAAACAATTCTGTACAATTAACTGGTTTTGGTTTTGAGAGCTGCCAACAGCTGACCATGAGCCAGCAATGCACCTTGGAAGCAAAGGAGGCCAACAGCATCCTGGGCTGCATGAGGAAAAGCATTGCCAGCAGGTCGAGGGAGGTGATCCTTCCTCTCTGCTTTGCACTGGTGTCCTGGTTTCAGCTGGGATAGAGTTAATTTTCTTCCTAGTAGCTGGTACAGTGCTGTGTTTTGGATTTAGGATGAGAATAATGTTGATAACACACCGATGTTTTAGTTGTTGCCAAGCAGTGCTTACACTAGCCAAGGACTTTTCAGCTTCCCGTGCTCTACCGACTGAGAAGGCTGGAGGTGCACAAGAAGCTGGGAGGGGGCACAGCCAGGACAGCTGACCCCAACTGGCCAAAGGGACATTCCATACCATGTGTGTCATGCTCAGTACATAAACTGGGGGAAAGCTGGCCAGGGGGGCCGCTGCTCGGGGACTGGCTGGGCATCGGTCGGCAGGTGGTGAGCAATTGCACTGTGCAACACCTGTTTTGTGTATTCTTCTATTATGTTATATAATATGTATATTATGTATAATATAATATAATATGTATATTATGTATAATATAATATGTATAACCATATGTGTATAACCATATATACTATGGTTATACAGGCTGGCAGTGATGAGGTTGCAGAGAGAAGTCCTGAAGCGATCAAAAGGGACTTCAGGGCACTGGGGCGACTGGTTGAAGGATCAGGAGCACAGGTAGTGTTCTCCTCAATCCCTACAGTGGCAGGGAAGGATACTGAAAGGAACAGGAAAACACACCTGATCAACACGTGGCTCAGGAGCTGGTGCCATCAGCAGAATTTTGGCTTTTTTGCTCATGGGGAGGTTTACACGGCACCGGGCCTGCTGGCAACAGATGGAGTTCAGCTGTCTCACAGGGGGAAAAGGATTTTCACCCATGAATTGGCAGGGGTCATTGAAAGGGCTTTAAACTAGGTTCGAAGGGGGAAGGGGATAAAACCAGGTTCACTAGAGATGAGCCTAGGGGTGGCATGTCAATGCTGGGGGCGAAATTGACAGCCCAGCTCAAGTGCATCTACACCAATGCACGCAGCATGGGCGGCAAGCAGGAGGAGCTGGAAGCCATTGTGCAGCGGGAGAGATATGACTTAGTCGCCCTCACAGAAACATGGTGGGGTGACTCTCATGACTGGAGTGCTGCAATGGATGGCTACAGACTCTTCAGAAGGGACAGGCGAGGAAGGAGAGGCGGTGGGGTGGCCCTGTATGTTAGGGAGTGTTTTGATTGTATAGAGCTCAACGATTGTGATGATGGTACGGTTGAGTGTTTATGGGTAAGGATGAGGGGGAAGGCCAACGAGGCAGATATCCTGCTGGGAGTCTGTTATAGACCACCCAACCAGGATGAAGAGATGGATGAAGCATTCTACAAGCAGCTGGCAGAAGTCTCACAATCGCTAGTCCTTGTTCTCATGGGGGACTTCAACTTCCCGGACGTCTGTTGGCAATACAATGTGGCAGAGAGGAAACAGTCTAGGAGGTTCCTGGAGTGTGTGGAAGACAACTTCCTGACACAGCTGGTAAGTGAGCCTACTAGGGGAGGTGCCTCGCTCGACCTGCTGTTTACAAACAGAGAAGGACTGGTGGGAAATGTGGTGGTCGGAGGCCGTCTTGGGCTCAGCGACCATGAAATGATAGAATTCTCAGTCCTCGGTGAAGTAAGGAGGGGGTCCAGCAAAATCGCAACCATGGACTTCCGGAGGGTGGACTTTGGCCTGTTCAGGACGCTGGTTGAGAGAGTCCCTTGGGAGACGGTCCTGAAGGGCAAAGCGGTCCAGGAAGGCTGGACGATCTTCAAGAAGGAAGTCTTAAAGGTGCAGGAGCAGGCTGTCCCTGTACGCCATAACAAGAATGGGCGGGGAAGACGACCGGCCTGGCTGAACGGGGAGCTCTTGCTGGGACTCAGGAAAAAAAGGAGAGTTTACCGCTTGTGGAAGAAGGGGCAGGCGACTCAAGAAGAGTACAGGGATCTCGTTAGGTCATGCAAAGAAGAAATGAGAAAGGCAAAAGCCCAGCTAGAACACAATCTGGCCGCTGTCGTTAAAGACAACAAAAAAAGTTTTTACAAATATATTAATGACAAGAAGAGAGCCAAGGAGAATCTCCATCCTTTATTGGATGCAGGGCGGGGGAACATTGTCACCAAGGATGAGGAAAAGGCTGAGGTACTCAATGCCTTCTTTGCCTCAGTCTTTAACAGGCAGACCAGTTATCCTCAGGGTACTCGGCCCCCTGAGCTGGAAGACGGGGACGGCGAGCAGGATGAACCCCCCATAATCCAAGAGGAAGCAGTTCAACGACCTGCTACACCACCTGGATGCTCACAAGTCTATGGGGCCGGATGGGATCCACCCGAGAGTGCTGAGGGAGCTGGCAGAGGAGCTCGCCAAGCCACTCCCCATCATTTATCAGCAGTCCTGGTTGACGGGGGAGGTCCCAGATGACTGGAGGCTTGCCAATGTGACGCCCATCCACAAGAAGGGCCGGAAGGAGGATCCGGGGAACTACAGGCCTGTCAGCCTGACCTCAGTGCCGGGGAAGATTATGGAGCGGTTCATCTTGAGGGTGCTCACAAGGCATGAGCGGGACAACCAGGGGATCAGGCCCAGCCAGCACAAGTTCATGAAAAGCAGGTCGTGCTTGACCAACCTGATCTCCTTCTATGACCAGGTGACCCGCCTAGTGGATGAGGGAAAGGCTGTGGATGTGGTCTACCTGGACTTCAGCAAGGCCTTTGACACCGTCTCCCACAGCATTCTCCTCGAGAAGCTGGCGGCTCACGGCTTAGACAGGTGGACTCTGCGCTGGGTCAAAAACTGGCTGGACGGCCAGGCCCAGAGAGTTGTGGTGAATGGAGTTCAATCCAGTTGGCGGCCGGTCACGAGCGGTGTTCCCCACAGCTCAGTTTTGGGGTTGGTCTTGTTCAATATCTTTATCGATGATCTGGATGAGGGGATTGAGTGCACCCTCAGTAAGTTTGCACACAACACCAAGTTGGGCGGGAGTGTTGATCTGCTCGAGGGTAGGAAGGCTCTGCAGAGGGACCTGGACAGGCTGGATGGATGGGCCCAGACCAATTGTATGAGGTTCAACAAGGCCAAGTGCCGGGTCCTGCACTTTGGCCACAACAACCCCATGCAGCGCTACCGGCTTGGGGAAGAGTGGCTGGAAAGCTGCCCAGCAGAGAAGGACCTGGGGGTGCTGGCTGACAGCCGGCTGAACATGAGCCGGCAGTGTGCCCAGGTGGCCAAGAAGGCCCATGGCATCCTGGCCTGTATCAGCAATAGTGTGGCCAGCAGGAGGAGGGAAGTGATCGTGCCCCTGTACTCGGCACTGGTGAGGCCGCACCTCGAATACTGTGTTCAGTTTTGGGCCCCTCACTACAAGAAGGACATCGAGGTGCTGGAGCGTGTCCAGAGAAGGGCAACGAGGCTGGTGAGGGGTCTGGAGCACAAGTCTTATGAGGAGCGGCTGAGGGAACAGGGACTGTTTAGCCTGGAGAAGAGGAGGCTGAGGGGAGACCTCATTGCTCTCTACAACTACCTGAAAGGAGGTTGTAGCGAGGTGGGTGTGGGTCTCTTCTCCCAAGGAACTAGCGATAGGACGAGAGGAAATGGCCTCAAGTTGCGCCAGGGGAGGTTTAGATTGGACGTGAGGAAAAATGTCTTTACTGAAAGAGTGGTTAAACATTGGACCAGGCTGCCCAAGGAAGTGGTTGAGTCACCATCCCTGGAAGTATTTAAAAGACGTGTAGATCATAGAATCATAGAATGATAGAATCATTTTTAAGATTGGAAAAGACCTCTAAGATCATCGAGTCCAACCATCGACCAACACCACCATGCCCACTAAACCATGTAGTAAACCATGTAGTAAACCAGTAGCACCTCATGTAGTATTTAAAAGATGTGTAGATGTGGCACTTAGGGACATGGTTTAGTGGGCATGGTGGTCTTGGGTTGACGGTTGGACTCGATGATCTTAGAGGTCTTTTCCAATCTTAATAATGATTCTATCATTCTATATGTTTCTATTATTATTTTTATTATTATTATTACTACTACTTTTAGTATTAGTATTTTACTTTGTTTTATTTCAATTATTAAACTATTCTTATCTCAACCCATGTGTTTTCTCACTTTTACTCTTCCAATTCTCTCCCCCATTCCACCGGGGTGGAGGGAGGGAGCTGTGTGGTGCTCAGTTGCTGGATGGGGTTAAACCACGACAACTGGTAATGCAACGTATGGAGTGCTGGGTCCAGTTCCGGGCTCACCAGTACAGAAGAGACATGGAGATACTGGAGAGAATCCAATGAAGGGCCACAAAGATGATTAAGTGTATGGAGCATCTCTCCTCTGAGAAAAGGCTGAGAGAGCTGGGACTTCTTAGCTTGGAGAAGACTCTGGGGGGGACCTAATTAATGTATATAAATACCTGAAGGAAGGGTGAAAAGAGGACAGAGCCAGACTCTTCTCAGTTGTGCCGAGAGAAAGGACAAGGGGCAATGAGCACAAGCAGAAATACAGGAAATTCTATTTAAATATAAGGAAAAAAAAAAACAGTTTTTACTGTGAAGATGGTCAAACACTGGAACAGGTTGCCCAAAGGTGTTGTGGAGTCTCTGTCCTTGGAGATATTAAAAATTTGACTTGACACAGCCCTGAGCAACCTGCTCTGGTTGACCCTGCTTTGAGCAGGGATTTGGAGTAGACAAGTAGACAAGTCTCCAAAGCTCCCTGCCAGCCTCAACCTTTCTGCGGGCGAGGGGCAGGCTCCCCCGCCTCCTCCCGGTAGCAATTTAATTTCTATGAAATTAAATCTAAATCACAGAAGCCAGCCTTTAAAATAGAAGGGCCCCAGGTTAGGAAGCCACTTTGGACAATATCTATACATCTGTTTTAATGAATTATTTCATTTTATACACAGATTTGTTACAAATAGAGGGTTTTTTTTCCATAGTGTTTAGCAATTACTTCTTTTCCTTGAGTATCCTTCCCATATTACTGCATATTACTTCTGTCTAGAGTAATACCCTCTTCAACCCTGAAGCTGAACATAGGTATCACAGTAATACTGTATGACTGTTTCAACAGGTTTGATTGTGATCATCTGATACTACACTGAATGGGATCTATAATGAGAAATTAGAAGTTTCACACCTCAGGGTGGAGACAGACAGTAAACTGCCTGCCATTAAGAGGATAATTTACCTTTGGTTCTTGGAAGATTGATACTTTTGCTTTACTATGTTTTACACTGAACTTTGCAATATGTTGTGGTTTAACCACCAGGACACAATACTATATCAGGTATTGAGGAAAATGTGTATCAAAAGCATAATGTATGAAAATTAAGATGTCCTTAGAATCATAGAATCATTGAGGTTGGAAAAGACCTCTAAGATCATCGAGTCCAACCGTCAACCCAACACCACCATGCCCACTAAACCATGTCCCTAAGCGCCTCATCTACACGTCTTTTAAATACCTCCAGGGATGGGGACTCCACCACTTCCCTGGGCAGCCTGTTCCAATGTTTCACCACTCTTTCAGTAAAGACATTTTTCCTTACATCCAATCTAAACCTCCTCTGCCGCAACTTGAGGCCATTTCCTCTCGTCCTATCGCTTGTTACTTCGGAGAAAAGACCAACACCCACCTCGCTACAACCTCCTTTCAGGTAGTTGTAGAGAGCGATGAGGTCTCCCCTCAGCCTCCTTTTCTCCAGGCTGAACAGTCCCAGTTCCCTCAGCCGCTCCTCAGAAGACTTGTGCTCCAGACCCCTCACCAGCCTCGTTGCCCTTCTCTGGACACGCTCCAGCACCTCAATGTCCTTCTTGTAGTGAGGGGCCCAAAACTGAACACAGTATTCGAGGTGCGGCCTCACCAGTGCCGAGTACAGGGGAACGATCACTTCCCTACTCCTACTGGCCACACTATTTCTGATACAGGCCAGGATGCCATTGGCCTTCTTGGCCACCTGGGCACACTGCCGGCTCATGTTCAGCCGGCTGTCGACCAACACCCCCAGGTCCTTCTCTGCTGGGCAGCTTTCCAGCCACTCTTCCCCAAGCCGGTAGCGCTGCATGGGGTTGTTGTGGCCAAAGTGCAGGACCCGGCACTTGGCCTTGTTGAACCTCATACAATTGGTCTGGGCCCATCGATCCAGCCTGGCCAGGTCCCTCTGCAGAGCCTTCCTACCCTCGAGCAGATCAACACTCCCACCCAACTTGGTGTCGTCTGCAAACTTACTGAGGGTGCACTCGATCGCCTCGTCCAGATCATTGATAAAGATATTAAACAAGACCAACCCCAAAACTGAGCCCTGGGGAACACCGCTCGTGACCGGCCGCCAACTGGATTGAACTCCATTCACCACAACTCTCTGGGCCCGGCCATCCAGCCAGTTTTTGACCCAGCGCAGAGTCCACCTGTCTAAGCCGTGAGCCGCCAGCTTCTCGAGGAGAATGCTGTGGGAGACAGTGTCAAAGGCCTTGCTGAAGTCCAGGTAGACCACATCCACAGCCTTTCCCTCATCCACTAGGCGGGTCACCTGGTCATAGAAGGAGATCAGGTTGGTCAAGCACGACCTGCCTCTCATGAACCCGTGCTGGCTAGGCCGGATCCCCTGGTTGTCCCGCTCATGCCTTGTGAGCGCCCTCAAGATGAGCCGCTCCATAATCTTCCCCGGCACCGAGGTCAGGCTGACAGGCCTGTAGTTCCCCGGATCCTCCTTCCGGCCCTTCTTGTGGATGGGCGTCACATTGGCAAGCCTCCAGTCGTCCGGGACCTCCCCCGTTAACCAGGACTGCTGATAAATGATGGAGAGCGGCTTGGCGAGCTCCTCCGCCAGCTCCCTCAGCACTCTCGGGTGGATCCCATCCGGCCCCATAGACTTGTGAGCGTCCAGGTGGCATAGCAGGTCGTTGAACTGCTTCCTCCTGGATTACGGGGGGTTCATCCTGCTCGCCGTCCCTGTCTTCCAGCTCGGGGGGCCGAGTACCCTGAGGATAACTGGTCTGCCTGTTAAAGACTGAGGCAAAGAAGGCATTGAGTACCTCAGCCTTTTCCTCATCCTTGGTGACAATGTTCCCCCGCCCTGCATCCAATATGGGATGGAGATTCTCCTTGGCTCTCTTCTTGTCATTAATATATTTGTAAAAACATTTTTTGTTGTCTCTAACGACAGCGGCCAGATTGTGTTCTAGCTGGGCTTTTGCCTTTCTCATTTCTTCTCTGCATGACCTAACGAGATCCCTGTACTCTTCTTGAGTCGCCTGCCCCTTCTTCCACAAGCGGTAAACTCTCCTTTTTTTCCTGAGTCCCAGCAAGAGCTCCCCGTTCAGCCAGGCCGGTCGTCTTCCCCGCCCATTCTTGTTACGGCGTACAGGGACAGCCTGCTCCTGCGCCTTTAAGACTTCCTTCTTGAAGATCGTCCAGCCTTCCTGGACCGCTTTGCCCTTCAGGACCGTCTCCCACGGGACTCTCTCAACCAGCGTCCTGAACAGGCCAAAGTCCGCCCTCCGGAAGTCCATGGTTGTGGTTTTGCTGCCCCCCCTCCTTACTTCACCAAGAAGCGAGAATTCTATCATTTCATGGTCGCTAAGCCCAAGACGGCCTCCGACCACCACATCTCCCACCAGTCCTTCTCTGTTTGTAAACAGCAGGTCGAGCGAGGCACCTCCCCTGGTAGGCTCAATTACCAGCTGTGTCAGGAAGTTGTCTTCCACACACTCCAGGAACCTCCTAGACTGCTTCCTCTCTGCCGTGTTGTATTTCCAGCAGACGTCCGGGAAGTTGAAGTCCCCCACGAGAACAAGGGCTAGCGATTGAGAGACTTCTGCCAGCCGCTTATAGAATGCTTCATCCGCCCCTTCATCCTGGTTGGGTGGTCTATAACAGACTCCCAGCAGGATATCTGCCTCGTTGGCCTTCCCCCTCATCCTTACCCATAAACACTCAACCGTACCATCATCACAATCGTTGAGCTCTATACAATCAAAACACTCCCTAACATACAGGGCCACCCCACCGCCTCTCCTTCCTCGCCTGTCCCTTCTGAAGAGTCTGTAGCCATCCATTGCAGCACTCCAGTCATGAGAGTCACCCCACCATGTTTCTGTGAGGGCGACTAAGTCATATCTCTCCCGCTGCACAATGGCTTCCAGCTCCTCCTGCTTGCCGCCCATGCTGCGTGCATTGGTGTAGATGCACTTGAGCTGGGCTATCGATTTCGCCCCCGGCATCGGCACGCCACCCCTCGGCTCATCTCTAGCGAGCCTGGCTTTATCCCCTTCCCCCTTCGAACCTAGTTTAAAGAGTCCTTAAAAAGTCCTTAATGTGTTTCAGGTCATACTGAGAAAAATTACAATATCGTTTTTTTAAAAAATAAGTGGAAAGACTATGGCAAGGAAGCACCACCTCATTTTGTTCTGAAAATCTGATATTAATAATACATCTGCAGACCTCATCAGCTTTCTAGTCCTGCTTGCCCTCTCTTAAATAAGCACTCAGAGACAACAGTGAAGCCAGCAATCTGATGAGCATTTTCCTTTTTCTGCCAGTGGGGTTTACAATTCTCTTATATGGACTCTGAGATCACTGGGTATTCACATCTCCTATATGTTAACATCAGGCCAGGTATTTGGCAGCAGAGTGTAAAACCACACAATCTCTTCTGGATTTTTTAGACACACACATTCAGTGCAGTTGGCAAGAATTTTTTCTTGCAGAATAACACTAGTGAATGCTCCCTGAAAAGAGAAACTCTCACCCATCAGAGACATATCTGAGAGGAGTGAGCAAGCCAAGTTAATGCTATTCCTGCCGTACAGCTGAGTCCATGGTGCGAGGCAGCACTCTCGACCAGTTGTGTTGAAAGGTGTATGTTGCTTGTCCAGGGCTAACCTTATGATGTCTACCAGTTCAAGCAGGAAGTGTAAGTGAAGCAATGCTCATACAAGAGAAGGAAAAAAAAATTACATTCCTTGAAAGATATTTATAAAACTAGAGAATAAAAAAAAGCGTGATATTTTATTCATAGCTTATGCTCTCTTTCTTCAACTGAGTAAATGTTGAAGTTCAGTGTAGTGTTGTCTGTTACTGCCACATGTCTGAGTTCTATGTCATCACAAACATTGTGTCAGAAGAGCTGATTTACTGCCAGAGTACGTATCTGGTGAATGCCAGGAGATAAGTTTGCGTTTACTTACTGTTATATAAAAGTCTCTTCCAAAATACTATTCTACACACAACATTTTATGAGGCAACTATTTACCTAAACTTCCTTTTATGAAGTAGGGAGGATAGAGCTGATGAGTAAAGTGGTTTAGCCAAAAATATATTTTGAGATCTGGTTGGGTTTTTTTAGAAATTCTTGATTGGAAAAATGCTAAAATGATAAATCAGAATAGCGTGTGAGGTGACTAATTGCACTAGGACCATATTTCAGCTAAAAAAAGTGATATGTTATATTGCCTTATGTTCAAGCCATTTATCTAACAATGTCTTTTAATAATACATTTTTAAAGAACATAGAAATTGCAATAGCATCATTACATATCATACATCTATGTACAGAGAAAAACAACATAGTGCTGAAATGTAGTGCTTGAAAAACTGTCAAGGGGTAACATTTGGGTCACAAAAACCAAATTATTCTAATGCCAGAATAATTTGTGTTTCTCAGACTGTGATATCTATTTAAGAAACAGCAAGCTACAGTAGTTCCCTGTGTCAGTTCATAGGATACAGACTATATTCAATGCACCAGAGGAAAGTACTGAACTACATTGACCTTTTCAGTAACCTGTGTCTACATAGCACAGCCACTCCATGTTTTATTTCTAAGACTTTATTATTATTATTATTATTATTATTATTATTATTATTAATTATTATTATTATGTTTGCATTCTTCTATTCTGGCTCTGCAGATGAGTTGACACACAGCAGAGAGCTTGGTAAGGCTGTGACACAAGCTTTTACAACAAATCGCCATTTACTCAAAAGGCCTGAATGGATAGAGTTGTGTAAATAAGAATTTCCAGGCCCCTGCTGTTCACACCAGGTTGTGCTGATGTCTTTCTAGGAGCAAGCTGATCCTCTCCTGCTGATCATAAAAATTTCTTGCCCAGAAATGTTTGAAGAACTTCCTTGTATGGAACAAAGTGCTACAGACAGTGTGTTTAGGAAGTGTTAAAAGATAGTGCAGCATGACATTTGGTTGGTTTTCCCTCACCTGAAAACAACATTGGATATTCCACTGCTGGCTGGTTAATATATCCTTTGTTAGCTACCTTTGGGGAGTAGAAGAATAACACTTGACTTCAATATTTATGATTGCCGCTTTCTTGTTCTGTTAGTTTGTGATAAGACCTGAGCCCATGTTCTTTCTCTATAATATATTTGAGGTAATTTGCACATGAAAGAGCTGCAAACTGTCCTATATTTGTTATGCAGTAAGAGTGTGCAATGCAAATGTGTCATATATTGAATTATTTTTCAAAGATACAGAACTTTTAAAATACCTGTAAATGCCCTGTATATATCTTTGGACTTCTTGAATTCCATATCAGTTTACTCTAACTTTAAAGAGAGAAGAAAATAGACCATAATCATGGAAATAATATCCATCTACTAATTACAAAATTGAATCTCTGCTGATCTTCAAGTGGTTTTATCTTTGATTTAATGTCTTAATTTAATTCACCATTTATTTTAAAAAAGAGAACATTCGCATCATTGTCTTTATCAATAACACCTAGTAACATTTAATATTCACCATTCAGATACCCAAGGACATCAGAAATCACATCTGCCACTGAGATGCAGTGACTCTGCCATGACACTCCTCAGTAACCTATAGTCATGCTGCATTGAAAAGGAATACCTCATTTAACTCAAAACATAGGGAAGTTTAATACAACTGAAAGTCAGGGCTGAGCACTACCTGTCCAAAACTGAGTGGCAAAGAAGGAACTCTGTTGAAAATAATCCCCTAGACTAAATCCTCTCACGTTTGACCCAGATTGGCTCAATGGAACAGTTTACGTGAATTCATGGACAACTCTATAGGTACAGTGGAGGGGACACTAAATTAAAGAATAAGGGCAGAACAAGTGGCACAGAAAAGGAGGGCGGGAATTTTCTAATTGGCTTTGTCACTGAATATGGCGTTTTCTACGATGGCAGCCAAGGCTGTGCTCATCTTTGTCAGTGGCTTATAAGCCTGGCTGTTCTTAATGCCCCACCCTAAGCCTCAGCCTTGAGAGCTTGGCACACACACCAGGCGTGTGTATTCTCAGATTGTAGGAAGCTATAATCTTACGCCACATTCAAATCTTATGAAAAATTAACTATTTCCAAACTCTCTCTGATCAGGACATTGTGTAAGTGTGATATAAAGGCTACATCTGTACTAGAAAATAATATTGTCTGGGGAACACTTTCTAGTCCTTAGGCAAGATGACATAGTGCATCTTGCATCCACATAGCTAAACTCTCTTGGTCACTAAAACAGGGTGGTTACATTTATATTGCACACAGGGAAGTTCTGTGGCCTGTGATAATTCCCCATGCCTATGAATTGTCCAGGGAGTGCTTGCTAACTCAGGCAAAAGCCATACTAGGGAACGGGCTAACAATTTATCAGCTAGGACTATTATAAAACAATGTTTGAGCCTATGCTCTGACTGTTTATTTTAAAAGTGTAGATGTAGCTACCTGGTTTGATCTCTCATCTCAGGGTGAAGTTCTCTTACTGCCAGTGAACTGCACTAAACCCCACTATGGCTTGTTCTCCATTCAGTTCTAGATCAACATAGATTCATAGGACAGAGGCAAAGATCACCACAAACCTTCATTTCACTGCTCTGCCTTCCTTTTCTCTCCATAACCAGCCTCAGTGAAGCACTGAAAAAACAGGTTTCAAGAAGCTAGAGCTGGATTCCTTTTCTGATTTGTGATCAATGGAGGAAAAGGGAGCTCTAGGACTCCTTGCAAGGTGGGTGGGAGCAAACACAGGAACCAGCTGTGGAAGGTGGATGGTATTCACTGAGCAGGGGGAGCTTCACAGAGCTTTTCCCCAAAAAATTACCTGAAGCAGAACATACGTGATTTTTCCTTTACATTTATCTGAGAAACTCTGGGTCCCCAAACAGAAAAAATTCCTCTTTCATTGAAGGGAAGGGAGAAAGAGGGGGAAAAAAAGGTTTTGTTTTTTTTTTTTAGAAAGCTGGTTATTATTAGAGTTTTATTCAGTGATCTGGATTTTCAGAAATCATCCTTTTAAACAATCTCTCATAATGTTAGGTAATCTAATGCCTGGACCTCTAAAGCAGAGGTTAGCAAAGGCATGGGGTACTTATGTTAGCTGAGTGTTCATCCAATTCATAGTGCATTGCTCCAACATTTTCTTTTGTCTGACTGGGTGGTTCAGTTTAGGTGGATTTGAGTTGCAAATTTAGCTACAATTTTTTTTAAAAAAACATCTTTACTGAGCACAAAAACAAAAAAGAGATTTCTCACTTGTTCATCAAGTTTTGTAGACTTGATCCCACTTAGAGAATATTCATAAGAATGATAAATGACTTTTTCCCCCCCCCCAGAAAAACAACTCCTCCTATAAATTTCAATTTCTTCTTTCTACAAATGAAGGTGCTAGACCTTCTTTTAAGATGTTTGCAATAATTTTTATAATATATGAAAACAATATTTCCCTATGTCCTATTGTTAAGAAAAGGAAGAATTGATTTTGTTGAAGCAAGCAAGCAGGAAATCAACCTTATGCAGTCATTTGGCAAGTAAATTTTTAGCCTCTATGGTTATGCTTTGTCAAAATTACAGGCCTTTGAAAACAAGGTGTTATAATAGAAAATGTCAGTCAACCTTAATAATAGATAGACTTAATAACTCTGCTTATAATGTAGAAGATTGTAAAAGAAAGAAAAGAGCAAAAGAAAGAAAAACAAGACTTTAAAAATAATGTCAACTTACAGATCTGAGAAACATTTTGAAATTCACACAGGGTCTGTTTAGCCTCTGGGCAAAAACTAATACTAGAAAAAAAAATTACTCTTTCATCTCTGTAACACTATGAACTAAATTTTTAGCAAAAGCTTATACTAAGAGAAATGGATGGCTCTCAAGGGGACGTGAAATGTGCTTTTGAGCCTCTCATTTTTCAGAAGGGAGGTTAAAAAGCAGAAGAGATTCACGATGACATCAAGATGTTTTACCTTGGTAGCTATAACAATATTTAGTGTTTCCCAAACATTTTTCATATTTTACTTGCTACATCATACAAATAATATCCAAGATATATTAACAATACCTGCAGTGTGGTAAGCCGTGGAAACTGAAACATATTTCCTTTTTCGAGAGGTAGGGAGACCCTTTTAGAGAGACCCTTCAGCTGGGGCAAGAGAATATTAGATAATTTTGGAAATTATGTATTATTACCCTCCAAGCTATCTTTTCAGCTGATCAGTAGCCCTTAGTCTCCGAAATTCTTAATCTGGAATGGTATAACATTTTTGTGAAAAAATAACTTGCAATTATTTTTGGAGTTTGAACTTTGTGACTTAGTGTTAGCTGAAGACGTTCTTAGAGAATATCAACAACCTTGCTTAGGAAACCGAAATTAAGATCAAGGGACTAAATATGTATACTTTGGCTAAGAGACTTCCACAATTATAACATGTCATGAATGGAGAGGAACCATTTTGTGCAGTCTAGGAAGGTACAATTAACAGTAACCAGAGGTCAGAAAACAAGGAAAAATTAGACAACTTCAGATGATAAGTTAACAGTAATATCCAGTAAGTTGTGGATCAGAAATTGAGGGCAATCCTATAGCTGGTTCCTTTATTCATAAAATGAACAAAATACTGTAAATCCTCCTGCACATGAAAGTTACACACTGTGCAATTCTGTCTGGATTTTAGAAGGGCTCAGAACAATGCAAATACCCATACATGTTAAATGCACCTAAATGTGTAGTTCATTTCATTGATTTCCCCCAAAATTATGAACTTTACTGCAATAAAAAGGATTTAGATCAGCCATTTCAGGGGTAATGATACCTGTGCAAGGAGTAGATTGCCAATGTAGTAGATAACAACATCTTCATTAAAAAGGTTTGGGTTTTTTTTCTTCTTTTTTTTTTTTTTTTTTTAAATAGGTTAGATAAATATCTGATAGGAAAAGCTTAGCTGTGGTTGATTCTGCCTAGCTACAGGGGATCAACTATATGACCTTTTCAAGAGTAATTAATGATTATGTAACTGTATAATTCACAATAATAGTTGCACTAAGAACATACAGATGTGACAAGATACGCCTTTTACTTCGGTGTTCTATGAATAATTCTCTTGGACAGCTGAGCTGACAGGAGTGGAACGTGGTAAAATGTGAAAGGCAAGCTGGAATTTCTGTCTGATTGTGCTGGCAAAGTACAGCACTGGGTCATACCATAGACGAAGAAAACAAGTAACGATGATATAAACCACTAAGTGAGAGAAATTGAGTCAGTAGGAAGGGAAAGCAGCTATTGAAAGAATAGGTATATAAAGATTGCAACGGTATCATTAAAAAAAATTAGCAAGTGGAAAGGAAATAAATATCTTGATACCAAACAATGGTATATATTTAAAATATGTAGAATGTAGTGCTAAATTCCTCAAGTATTAGTTTTCTTCTGTAGCTCTGAGTTTGCTGCCTGCATAGAATCATAGAATACTAGAATGGTTTGAGTTGGAAGGGACCTTTAAAGGTCATCTAGTTCCAACGCTTCTGTCATGGGCACAGACATCTTTCACTAGATAGGCTTGCTCAAAGCCCTGTCCAACCTGGCCTTGAACACTTCCAGGAATGGGGCATCCACAACCTGTTCTAGTGTCTCACCACTGTCATCATAAAAACTTTCTGCCTTATATCCAATCTAAATCTACCCTCTTTCAGTTTAAATCCATTGCCCTTTGTCCTTTCACTACAGGTCCTGGTATAAAGTCTCGCCCCATCTTTCTTATAAGCCCCCTTGAAGTACTGATAGGCTGCAATAAGGTGTCCCCGGAGCCTTCTCTTCTCCAGGCTGAACAACCCCAACTCTCAGCCTTTCCTCTCAGGAGAGGTGTGCCATCCCTCTGATCATTTTTGTGACCCTCTTCTGGACCCGCTCCAACAGGTCCGTGTCTTTCCTGTGCTGAGGACTCCAGAGCTGGATGCGGTACTCCAGGTTGGGTCTCACAAGAGCAGAGCAGAGGGGCAGAATCACCTCCCTCGTCCTTCTGGCTACACTTCTTTTGATGCAACCCAGGACGACTGGTTTTCTGGGCTGTGAGCACACATCGCTGGCTCATATCCAATTTTTCATCCACCAGTATCCCCAAGTTCTTCTCCACATGCTCTCAATCCATTCATCTCTCCCATCTGTACTGATACTGAGGATTGCCCCAATCCAGGTGCAGGACCTTGCACTTGGTCTTGTTGAACTTCATGAGGTTTTCATGGGCCTCATGGGGTTTGCATGGACCATTGTTTGATGTTTGATAAGTACATTGTTTGATAAGTATGGTGTCCTGGACAGTAAAGAGTCAAATACAAACAACTGGCCTTCTGGATGAATATCTAAAAGTTGCAACATATAAACTGTAGGGAATCCATCTGAAACTGGACACACAAGTTAACTTCAAGGAAGATAAATAAATGGATTAAAACTGTTGAAGTGTTGTCATGAAAGGATGAATACTAGAGAAAACAGGGATATGAAGTTAGTAATGAATACAAGGAGAGGAGATAGTAATGAAAGAGGGGAAATGAAGAAAAGGAATGAAGGGAGATAGATATAAAATTAGATAATTTCATTCTGAAACAAACAAACAAAAAAGTGTTCTGGGATTTCTAGTGCCCTAAACAAGTATGAAATGTCATCCAATTAATTTAATGAAACAGAAACTGCACAGTCAATTTGCTGGTGTAAACATCAGTGCAGATTTTGTTAGCAGAAATCATGACTGACTGCTCAAGGACAGCAAATACAACACATAGCCTATCTCCTTTCCAGCTTATGAATTTACGAGATTCTGAGCATGAAAGGTGAGAAGAAAAATGAAAGAAGGCATCTTTTAATATGCAACATGTCACCCCCGCTCTGAAGTAGGTGAATTCTGAGAGTAATTAGATAAAAAAAAACCCCAACAACAAATTCAAAACGTAGTGAAGTAAGCATAACAGCAGTGCTGGTTTGTAATGGCATTTCAGCAGTCATTTATCACTCAAAATATATTTGTACACCTCTGCTGCACCATTACACCACAGTTCAGTTGCTGCAATAGGTTTATAATCACGGGGGAGGTGCGGAGGGGAAGAGAGGAAAATTTAAACAAAAGTGACAGTCTAAAAAAGCCTCCTTTGTTCCTATTCAGTACACAGTGAAAAGAAAAGAAGAAAAAAGAAAAAATATATAGAGAGAATAAGAAATAAGGAAAGTAATCATTGTATCACAGGCAATCCACAACCCTGATTAGCTTTTCCAACATCAGGATAACAGGAGACATAAGGAATTTCATATCACCCAAAAATATCACCCAAGAATTTCAGTCATGGTATATCAAGCCCTACAGAGTTGCTAACCTTAGCTTCACATAATAAAGCAGCCACAAGTCACATATATGAAAAAATCTGGCCCATTACCTACTCCTCACTCACACACTGATTCATCACACGATCCTGAACAGAGAACTAAATGAAACTATTTGCACTAGTCTCAAACATAGTTTATCACAAATGAAACCCATCTGATCCTCCCCTTTCCCACATCTGTTCACCTGAGGCTCTTTGGAGGTACCAGCTTGGATTATGACTATGTGGTGCAGTTTTGTTGACAGTTTTTATTTATTAGTACTGTGTTCATAAGACTACAAAAAAATGTCACTTTTAGAAAATTACATCCTATAAGCCAGGTAGCTCCTATCTTCATAGACGCTCAAAAAAAAAAAAAAGTTTACCCTTATTTTCCTTTGAAATAAAAAAAATCCAGTTTGGTAATTTTTATTTTATTTTCTTACTGGAAATTGCAGAGTGGTTTGTGGGTACAGGTGTACTAACTCACTAAGAGAGCCCTTTATCCAAAGTAATGATTAGCCACTGGAGTATAAGGAAAGAAAAAAAAAAACAAACCCAAAAAAACCCCACCAGAAAAAAAGTAGAGTTTAAACTTCAAACAAAAAGATAGGTGGGGAACATACTGCCTTTGGAAGTACCTCCATGGTAATATAAGTGGCTGAACTGAATGGTTCAAACTGATTTTTAAGTGGGTGACGTTAGGTCAGAATAATTCCTACTTCTGATGACTTGGTTACAGAGTAGAGGAGAGAGTCTGACATGACCTAGGTGAATGACAAGTAAATCATTTTGTATCTCAGTCCATCTCAGATGTAAGGGGCCAAATTACAGTGTTCTGATTTTGGCTGGGATAGAGTTAATTTTTTTCCTAGGAGCTGGCATAGTGCTGTGTTTTGGATTTAGGATGAGAACAATGTTGATAACACACCGATGTTTTAGTTGTTGCTAGGTAATGCTTACACTAGTCAAGGACTTTTCAGCTTCCCATGCTCTACCGACTGAGAAGGCTGGAGGTGCACAAGAAGCTGGGAGGGGGCACAGCCAGGACAACTGACCCCAACTGGCCAAAGGGACATTCCATACCATGGGACGTCATGCTCAGTACATAAACTGGGGAAAGCTGGCCGGGGGGGCGCCGCTGCTCGGGGCCTGGCTGGGCAGCAGGTGGTGAACAATTGCATTGCGCATCACTTGCTTTGTATATTCTTCTATTATTATTACTGTTAGTAGTAGTAGTATTTTATTTTATTTTATTTCAATTATTAAACTGTTCTTATCTCAACCCATGTGTTTTCTCACTTCTACTCTTCTGATTCTCTCCCCCATCCCACCGGGGCAGGGGGCACTGAGCAAGCGGCTGTGTGGTGCTCAGTTGCTGACCGAGATTAAACCATGACATATAGCCAAAGGTTTCAGTTAAGTGAAACATTCTCCTAATCTTTTTGGTACTGTAGCTTATTACCCTTTTTAATGAGAAACTGGCATTTATCTCTGTGACTGATAATCGATAAATTGATAATTTAAGTGAATGCACCTAATCTCAAGTCGCTACAGCGAAGTCTATTCATTTGGAAATCACATACAGTGCCAGGTTGCATAATGCCCTCATCCAGTCTTGGCAAGTTGTGGGCCATTGAAAAGTTAAGTTATTGACAGCATCTTAGAATTGATTTAGTTTTCTCAGATAGAAACAATTGGGTTTATAGTAGTGGTAACTTTCAGGGGCTCATGTGACCAATGAAAACCAAGTGCTTTCTGTGAAGGCTATGTTGTGGGACGTGCCTTTGCTGGGCTGCCCACCTCCAAAGTCAGAGACAGAGCATATATCAGGAAAAAGCAGGAGGAGTGCCATGATTCCCTTGCATATATGAGTGTGGCTTTCCTCTGGGATACTTAGGGCAATAGGTTTTAACATGTCTCTAAAGAGAAAACAGTTCTGATGGATGAAGCCTGTCTATGTGAGAAGCAGAAACATGCATATGCATTAATGAAAGACACACCGTACCTGCAAGCCAAAACTTATGCTGGTGGTGAAACTGTTTTTCTGCCATCACAAATGTTGGAGTGAGCATGGAACGGAGACTCGGTCACTGCTGACCTCATTCCCTGACTCACATGCCCTTGCTGCATGAGCGGGGTACATCACTTCTACTCTCACATACTCATTCTTAGAGAAGTAGGTGACAATATTTACCATACTTTCTGTGGTTTTTAAAGATGGAAAACATGGTAGCTGACTACCTGTGCAGATTATCAATAGAGATTCACCAACATGGGAATCAAGAGGATCTTGTCGGTATCAACATTTTCAAGGGATTTTTTTAGATCTGAACATGATCCCGTCAACTTTACACCATGCATAAAACAAGGGGGGAAAATACACGTCTCTGTATTTTTACACAAAATTTTTGCCCTTATAAATCAAATCTTTCAATTAACACACACTGATGCATTCCAATGTAGACTGCTGTTAACCTAAAAGAGCAATCTTGGTGGGAAATACGATTCCAGTATGAGTAAAATGAAACACTACCTTTAATATCACCAGATATTTTACCTGACTTTATTGTGGACAAAACATTTGCCAAACTTCCTGATAACAGTGAGGAATTATTATGTAAGAGGGAAAGAATCAATCTGTACTTTATTAAAGATTGTAAAAACTTTTATGCAAGAAAAAAATTAAAATCTGGTGTTTTCTTACTCATTGATGTCAGTATGGAGTTATGTTCTGTCCTTACCTGAAAATGATCATTTATGGTTTATATTGAAGTAGTACTTGTGTGACAGTATGGTTCATCAGAAATATACAGAGCATAATGTTTGAAACTTTTTGAAAATTTAATAAAGTTTTACATTCTAGAAAGTATTAGTAATTTGTTAAGCAAAAAAAATTGTTTTCTAAAGTAAAGGGGAAAATCTGGCTTGGGTAAAATATTACACACTCAAGGTACAGTATCTAAATAATGCTATTAAGTCAACTTTTTTTTTTTTAATCTTTGTTGAATCAATCTGATGTTAAGTTATATGTCAGACCACAGAATAAGGTAACTAACTCACACTGGGTTGTTTCTTGTGGGAGTTAACTACAGGCATGGGATTTTCAGTTAAATAAAGACAAAAAAACTCTTTCCACTGGGCATTGACCCCATCTCATATAACTCCCCACAGAAACTGGAGGGAAAGGTATGAGTGTCATCTACTGCTTCATGCATGTCTCATAACCCAGGACCTTTCCATGTGCACAGTCACTTTAATAATTACCAGTATAATGTTTGCATTCACCATGGCTGGATTTTGTTCTTATATTCTTGGAAATAGAGTAAAGTAAGTGCTTTCAAATCTGTCATCAGCCACAGGAAGCTAGGCAGCAAATAAAATTGTCAAACTAGCTTATAATAGTTCTTTAGACTGTGTAACAACCCCTCAGAAAAATGATCAAGCAGAATGAAGTTCATACCTATTGCTTATATTGCAGTCTCATACTGTAGAAAGGAATTGGTGTTATAGAATCATAGAGTATCTTCATTTTTCCCTTCATGGAGATACACCTCTACCACTTTCTACCAGCTTTGCTTTTGCTGCACAAATCATTTGAGATCAGAGAAACAGTCCAGGTTCATAGCTATAGCTGGATGTTTGATCCAAAAGCCCCTTTCATTCTCCTGACAGCCATTCCCACAACCTGCTCATGTCACTACTGTGAATTAACAGCTTCCTTTCCTAGAGCAGCAGTGATGATGACAAATTTGGCTAGCCAAATTTCCCACAATTGGCAAATCCCTCTCACCACCTCTGGCTATGGTCCAGGCCAGTGAAAACTCCACCAATGTGCAATAAGGAAGCAGAAATCAGAGTGCCTTTCCGGAGCAATGCTTCCCACTTTGCAAAATTGTCTTGTACTGCACTATCTTGAAAACCAAACAACAACATTTTATACCTGAAATTCCTGAAATATATTTTATTTCAGTTGGCATTGATTCGTTTTAACATTGAGCAGGTGGCGTATGTTAAAGAAGGTACTAAACCAAAGAATAAATAGCTCAGTATATATTTACCATTAAAACCAGTCATTGTTCCACATCACCACCAAAGTTCCTCTAATCAGCCTCTGATTTATAAGTCAAGAAGAAAAAAAATGCACCTTGTCAGCTCTTACTGCACCAAGAACGTCTCTGATGAGAATGTAAAGAGTGCTGGTCTAAAATTATTCTTTACTTATAAACCAAGTGAAAGTACATTATAGGCACTTCTTTTATCCCACTACAAGCTTATTTCAGGTCACCTTATGCAATATCTTTCAGGCCTGATGAGGGTATCACACTGCTTTTCATACTTGAATAACTTCACTCACTTCAGAGAGTTCTTTCTGATTTACACCCATGTAACAGAGCAGAAGATCAGGCAGCTGTTCTTTCCCAAGAGACTAGAATTAACATTCCAATTTCAGGGAAAACCTATAGCAAGGCAAGTAAAGACCTTGCAATGTTTTGATGTTAATGTACTGTATCCCCTCCATGCTAATCACACCAGAACAGAGTCTCAGCTGCTGCAAACAATTGTAGCTTCAAGATTTCACCTGAGTTATACCCTTCTCACTAGCTGAAGATCCAGCTAATCATGCTATACTGCAGTATGCAGCACCCCAGAAGGTGCATAATCAATTCTTTACATAATTAAATGGGGGAAAATACATTAATGGAGCATTATGGCTGTGGTGTTATGCACACAAAAGACAACATATTTAAAATTATAGTCCCCCAAGCAATTTTACTCAGCTGCTTTGTATAAATATATTAAAGCATTAAAGCTAATATCGTGTGCTGCAAAACAGAATGCAACATATGTGCCAGGGGATTGAGATATCATCACAGTGGGAACTGTAACTTTTAAGTTGTTGATTTTGGTGAAAATAAAGGCTAACCCTTGGCATTGTTTTCCTTTATTTATTTATTTATTTATTATTTTACCTTTTTAGTTTTACTATAATTATTTCTACTTTACTAGGAAAAAAATTGTCTATTGATCATACACTTCATCGCCAGCTCTTGAGAGAAATTTCTTTGATGTAAAAGTAATTTATAGAATATGAACATGGAGGCTAATTTACTAATCAGCAACACGTCAAATACTGGAATACAGGTCAAGGCAGAAAAGCCAAAGTCATATTATGGCCCTCTTCAAGTCAAGGTCCTACCAGCAGCAAAATTTAATTCTTAGAGACCAGTGGTATTAAATGTTTTATTTCTAAATTGTTATTAGTCTCTAAGACAGGAAAAGTTGGGGAAATTCTCCACCAAAATCAAAGCAATTAGAATTTAATTTTTACAGATTTCAGAAAATATTTGTAGTGCACAATAGATTATGCTAATTCATCTAAAACCCATTTCCACTGAAGAATGTATGAAAACATTTATGAATCAACATGATATAAAGTTATGTGGTTGCCATTTATGTTGAAGAAAATGGCAATAAAAGGTACTTCTTTATTGTGGAAAGCAACAAACATGGAAACTTATAAAGGACGATTTGTGGTTTGCATGCAGAATAAACTCTCAAAGAATCAGCACTCTATAACCTTTCAGATATCTTTTATCCAAAGTAGCCTTAAGCAAAGATAAACAACCTCTTATAAGTTAAAAAAAGAATTGATTCAGTTCAGCAAAGTGATGGATGATATAAGGCTACAAGTCAACTAATTATTAACTGTAACATTAAACAAGTAGTTAACAAAGATTAATCTTCAAGTCATCTTACAACAAGCACAGATAACTCATTAGATTACTATATTTTTTGTGCCAGAATAATAGGAATGATGCACATTTTTCATTAATGAGGATGTTATTTCCTCTCTGCATGAAGATTTTTGAATTTTTTTTTTTGTTTGAACATCATGTTTGATATGCGCAAAAAGGCTATAAGCAGATGGATCTTAATTGGACAAGAAACTAGCATTTAGAGTTAAACATGAATTACTAATTACTTTTCTTTTTTAAGAGTAACCTTTTCTGTGTTGCTCTGCAAGACTGTAATTTCCAATTAGAATCACCGTTTTGTCATGTTGATGAGATATTGATTCAGCATTTATTCAACATAATTTGTTTTTAAATGTTAAACATGAAAATCCACATATCATAGAATCTTTCAACAGTCCACTGAAACGTATGCTTTGCACTTGGAACAAAATATAGCTTTGAAAATTTGTTGTCTTCTGAAATGATGTACTTATTTTGAACAATAAAATGGTTTAAAAATATCATTCCAATACTATTTTTACAAAATTTTAAATGTGTAAAGGAAAACCTCTAGGAAAATCATCTAGATATGGAAACTGTTCTAAAAAAGAAGAATGTCTTTCTTTTAAGAGAAATTCCATTAACAGGAAGGATAGATTGTGAATATTTTTTCCTGTCTCAAAACACAAATATAATACTATGACAATAGGCTGTGTCTATGATGCTGAGCGATTTCTTGATGTTCACAGAAACCATTTTCAGTAGTACCCTTCTGCCAAGTTGACGAATTACAATACATTTATCCAGTATTTCAGATCCTTACACAAAGTATTTTGCTGCTTTCCTGTACATTTTCAAATCAACAGAAGAAGAGACTCTCATTTTCTTCTTTTTTTTTAAGCAACTTAAAGACAATTAAGTCATGCCTGAATTACAAAAGTCTAGGAAATAGTTTCTATCAGACAACTCTTTACTGCATAGGTTTTAATTAATTATTTTTTAAGATAAAATAAAACTATTTACAGAAAAGTATTTCTCTACATATGTGTGTCCTGGACAATTCAATTTACTTCTTGGCTATGTGGACCCTTTCCAGCTATGCTTCAAATCTATTCTCGGAAGTGCCTCTCATTTAAGATTCCCCTGATTTTAGTCTTAACCTCTAGGTCAAGCTGAGAAATATGTCAGTTGAGAAGAATAAGCATGAATAAGTCATGTGCATGTCAGTAGTTTGCTACATACAGCACATGGCACAGCTAAAATCTAGCAGGTTGAGTCTGAAGGTAAACCTGCATCTACAACCTTACTTAACCTTTCATTTTGGAACAGTTAGAACCCAAAGAACACAAAACATTAAATTAGGTGGTGGTATTATACAGAGATAATGTCCTTTACTCCCCTTTACCCAGTGGAGTGCAACCATTGATATACTACAGTTTCAATCTTACAGGTAAGGAAAAAGTTCTTTGGGCTTGACCCAGGAAACTGTATCAACCATCTGTAGGACATATAAGAGCATAAGCAAGTTTGTAGAAGAAAAACCAAAGGCCCCTTTGGCCTAGTCTCCAGTGAGACAAGGCAAATGAAAGGGAACCAGTCTCTAGCAATTAACAGTTCATGAACTTCCCAAAACCTAATTTCAACTTTTATAACATATCATTCCATGTTTTTCTCTTCTTTAAACCTTAGCTTTTACCATCCAAAATATCCTCTGGCAAGCATCTCATCTTGACTACATATTGTGCAAAGCAATTCCTTCTTTTGTTTGTTTCTGACGAGATAAGAACTGTTGTTCCCTATTCACTTTCTCCATGCCACTCACAATTCTATAAATTTCTGCAGTACATCCCTCCTGAACCAGTCTTCTCTTTTCTTGCATGGGGCCCTTCATGAGGAAGATTCCTACCACACCTTTGATCATCTTGATAACCTTCTCTGTACAATTTTAGACACAGAGGACCCAAACAGCACATACCATTCAAGATGTGCACCACTAGTGCATTATATTTTGGTTTTCTTCTTTGTTTTGTTCTCTTAATAATTTGTAATATTTTTTGAGTTACTGGTCATTGAGCTGGCATTTTACTATTACAAAATTAGAATCTCATTCCTCTATTGTAGTAGCTGGAAATGGATGGTCAGCTCAAAGCTCACCTCTGTGTAAATAAAGACAGGTTGCTTCCCCATGCCTCAGTTTCTGACCCATTTATCTGACACTTCAGATGGCTATCACTCAGTCACTCAGCATTGAGAGGTCCTTCTCCAGTTCTTCACTGTCAGCTTCTGTGTTTCTAAAAAACTTGACAATCAGAATAATTGATTACCAGCAGCTAATATTGTCAACACAGCATAGAACCCCATAAAATGCCGTAAGTGCCTTCTCTTCACAGTAGAGGTCGAATATTCCCACAGTTTGCTTCCTATCTTATAAATGTTATCTATGGAAAGACCATCTTTCTTTTCTTACATCAACCTTATTAAGAGACTTTGGTACTGGTGATGTCTTTTAGAAACCTGAGTATATAATCTGCATATCCCTTATTTATGCTTATTCATTCATTCAAAGTCCAATAGATTCATAGTAGATGACTTCCCATTACAAAATTGGTATTAACTCTTTTCCTTTATCCATGTGCCCCATAACACTGTTCTGGATAATTTATCTGATACAGATTTCCCTGTCTACAGTAGTTTGAATTCTCTCTGGTAACATTTTTGGAAATTAGCATCATATCTGCCACCTTCTAAATCACTGGTACTGAGGTAAATTTAAGCAAGAGTTTGCATACCATGATCAATAATTCATTTAGTTCATACTTTAGTTCCACTACAGCTCTTTGGATCTTTCGATCTGTTATTGTTTATGGTTTTCATTTGTAGTATGGCATCTTTTACTGAAATGTCCACCTTAGACAAATCTCCAAATTCACTTTGCATGAAAAAAAAACTCTATCATAAGCTCTTCCCCCTCTCCTCCCCACTGAACACAGGTGTAAAAATTAGTTTTTCTGCCAAGACTTTATCTTTTCAAAACACACTTTTTATACATTGATTTTTTTTTGGTCCTAAAGACTCTCTGGCTTCCCCTAATCCCAATATGTTTGAAAAATCTTTTTTTTTTTAATTAGTTTTATGTCTTCTGTATGGTTATTTACATGTCTGGTTTGAATGTCTTGCTAAGGTTTCTATTGCATTTAATCTGCTAGCTTTTAATTTTTTTTTTTTTTTTTTTAATTTTCCTTGTTGAACACAACTTCAGCTTTCTTAAGGATGCTTTTTAGCTTTAAAAATCTCTTTTGCCTTAGTGTTAGATCATGGCAAGGATTTTTTGTTGTTGTTGTTGTTCTGTCTAGGATTTAGCTAACCATTTAACTGTGGGTTTGTTTGGGTTTTTTTCTTTTTTTTTCTAAGGTCCATTTATTATTATTTGTATTGATTGTCAATCTGTTTAAAACTACCAATATGGTATCATTATGACACAACAGTCTACATGTGATACGCAAATATATTACCCTTCTAGTTGTTCCTTCTAATTGATGTTTAACATGATTTTCTATTTTAGGCAGCTGCTCTTCTTAAAATTAAATATTACCACAGTGGGTGGGTGGTCTCTGTTCCTCTTTCTGGAATGTATGTACACTATGGCCATTGATATATAGTGCTTTAGTAATAGCCACATTTGTAACCAGAGCTCAAAACCAAATCTGCCTTTGTGGACCACTTTGAGCTGTTCCATTAACAGTTCATTTGAGAGGTTTAAAAATTTAGACTTAGTAATTTGACATGTATCCATGTTCTATGGTGGCCTTACGTATGGTCCTGGGAACATTTCAGAGATCACTGCCAGGACACTTCATTTGCCTCAATTCTTCCAACAGAATCAATCTCCTTTCCTTCCCTCCATGACTAGTACCCACATGAATCATGACCAACAATCATGAACTTATCCAAACCACGTTGATGTCATAAGACATTCCTTCCCCTCTGTAGCATTGGCGCTGCTATCCCAGAGGTGGAAACGATTAGTGATACCTTGAAGGTATCTTTGATCAAACTTGTTGCTGCTCAGAGATCTTCCAGTTTCACTGCTACAGCTTTCAGAGTTCAGCTACTGCTTCCTCCGAGGCAGTAGTTTGTCTCTGAGATGTGTCTTCCGTGTACTGACACATATCTCGCCTGTGCCACCTGGCATACAGGGGAATCGCTGATGGAAGAGAATTGAATGCTCAGCATTGAGTCTAGCATTGTGTTAGGGCTAGGAGGAGACATGAAAAAAGCACTGAAGTGTTGAACCTAGCAGTTGTGCATTGATACTGTGTCTACTGTGCATTTTAAGTACTGTCTTGGATCTTTTCTCATGTGAAAACTTATTTTTTGTCCTACATACTTGTCGTGGTTTAATTTCAGTCGGCAACTAAGCACCACGCAGCCGCTCGCTCACTCCATCTCCAAGGCAGCTATACCAAAAGCCCACCGGTACCCTTTTGGGTCCTTGAAATACCCTCTCCTGAGGTAGTCTATGCCAAGGATGCACGGAGCATCTGGGCCAGTCACAATGGGGTGCTTCTGCCACCCATTCCCAGTTAAACTCACTTCGGCTTCCAATACAGTTAGCTGTTGGGATCCCCCCGTCACCCCAGAAATACAGATGGGTTCTGTCCCTATATATCTTGATGGCATTAGGGTACACTGTGCACTGGTGTCTACCAGAGCCTTATACTTCTGTGGGTCTGACATGCCAGGCCACCGAATCCACACAGTCTAGTAAACCCGGTTGTCCCTTTCCTCCCCCTGGCTGGAGGCAGGGCCCCTCTAATCCTCATCACAGTACTCATTTCTCATTTCTTGTACGTACGAGTCAGAAGTTTCTTCATTAAGATCAAGAGTAAGATCAGCCCTTCTACTCTCTCTGGGGAACTGCCCGCTGGAAACTGGAGCAGCAATTTTCCTGGAAGAACCTCTTTCTGTGATTGTTTTCCCTTGCAATTCGCGTACCCGTGCCTCTAGGGCTGCAGGAGGTTTCCCATCCCACTTCCTCATGTCCTCTCCGTGGTCATGCAGGTAAAACCATAGGGTGCCCCGTGGTGTGTACCCTTTATATTCTCTCTCTTGAGCAAAAGAACGCTGACTCCTAATAGCCGAGATACTGGTCCGTACAGGTGAGGAGTAGGACCTATCCTCTCTGAGTTGCTGGATCTCCCGGGACAGTTTTTCGGACAGTTTCTCCACAGCCGAGACGATGGAGGAAGAAAGACTTTCCTCATACTGCCGGAGTTGACTAGCCGATTCATCCACTGTTTGTTCCTCTCCATCTTTCCAGGTTATCACTGCCAATGAGTTGGCGTATGACGATGGTGAGCTCCTTATAAACTTCCGCCACATGGGTCGTGTGCACTTGACTTCGTCTGGATCTTTGGATAGTTGTTCATTGTTCAGGTCATCATAAATCACCTCCAGCACAGCTAATTCTCTCAGAAACTGGATACCCTTCTCCATGGTGGCCCACTTGCTTGGGCGACATATGACATCTTCCTTAAAGGGATACCTTTCCTTCATGCTTGACCTGAGTCGCCTCCAGAGGCTGAGGACTTGTGTCCCTTTTCCAATCGCTTTATCAATGCCCCCTTCCCTAGAAAGGGATCCCAGCTGCTTGGCTTCCCTACCCTCTAATTCCAGGCTACTGGCTCCATTATCCCAGCATCGGAGCAGCCAGGCGACAATGTGCTCACCTGGACGGTGGCTGAAATCTTTTCGTATATCTCGCAGCTCACTCAGGGATAGAGATCGGGTGGTCACTGCCTCATTTATGAGTTCGTCTTCCTCCTGCCTGATCAGCGGCCGGCTCTCCTCCTCCCATTCTCGTGATGGCCCTTCTCCAGGGTATTCGTACAGTTCTTCCTCCGGTTCCCTTTTAGAAGAAGCTTCTTCCTCCCTTACTAAACGAGCCGACTTCCGCTTCCAAAATTTCTTCTTGTGTACAGGGGCGATTGATACCAGCACAGGCTGGTTCTTTGGTTCAGCCACAGGGCCTGTTGCTGGGGTTGGAGTGGCCGCAGTGCAAGTGCATGTCACCGGAGTCCGAGTAGCCGCAGGGCCTGTTGCCGGGGTTGGAGTGGCTGCAGTGCATATTACCGGGGTTGGAGTGGTCACAGTGCATGTCGCCAGGGTCTGAGTGACCGCAGTGCATGTCGCCGGGATTGGAGTGGCCGCAGTGCATGTCGCCAGGGTCTGAGTGACCGCAGTGCATGTCGCTGGGGTCTGAGTGGCCACAGTGCATGTCGCTGGGGTCGGAGTGGCCGCAGAGCCTGTCGTTTTACTGTCAGATCCAGAGACCTTCTCTTCCCTTTGAGGGCACTGAATGGTGTTGAACAGGGCTCGGTAGGCATGGGCCAGGCCCCAGCACGTTGCAATGAGCTGCATCTCTCTGGAGTTGCCAGGGTGACAGCATACTTTTTCCAAATATTCTACTAACTTTTCAGGATTCTGCACTTGCTCAGGGGTGAAGTTCCAAAACACTGGGGGTGCCCATTGGCCTAGGTACTTGCCCATCTTGTCCCACACACCCTGCCACTCGTAATTATTCAGCCTCGGGGCAGATCTCTGGATGATATTCTTAAATTGCTTACCAACTTTAGACAAAACCGAAACAGTATTCCCAAGAAGTATTAATAGAAGTATCTTAACTGCCCAAGGCTGTTCAAGATACTGAAAAGTTACTGTAATGAAGGAGGAAACATTATAGAAGAAGGTAGTGACACTGCCATTCTGTATTTCCTCCGTAAAAGAACTCTCAGAAAAGTCACTGCAATTGCTAGTTGTCTCCACGAAATGGTCTCCGTGGTACAGTAACGGCTTCATTGCGAAATTTACATACCACACTAACGTCAAGGTCAATGTTCTAAAAACAAACCTCACAAGCAAGACATCACTAATCACTGCAGACCACAGCAAACTGCAAAACCCAACACCAATCTTTAACATGTACAGCAGGAAAAAGAGCGCGATGCAGATTATACAAATCAATATCGAGAACAGAGAAACCAACATTGTGACCCACAACTGTTAACAGATATAAGTTCTTTAATACACTCCGGTTAACCTGTTATTATCTCAAACCCTTCGTGCCCCACGTTGGGTGCCAAAAAGGACTGTCGTGGTTTAATCTCAGTCGGCAACTGAGCACCACGCAGCCGCTCGCTCACTCCCCCCCACCCGGTGGGATGGGGGAGAGAATTGGAAGAGCACAAGTGAGAAAAACTCGTGGGTTGAGATAAAAACAGTTTAGTAATTGAAATAAAATGATAATAATAATATGATGATAATAATAATAATAATACACAAAGCAAGTGATGCACAGTACAATTGCTCACCACCCGCCGACCGATGCCCAGCCAGTCCCCAAGCAGCGGCCCCCCCGACCAGTTTTCCCCAGTTTATGTACTGAGCATGACGTCCCATGGTATGGAATGTCCCTTTGGCCAGTTTGGCTGTGCCCCCTCCCAGCTTCTTGTGCACCTCCAGCCTTCTCAGTCGGTAGAGCATGGGAAGCTGAAAAGTCCTTGGCTAGTGTAAGCATTACTTAGCAACAACTGAAACATCGGTGCGTTATCAACTTTGTTCTCATCCTAAATCCAAAACACTGTACCAGCTACTAGAAAAGAAATTAACTCTATCCCTGTCGAAACCAGGACAATACTGTAAGCATGTTCACACTAAGACAAACTGAGATTCAACACTATGAGATTCAACAGGACTGAGTGCCAGGTCCTGCACTTCGACCACAACAACCCCATGCAGCGCTACAGGCTTGGGGAAGAGTGGCTGGAAAGCTGCCTGTCAGAAAAGGACCTGGGGGTGCTGGTTGACAACTGGTTGATCCAGCAGTGTGCCCAGGTGGCCAAGGAGGCCAATGGCATCCTGGCTTGTATCAGAAATAGTGTGGCCAGCAGGAGGAGGGAAGTGATCGTGCCCCTGTACTCGGCACTGGTGAGGCCGCACCTCGAATACTGTGTTCAGTTTTGGGCCCCTCACTACAAGAAAGACATTGAGATGCTGGAGCGTGTCCAAAGGAGAGCAATGAAGCTGGTGAAGGGTCTAGAGCACAAGTCTTCTGAGGAGCGGCTGAGGGAACTGGGACTGTTTAGCCTGGAGAAGAGGAGGCTGAGGGGAGACCTCATTGCTCTCTACAACTACCTGAGAGGAGGTTGTAGCGAGGTAGGTGTGGGTCTCTTCTCCCAAGGAACTAGCGATAGGACGAGAGGAAATGGCCTCAAGTTGCGCCAGGGGAGGTTTACGTTGGATAGTAGGAAAAATTTCTTCACCAAAAGAATTGTCAAGCATTGGAACAGGCTGCCCAGGGAAACAATTGAGTCACCATCCCAGAGGGTATTTAAAAGACGTGTAGATGTGGTGCGTAGGGACATGGTTTAGTGGTGGACTTGGCAGTGCTAGGTTAACGGTTGGACTCCATGATCTTAAAGGTTCTTTCCAACCTAAATGATTTTATGATTCTGTGATTCTAAGAAAGACTCAATATAATTTTGGAGAGAAAGCTTAATTCATGCTGCAATTAGTTGTGCATTTGGTCATATTAAGGCATAGTATGACTCTATCTCATATGCCATCTGGTTTTGTAAGCATTTAACATATCCAGATGGACTCTCCTAGAAGGATCCTGGTATCAACTGTCATAAGGACAAAAGGGAATTGTAGAAAAACTGTACTAGACATGCTCTTACACAGCTTCTAAAGATGGTATAGAAATAAGTATACTGACCCTTTGAGGTTATTCCTAATTCAAGTTTAAGAAGGATATAATGCTATGAATCATTTCTGAGACTGGACCAGATTTCAGAAAGGGTGAGTTTCAGGAAATGCAAACAAGTTTCTGCAAGGTAATATTTCCATTCCAATCCCTACCCCAGTTGAGCTCATCACAGATAAAATGAGCCTGAGATTACGCTTTTTGACTGTTTGCAGATCAGATTCCTTCACAACTCCAAATTTTCAAATCACATTTTACTTTCAAACATTTATGGGGTTTTTTACATCCATTTTTTATTCTCTCTTATCTAGTGGCTTCCATGTATCCATGACTTTTTAATGATGGGCTTAGGAAGCCTCCATATATTGGCATTTTAACTAGGGCTTGCCAAAGAGTGAAATTTCCCTCTATTATGTGTTTGGAAAGCATTGATATCCTGAATTGAGACAAAAAATAGAGGAGTTTAAATTTTTCAATGAAAGACAAATTATGGAAAATTCCATATTTGGAGAATGAAATGGGTTTTTTTGTTCTTCAGCTGCCCAGCCCACAAGGCAATCAACTGCCTGGAAAATCAGGCTGCATGAGGGAACAACTACCTACAGAGTTAGTCCTCTTACCACAGCTATAGTAGGGGCTGTAGTATCTGGGAACTGAACAACTGTGGGAGGCAACAACTCAGAATACAGAAGTTTTGACAGACAACACATTATCATGAAACACTGAGATTCTAAGAGACCAGGTGGTTTTTGTGGTTTTGTTTTTTATAGAGGAGTATATGTGTTAAGGGCTGGGTTTTAATCATATCTTCTGAAGATGAATGTCATTTGATTGCATTCTGTTTTCTTTTTTTTTTTCCAAATAGAACATTTTTTTCTAAATCTGTTATGGTCAGTATTTGTTAAAGCCTTCACTTTAGCTGTTTCTTTTTCCATTATTTTCTGTGAATTGCAAGATAATAGGTTGAGGGGAATTTCTTAACTTCTACACATGAGAAATAATTGTTCTAAAAGGTAATTGTTTAAAATCATTAGGAAACTACTTCTCCTAACATTTATTGTGATATTTGATCAATCTGTGTGTGTACCATTGAAATAATTCATTGTTACTGCTCTATTAGTTTTAACTCTTAAAACGTCTTGCAACACGCTATTCTCCATTTGCTCTGATTATGAGGTCAACAGCACAAATCTATCACATTTTCTATGCTCTCCTGAAGGTTTAGTTCCACATGTCCATCTTTATTACCCACATCCTTTCTCTTAGGAATAGCTTACGGCTAGATCACAACATACCATTGATTCTTTTCTTTCAGCTGTATTTCAGTAACATATATATTCCACATGGCCAAGTTTTCTCATTTGGCCAGCCTTCCTTTTAAAAATTTCCTTTTGATGTTCATACACGCAACACATGCTGCACTAAATTTGGCTCCCATTACTCATGATCACCCACTTGGCAGTTTAACTCTTTCACTGGTTTTACATGGACACACTATATCTTATTGCTTTTTCTCTCTCTGCTGTGGAAATAAAAGTGGATGCTGTATATCCTGATTAATTGTTTTCAGAACGGAATTGATCAATGTCAGAAACTCTTGCAGACCTCCTTTACAGTTCCTTTCCAAGGTAGAAGCACTACAGAATTTAACAGCCCATGAACTAATAAAGTTTAAAACAGCAACTATATACCTAAATAACAGATTAGTTTTCTTCACTAAACTCAGAACAGCATTTCTGCTCTTCAGTGTCCATTTCCAGATGTAACAGGAGTTATGACATGTTTAAGGAAATTAATCCCCTAAAATTCAATTTCAATTTCTAATTAGCTCTGTGTAAGTCTGTAATTACCACCACAAGGAAAAAAAAAAAAAAAAAAAAAGATACAGGAGATAACTTGCTGTCAGATTCAAAACACATCTTAGAACATTTAAAAGCAAAGACTGTTCAACACCCACTACATAATACCAAGTATTGTTATACTTAATTAGGCTCCTAAAAACTTGCTGATCATACTTCTACAAAGTCTGGTTTCCTTTTTTCCCCTCTGTGCTGATTACACATTTATTTCTATTCATTTTCCATTTTTCTAAAGCTAAAAACTATTATCACCTTCTGAATTTAGCGTTCTCATTTCACTTTATAATTATTGCTTTATTCTGGTATCTGGCTTATTTCCTTCATTCCTTTTTACCTTCTGTGAATGCAGTTTGTGGGGTTTTAACTGCTCTAACAAAGCTCACCATTCAATTTCTTTTATTTCTCTTGCTCAGCAACACCTGCTTCTTTCTATGATATGTTAGTGCTCAGAAAGACAGCAGATTGACAGCCTTGGAAGTGGAAGTCCCATTTGTATGTTTACAGGATTTAAACAAGCTGGAGCAATAAAAGATTTTATCAAGGTATCCCAGCTTCCCTGGAAAGGCCACTGATAAGGTATTTAGTCCAAGTTCTCTTTTCTAAGTCTTCTCAGGAGGTTGCTAGTTGTAAAGGGATTTTGTTTTTTAAATGGATCACTGCCTACTGGACTTGGATAAATTGGCAATTTCTGCCTTAGGAACACAGAAGTTCTCTCTTAGGCCAGAAAACATCTATCAATTGCCTGGTTACAACTTTTGCATTCTGTTATCAATTCACAGTACCTGTTCACCCTCTGCAACAACAACCAAGAGCTTCACAGTATGTTTCAATGCAGCTCTTGTGTGGTGAGGAAGTGCTTCCATTACCATTCAAGAGACAAGTAAATAAGGTAAAAGAGATTAAAAATGAAACTTCAGATAGTATTTAGGCACCAGAGTTTATACAGCTAAATACATGTTTTTGGTGATCTGGGCTTAAATAAGTAGCTCAAGTCCATGCAGGCAGGCTATCAAACAAAACAAAGTGTTTAAACCAGCTATACCCACCATTATGCCAAGTCCTAAATGACTAAAGTTTTTTTCTTTTTTTTTTTCACATAGTTCCAAGCCACTGAGTATAAAGGTAAATTTGAACCCTCAAGTGAAGAAGGGCACATCATTAGAAACAATCTCTGGAGTAATTTTCTAAAATCACTGTCTTGTTTGAATTAGAGAAGTTTGAAATATTTGGTCAACTGCATGAAAGTTGTCACAGATTATGAAATTTTTCATTACCATAGTTTCCCTCATATGAAAATCATTATTGGCAGCATTTTTTATCTTGAATACTTGAAAGATGGGAGGAGTCATGTAGACCTTAACACTAGCCCCATGATACTCCATGTCCTGTGGCTTAACAGGGAGATTGGTATTTAAAAATATGCTAAAGAAACCTGCAGTCCATTCACAAAGAGGATCTGATCATATCTACTTAACATTATAGCATCAAAGCACAGTTCACCCATGTACAAAGAAATTGTCAACTTCTCTGATGACTGGATTAGTATGTCAGTATTTTGGACACTTAAGAATGACAGAAAGGATGTGAACACAGTGGTCACAGATGAGACAACGGAAGGTGCCAAAAGGAGAGGTAGAAATAATTAAAGTAGCTCAAATGGAATCTGTTACTTTCCTTTACTATGATACGAAGTTTAAACTGAGACTAAACTGCTTCTAGCTGGTCAGAATAGCCCAGAATAGCCCAAGGATAATTAGTATACCTTGTTCTCAAGTTCACTTTGTATGATAAAAAACATGAAAAAATAACAATCCTTCTCTAGATGAATCACATAACATTGTTACTTCAGATCCAGAATTGCGTGGATGAGGCACTTCTGAATCATAACCTTTCCATTTAAGATTCATCTCAGTTACCATAATATGAAGTGTTTGTTCCAGACTACAACCACTAAGCAGCTTTGTTTAGAGCACCTAGGATCAACCTTCTTATTAGGAACCAATAGCCCTTGGCTAAATTAAATGAGAGGTAGTCACCCAGCTCAGCTGATACTAATTAACAGATCACCTTTCAATTTGGAAATATAAATCTTCTTGTTGATGTGCTGTTATGGTTTGCATGGAATGAACAGTACAAGTTCTGAGATTGGCATTGATATATGAAATGTTTCTTTCCTAGTTAGTAATAAAGAATTCTTTTTACTGTTTTACCTGTTCTAGTATTTAAGTTATATGAAAGCTGCAAATTTCATAGGATACACTTGTAACAGAAGAGATGAAAAAGAGTCTGTCTACGCACATATTCACTGTCCTGTTGCTGTAACACCTGAAGGCTCATAATCTTCATCCTTTCACTGTGAATATTGGTAACTCTGGAGCACAAAGTACAGTGTGCTGCTTTCTGATGTGCTGTGGGAACTAAGTATCTATAAACGCTGTTGCCATTTCTGAGTCAAAATTCAAGAGAGAATATACTATGGAATAAATATGAACTGTTCCCCATGATGGATTCATTGTTTGTCTTCTTCTGAGTTGACTGTTCATCTAAAAAAAGACAAGTTTTACAATCTTGTAGTGACACTTTTGATTAGATTCATTTCAACTAAATTTCATTGTTCACTGTACAGAAGTCTAAATTTGAACTGGTTGTCTAGATTCCTTTTACAGTCAGTGGAAAGCAGCACATTTATTCACATTTCATTTACTATATTTTAAATTTCTGATTGAGAATCAGATGAACATTTGAATTTAATTTTTTTGTTGCCCATATTTGTTTACATGAATCCTCCACTTTACATATAAAAATACTGATAGGTTCCACACAAAGACATGGCGGGGTGGGGACAAAGAGTTCCAAAGTGAGACTTTAGAGACACTAAAGTGATCACAAACTGGTCATAGCACTTGTCTGTGAAAGGAACTTCATTAGCAAGCAAAGAATCTTTGGTACATTTAAAAGCCATAGGTCCTCACAGCTGTGCTTACCTAGGAACAGCCCCTTCCTATACCTATAACAGATTCAGAACTTTGTTTATAAGAGTACACTGACAACGGAAGAAACTCAAATCTTTAACAAAATACATACAACAGTCTTTCATCAGTTCATGTGTCTTTGAATCCTCAGTGACTTATAAAGCAGAATTCAAAGTAATACAAACAAAAGTTAGGGATACACATTTTATATGAACTTTTTTTTTGTGTTCCTACTAGAATACCAGTAACTGCTGATTATCGGCACACTTAAAACAAGATTTGTCAGTGATACTACTTCAGCACTGGTAAATGCATAGCTTCTAATGTACCAAATGCCACTTTAATATTTCTTGGCATTATCAAACAATCTGCTTTCAGCTTTCCCAGACAAAAAAATAATTCCCCCTCACTGGAATCCTCTGATTTTACCTACACATATACAAAAGGAACACAAGAAACTCCATGCAAATCAAGCCAACTAATCCTGTATGGAGATAACAAAAACAAAGATGAAGTCAATGAAAAACAGCTGAAATAATTTTTTTAATATTTAGTTAACTTCCACCAGTTAAGGAATCCAAGAACCTTGCAACAGTCTGTACTTAGGAATATGTTTTCCTTGAGTGAGATATCTTCCCATTTCTAAGAATTATGAAAATGCTACCTTGTTCTGCTTGAAACTTAAAACTGGTGTTTCCATGGAAAGTTTATAAACTTGTGGAAGCAAAACTGGACCTTAATTACTTGATGCTTTCTTGTCTTTTCAGAATACTTTTGCATCTTTTTTTTTTTATAGTCTAGCTATGCTGAAGTTGAGGATTTCATAGATCTAGACAGTCATTTAGATATATTTCATTAACACTTACAATGTAGGTGTGACCTTTAACACTGTGAACCTGTAGCAAAGATGGATCTAATACTTCATAGGAAGAGTTCTGAATAATAATTATAACAAAGAGTGACTACCTGGGACTGCCTCACCGAACCCCTTTGGGGTTATAAGTCTCTATCTCTAAGAAAAAATTGCAGCTGCAGCTGTAGCTGCAATGTGAATGCTTGTGCTATATTTTTGGAATAAAGGTTTATTTTTCCAGATTCACTTGGTCAGGATCATTACTTATATCCCAGAAGTGAAAATCTTAATATCAAAAACAAATTTTAAAAAATACAACATATTTTCTCTTTTTTCTTGAAAAGGAGATGTAATTCTTTAAATTCAGTATGAGTTCTGTGTCCTTCTTATTCCAAAACATTTAATTTACTCCTAGCAAAACCCTTCTTATGTTTAAGTCAGTTAAAGAATACATAGCCCCATTGCTTACAAAAGTTGATATGAAACATGACAATGAACCATAATAATTAAGCTATCCCTTTCCGTAATAAAATATAATTGTAGTCTGCCTTTGTTGAAAGCACTAAGGAGCATCATGAGCCCTTCGTAATCACTACCTCCTGCTGTGGAAGTAATGTCACAGTGCTACTGGCAGTAGTATAAGTCAACAGTTTAGCTCCTTGTTTTTTATTATAATTTGTGAAAAGCAGAAAGATAACATAACACCTGTGACTGAATTAGAGGTAGGTTCAACAGAGGGAAAACAGAGCTAATGTGGCAGAATGGTTCCTAATGGTTTGCAGGAACCCTTTTCTTGCCATATGAAGCTGTATTTTGGCCACTTATTCTAGCACTTCCTGTCATGCAAAATTAGCCCTGAGAAACAAAAAGAAACAACAAATCTATGAAACTTAAAAGCATAACACATTAGGAGGTACAGTGCTTCCAAATGTCTAGCTCTGAGAATATGTAACTGATACTACAAGGATTTTAGTGTTCTGTACTCAGAAAGGTCTACTATTTGAACAGGCATCTTAAAAAACCTTAAGAGACATAAATAGAAATAATAAAAGACATGAATTACAGCCAAAAAAAAAAAGAAGATAAAAAATCTAATTTAAACCTTCAGGTTATTTATTTACTCAAGACAGTAATTTGAAATGACATTATTATTTAAATGTTGTATTAGTTTTCAGATAAAATAAACATGTAATTTAAATATATTGCTCATGTTTAATATTTATAAATATAAATCTTCCAGAAGGATACTATCAAATATCTAATTTTTTTAGTATCTGAAGTCAGCATATTTCAACCAGCATATAATGCAAGCTCAAAGCTAAAAGAGTTGCATTGGTCATTCCCAGTTCAGTATCTATTAGAAATATTAAGAAAAAGTCAGTTCTCACCAGGTCCAATTTCACAAATTATGATGCTGTATGTCCAAAGTTCCACATACAATCTTGTTCCTTGATCTTGCTTACATCATAATTGTTGTTATAATGATATTCATGGAGAATTTAAAGTATGCAAAATAGACCCAGGATTAAGTGCTAAAAGATTTTCTGTGGATGTGGAGTTGAGATATAACAGAAATTGAGAAAACACAGAGAGCTCTCCTGAAGACTAGCAATTGTTTTCCTAGGAAGGAGGAGCTTCATCATAGTCTTATATTTGCTCTGGGTTTCCCCCCTCAAGCTTCTGTCTCCTTTGAAGTAATTTTGTGAGCCTAGAACAGGCTGAATGCACGGTTCAAACTCCACTTTCTGGTGACCTCACAAGAGTGACTTTGTGAACTGTAATCAAGACAATAGCTAACAGAACTGATAGCATGCCATGACCTAGCTGGTTGTACCTAACAGGGTACATCTATATCATCAAATTATTTAAATTCCCAGATGTCCCCTGGAGAGGATCCCCTGGATCCTGGTCCCTGGAATATTCACGCTGCTAATATATTAATTTGCTCTCAGATGAAACCAGAATACTGGAGATAGCTTACTCCATGCACCACTGTCTAAAGGCAACATTGACAAGAGCAGAAGATATGCATGTTCTCATTCTACATTGTCACCAACACAACACACAACAACATTTACCCCAAAAAACTTGTCGTACCTTTCCAGGGAACTCAACATCAAGTCGTATAATAGTACTACTTTGAAGAATTGTGACACAGCCTCATGTTATTTCATTCCTCTGAACTGGAGAAACCTTTTTCTCTTTTTCTTTTTTCTTTTTTTTTTCTTGAGAACCACTGTCACATGAAGCCCAAAATAGCAACCATAGTCATCTATCTTCTATGCTGAGTAGGCATGGCTTTTCTGCCCAGAAGAGGCTGGTTCTGAGCAACGTGAGGGCAAGACACTTTGTATTTGGGGATACAAAGAAATTATCTAGGGATGATTTCTCAGGACAGGAATGAATGCCTTTAGCAATGCAGACATAAACACTGAGTGGGCTGGGAATGAAATTTTAGATAGGTGAGGACTCTTCTGTATCTAACAAATCTTGTTTTTATCAAGATGGACAATTGATAGAACTGTGATGATCAAAGCATTCAACAAAAACCTGAGTGAGTTTTGTTCATGTTATTGAATGTATTGACTCCCCTTCCCCTTTGGCTGCTTTTCTTTTCCCTTCAAATAGCAGGTACTTGCTTTTTATCTCCAAGGACTCCTGAAGGGTTGCAAGTAGGTAAGAACCACTTTCAGCTAACGACTCCTTATGCTGATATACTGAAGTAAAAGGAAAAGAATGGCTATGAGTTTGAGGAAGGAGCAGGAGGAGGAGCTCAAGCTGTGGTTTTATTCACTTCAAAAAAAGGCTCTTTTGCTGATCCCTCCTTCAGGAGGATTCTTTTGCTGGACCATCCTTGCTGATGCCACTAATTACTGGCAGAGGGCTCCTGTGATTTTGAGTCATCCCTGTAAAACTCTTTGCTGATGTATTTTTTGTTTTGTTCAATAACTGTTCAATGTAAATACACTGCAAGGGGACAGTGACTGCAAAGCTAGGGTCCAGGCTCTCAGCCAAGTGCCCTGAGATCTAGGCTAGAATCATGCTCTTTTTATTTGTTCTCCTTCACCTTCATGACTTGCATGCTTTGTTGCAAGGTATTGCAGACTCAGTAGGAAGAGCTATAGTAAAAGGCGTTATAGCAAAAGACCCTATAGTTCTAACACGGTCCCGAGAAATAAAAGCTCGGGGACTAGTCTCTCCCTGGATGCATTTCCCAGGCAAGGACAGCCTGCAACTCTTCCCCTAGGCTAGCTCTCCAACAAGCAGACTGGGCCCAAAAAGGTAGATAACACCATCAGCACTTGCTGTCATAGAAAAAGGCATCAAATTTGATACCTATTCCCAGAAGAGACCTTTACTCTTTGGCTCCTGAGTGAATGGCAGCATTTAATTTACAGTGTTATTCAGAGTGGAGCCAGATCTCTGACAGATTCCTGCATCCAAAGGTAATGGCTAGTTATAGCAATATTTCTGTACAGCATGCTAGCTTTCTAAATCACCTTTGGAAAGCATATTTCTCACTATCAACTGGACAAAAAGCCTACCTATTTCAGTAGATATAGATTGCCCTGTCAAAGTGACTATTGACTGTCTTAACAGGCAACCTGAATCTCATCCTAGAAATAAGAGCTTACAGACTATCCATATGAATTCAAACAAGACTAAAATTACACTATCCAAATACCAGGAAGAAGAGAGATCTAACTAGAATACTCATTAAGTAACTTTTCCATTCCAGTTCTCTATGCCAGGGCCCTGAGCACCCAAGGGTTTGACTGCCTGGCTCAGGGTCAGCCTCAATGGTGCAGCTGTGCAGCCTTGAATCAGAGAGCTGCATAGAAAGAGCTGTGTGAGAAAATGCTCTGACAAGCAAGCACCTGTCCCCCTCAGCAGGAGCTGCACTTATGCTCAAGCCCTCGCCTTTGCTCCTGCTGTCATGGCCATGCCTGGCTGTGTACCTTGCTGATCTGGACTGGACCTCAACCCTCTGCCTTGACTTCCTGGCTTGATCTCAGACGTGCCTTGTCACTGTGATGCACCTAATGATCTGGATTCTTGGATGACCCTGGTTACTCTCACCAGATCCACTCTGCTTTTCTTGTTCAGGTACTGTGGGACTGTGCCCTCACTGTGACTGTGAGGGTCCTGCCCTGCCTGCCTCGCCATGGCTCTTGTCTCCTGGCTCATATTCCCTTACGGAGCAGCTGTGGCACACGGACACTTCATTCTCCATCAATAATAGCAGAAGTCAGGTCATACTGTTAAAACTGTTGTCACTCAGCAACAATTTTGTGCAGTGCATTGTGCCTGAAGCTAATGATGGAGCTCAAGACCAGTCTTTAGCAAGTGTGGAGCACATTACCACCCTCCTCAGCACAATAAACCATAACAACATTGCTCCGTTTAATCTTCTTCTATTACCACCTAAAGACTTCAGTCTGGTTTTCAACCATTTGTGTTTGGAAAATCCAGGTATCTCAGCAACCACACTCTCATCCTCCTGTGACATGGTAAGAGAACTTTTTTTCTTTGGGGTATAACAGGTGCCCAAACATTGAACCAAAGCTCCAGTTCAGAGAGTGAATTTAAACATATATAACCTGAGACATGTCTGCTGTCCCCAAAAGTCAATTGGCCTACTGTCATGGTTCAAAGTTATGCATAAAGCTTAAGCACCTTTTTAATCATGAACAAAATAGGAAAGATAAAGTGTTCATACTCAAGTTTGCTGAGCTGTGGAATGACCTGCCAGAAGAGATTTGACAATCTAAAATACGACAGCTTTTAGAGTGCTCTACTACCTCCTTTTTTAAGTTTCTGTTATATCACTCGAATGGCAACAGAAGAAGGGTAAATTGTCAGAAGCAAGGAAAGGAAAAGGAAGAAAACTGTTAAACAGACCTAGCTGTTAAATAGCTACTACAGTAATAGCAATTGTAAAATAGAAAACTGATAAATAATACTAGGAAAGAAAAAACTCTCTACTTGCTGATGCTGCTTTCAACTGCTAATACTTTGCAGAAACAGCCAGATTCAAGCCTGCATTTCACGAAGTCTCTGTAGAATGTATTGGTACACAGCATCCTGCTAAGAGGTCCATTTGTAAGGTGAGCGAGTTGCAAGGGTGGAGTGATTAAAAATATGACATGCAACTTCTAATTTCAAAACTTTTTTAATAATTAAAATGTTTTCCATCAAAGCAGGAAGTAATAGTTTCCCATTTACTTTACACATTAGCCTGTAGATAAACAAAGAAAATAATTACACCATATCACTCAGGTAAATTTGTGTTTATGTTAGTACTTAGTATAAGACTCTTATTACAGTAAGTCTGCATTAGCAATTTCATTAATACCACAAACAAGACAATAAAAGGAAACAGTACAAAATTAGTTACAGAACCTCTAAGAAATAAAACACTTTAATTGCCATGTCTTCTGGACACTATAGCATGTAAACAGCAAACATAATGCTGGACTTTCCCTGTCAGCTCTGTCATAGCCTTAGGAACCTGCAACTAATTGCAAATGACCAAGTTTCTGCCCCCACTCCTCTCAAAATGACAACCACTTGTTGATTTCCTTGCTGGAGCATCAAAATGCTGCAGAGCACAACTACAGAGATTTGTCAAGCCTTGCATAAAGGGAGTGAACTTCAGACAACTGGTATATCACATTGTTTCCCCCACACGTAGGCCTGCATTTCATTCACTCGCAGTGCTGAGCTGTGACCTCTCTTATGTTTGTGATCCTGCAAGACCAGAGCACGGGATTTCCCTTACTGTGAGTGAGAAATCTGAGAAGTTTGTCTGTGTGCCTAGGAACCATCGAAAAAAGGTAAGAGAACTAACAGTAAACCAAACGCAGACTTTGGAAGACTGTGGTCTGAACTAGCAAAATTTCCTGAACACCAGAAAATTTTAGAGAAAAAGACTACAAAAATCATATATGACTACACAAAACAGTAGGGCTTTAAGAGCTAAGCAGCTTGGCCATTTCACTCTTTTGACTATAGTCCTCTCATTTTAATAAAGTGCAGTAATAAGTCCTGCAGCTTGTCATTCAAACACCAGAGAGCAAATATTCACCAGCATATCCCTGTGATCTATGGTACCGAATCTGCAGGGAAGAGGAAAATTGTGCAGAGTTCATTCAAGACGCAGTAGAGAGAAACACAGCTCAAGGATGATTGTAAATGTTGTGCTATAATAGTGTGGATTGTAGACTGTCTCTTTAAACATCATGTAAGAAGAGTGAACCTGAAAATATGTTCCACTTTGTTTTTAAAAGGTACAGTTTCACACAGGTGAAACATTGAAAAAAAATTGTTAACAGCTATTGCTTGGAGGCAGCTTGGGAATAAATTGGCAAGTAACCAAGTTGTGTTATTCACAGAGCTGAAACAGAGCTGTCTGTAACTGATGGTATACCACTTAGGAGTTAGAGGATAGTGGGACCAAAGGTAATGACACACTTCAGAGAAGATTTAATATACATATTGATATGGAAAAATGTAGAAGGACTTTCAAAATATACTATATTGGTCAAAAAGGACCGTAAAACTGAGAAAACTAAAAATTACATATCTTATGTCTATTATATGTGCAAGTCATGGTCACCAATAGGAACACATTTGCATATACCAGCAAAGATTGCTTTTTAATACACAATTATAATTCGCATTATCTTAGTATTAGAGAACCAACGTGCTATAGTGAATGTAACTGTATGATCACCACATATGGAACCTACTGTGTTGTTTGAGAAAAGTCTACAGTTCAGCCAAACCTATGCAAACCCAGAAAACTTCAAGCTGAATAGATTGATGTAAAATGCCTTTAAGATAATAAAAAGATTGTTAAGAAGCCCTATGGAATAGGAAGCAGATTCAGGCTATGCTGGAGAGCAATATCCTAAAACATGTGCTATCACTGGTTGAAAATTTGCACAAGTGAAAGCCAAAAAACAGGCCTCTTGGGTTAAGCAAATCAATAACAGAAGTTAAGACTGACCTGATGCCTATAAAATTAAAAAAAAAAAAAAAAATCAGATAGAGAAATACTAAAGACAGAAATTTGAGACTATTAGTAACACTTAGGTATAGAGATGCAGTTAACATACTGACCATTTTTTGGCTCAGAATGGTGCAGATACTATGTAAATTGTTTCTCACATGAAGTAAAATATACAAAATAACATATTTTTAGGGCAAAAAAGTAACATTTTTGAAGAATTCTTTCAGAAAAGGTGATATGGAATTGGAACTTTCTGTGTGAAAGTGAAATTACTAGAAAGAAATATGTCTTCCAGTAAAACACCACACTAGGATCCAGAAAGTGAAGTAGAAACTGAGACTTCCACATAACCACTGACAGTAACAGTAAAAGGCACAGAGACACAATCCCAGTTCAGCTGGAATCTCTAGAGCTACTGAAAGACTTACTAAAATTAATTTGCTTCTTATAAAAATGGCCGGGGGGGGGGGGGGGGGGGGGGAGGGGAAGTAGTAACGTGAACAAGCTCCCTCTTTGTAAAATACAGGGAAATATAAAGATTAAGGATCAGGAGCAAAGCAAATCAGGAGTGTAATGACCAGGGATTGCCCAAATACAAAGCAGCTAGCTATATGCATTCTTCTGATTCAGGCTGCTGCTTTAGTCAGAAGACAGCTTTCCTACTCAAAGTCCTTAATAAGGATTCCTTCTTTAAAGGAGTCAAATATCACCATGCATACTCTACAAACTACACCAGAGATTTGGGAACAGTAATGAATGCCAAGACCCCAAAACAGGCAGAGCTGGGAAACCATCCATATTTCTACTTTAAAGTGAGCACATCATCAGGCTCTGTATCTCAGCAACATACCATATGTCTGTATCATCAGGCACAATATTTTGTTACAACACAACTTACACACTGGAACAGCAGAACTCTTCAAGTAGAGAAAACAGGACTATGAGGTTCGACTGTGGGGTAATCCTAAACAAAGGATTAACAAAGATCTTGCTCCTTCCACCTCCTTTTCAAGGGAGGTATCCTCCAGAAGTCTGCCTTTCTAGCAGTCTTCAGTGGCTTTCTGGATTTATATAAACTCCAAGAAACTCTCACTAGTTTCCTATGAATTCTCTGTATTTTAGTCAACTCTAAAGTTGACTGTAGCTCTGTTTCTAGATGTCAGCCCTCTTCCCCAGCAAGGTGTCTGCCAGTTTCTAACAGTGCTGACGGTTCACTGTTTCCTGTGTTTCTCCGATTTCTTGCCCATATTTCCCAGCTTAGCGTGTCCAGTTACTTGTCAGGAAGGCACAGTTTCCTGCTCCCTCCCTATGGCTTTCCCTGGCCCTGGTCACAGCAGCCAAGACAGACAAACCAGCAGCCTTCCTCCCTGTGGGGTGCAATATACAATATTTACACAGTCACCTGCGAAATCAAATCATGTGGTTCAACCATTCACTAGAGTTTGCCAAAGGCAGGAGAGTGTCATGAAGCCAACAAGCTTGTAGAAAGTGTCAATAACGATGATTAGAAAGGACAACTTCTGCCAACGAACAACCTCTGTCATAATACGTTGTTCAGCGCATGAATGGTCATCCTGCAGGAAGATAGTTACAGCATCAGTACAGTGGAAAACAACTAAGCAGAGTCTGAACACACATGTGCCAGACTTAATTAAAACTGATACAATTAAAACAATATCACTGGAGATATCCCAAGCGTTCATCTGGGACACTGATATCATTCAGATTCACCAGGATAAGTGAATTAGTTTCATTGTAGCCACTAGTTTTAATGCAACTATATTATTTTTGTTGCAGTTTCACCCTGCCTTTAAGTGGTCTAGATATCTCACAGGCCATTCTTTGAACACAAGGTTCAGTGCTTCCCCATCTCCCCAGTTTAGTGATGGCATCTCACATTTTAGGCCACAACATGACCTCTCTCCCACTCCAAGACCCATATGACATCTGGTGTCAGGGAGATGATAGAAAACTGTACCGCACTTAGGCAATGCAACACTTTGACAGTCCAACACTAAAAAGAAATTGAAGCCCTATTCTCCAACTACCACATTTGGGGAACATGCCCATGTCTTTTAATATGCTTGCGCCTGTTACATAGTCCAGCATATAAGATCTAGCAGACTGGACTTTAGATTATGGAGAAATGTACTGGTCTGAGTTTTACCTCCTGTTTGTCAGCAGCGGTGGCTAAAATAAACTGTGAATGGGTAGATTGGACATTAGAGAGAGTCTGCATAGCTTTATGAATTCAAGACCAAGTACAGAGATTACTGTAACCAAATAAAATGACTATTTCTATACTACCTCTTTACATAGGAAATGGATTTTTCTGAATAGTCTAAAACCTGGAACTCCTTTGGTGCTGTATCTTCAAAGTAATAGATTTGATAAAAATATTTTTTAATCTTCATAACAAGTTGAAGAAATCAATGGTCAAGCAGGAAGGTTTATCCTTCTTCAATAGCCTTTTAATACATGTACTGTGTTAAGTTTACCATTAACTTAATGCACACAGATCTTGATTAAAAGTAAATAGTTCACTTCGAATTCTGGGGATTTAAATAACATGTTTAATTATCTTTTTCCTAGTTAAGTAAGTTTCTATTATGGGCTATAATGCCTTCTTCCTTTAAACATTTTTTTAAATAAAGTAGACAGAATAAAAGATACTTCTAATTTTTTTGCTTGCTACCCCTTGGTTTTCTGACTGAGAATTCAGGCCACTGTGGTAAAGACAATTAGTTGCACAAGTCTAAGGCATCGCCCTCAGCTTCATCTTTCTTCAGAACACTGAACTTCAAACCAAGTCTGCAGTGTTGGAGCCCTGACAACTGTTCCTCTTCAGTGTCATAATTTGTAATAGGAAATGGGCTTTTTTAATTAATGAAATTATGCAGGCCATTAGTTCATAATTTAAATAAAGAATATTGTAGTTGAAAGATTAATGTGGCAAAAGAAGCCTTTTTGTTGTAGCGGTGAATGCAGGATTTCAATGAATAGCAGAGTCATGTAGCTTATTCATCTCTTAGCAACCTTCCCATCTTATCTCTCTAGAAGACGTTTTTATATCTTTTACCCAGAGGGCAGTTTTTGCCCTCAAAGCTATTAATGTTGACTCAAATCTATGGATTCTTCCTACATAACTTTAATCAGATGATAGTATTAGTTTTATCTGCTTGTTATTTTCAGAATATTTCCTAGGTAACAATGTCAAAACAAAAGAAAATTCTTTTTAATGCACACATTCAGGTGATACGTTGAGTTAAAATGATATGATATGATATAAATAATAAGATAAATTTTGAGGACAGCATAGTCAATGCCTATCTTGCCATCTTCAAAAACTTCTCACTACTGTTCTAGAGTTACAGTCTAAAATTCACACAACTAGAATTTTTCCTTTAGATATTTCTCTTAATTCAGATTGTCAGAAATTATTTAAGAATAGAGTTTTCCTTTGAATGCCTAAACAGAATCATTTGGATCTTCATCCAGTTTTTACTGAAGTCAACAAAACATGTTGACTAGGATTTAGAGAGGATTTTCTGTTTTCTCTTCCTCTTCTTGGAGTTAAAGGTATACATTAAGATGCAGTCTTAATGGATTCAGCTGGTACTTTACAGTTAGTCTTAATGGAATTAGCTGTTATTTTATCAAGGTACACATTCTCACTCTTGGCAAAGGAAAAGCATTTAATTGTAATAAACTAACTGTGGCTAAAGCCATCATTTGTCTTGGTGAAACACAGGAAGGTTGTGAATAGGTATTGTCTCCCCATCCTACTGGTTGCTCCAGGAGGGCACAGTTCCCTCCCCCGCCTCCCTGAAGTAAAGGCTTACCCAGCTCCATCTTGTGTGACAGATCTCCTTTAATACTTGAGAAGGAGCAAGAGATACAGTGAGCAGGAATAGATGAAGGCTAACAGAGAGACAATGTCTATGTTTGCAGCAGCTGTGGGCAGTCATAGGGCATGGTACCTTCTTGTAAACTATGGTCATAGGGCTTCATGCTTTGAGTGGCCAAACAAGGAAATGCTATGAAGTGAGTAAAGTGGGTAGAGAAGCAGACCCAAATTGTTGTCAGACAGGTAAAAAGCCAAGATGACAAGAGTGGACTTGCAACTTAAATAATTTTTCCCACTTGGGAACTTGGTGTTCCTGAATGAGAAACACCAGTCCGGTCTGATGTTCTGCCACCAAGTACATATCCTTACCACTGCCCAAGTGCCAGCATTATGCTTATATAGTCACGCAATGAGTCAGTTCGGTGAACTCCTCCATATGAAAATATATTTTAGAAAAATACATTATACTTTTCCAGGTTAATCCCTTTCTCAGTTTCAGTTCAGCTGTTGTCCTGGTTTCAGCAGGGATAGAGTTAATTTCCTTCCTAGTAGCTGGTACAGTGCTGTGTTCTGGATTTAGGGTGAGAACAATGTTGATAACACACCGATGTTTTAGTTGTTGCTAAGTAGTGTTTACACTAGTCAAGGACTTTTCAGCTTCCCATTCTCCACCGACTGAGAAGGCTGGAGGTGCACAAGAAGTTGGGAGGGGGCACAGCTGGGACAGCTGACCCCAACTGACCAAAGGGATATTCCACACCATGTGACGTCATGCTCAGTATATAAAGCTGGGGGAAGAAGAAGGAAGGGGGGACATTCAGAGTGATGGCGTTTGTCTTCCCAAAAGACCGTTATGTGTGATGGAGCCCTGCTTTCCTGGAGATGGCTGAACACCTGCCTGCCGATGGGAAGTGGTGAATGAATTCCTTGTTTTGCTTTGCTTGCGTGCACGGCTTTTGCTTTACCTATTAAACTGTCTTTATGTCAACCCACGAGTTTTCTCACTTTTCCCCTTCCAATTCTCTCCCCCATCCCACCAGGGGGGAGTGAGCGAGCGGCCGTGTGGTGCTTAGTTGCCGGCTGAGGTTAAACCACGACAGCTGTACTCCATGTAGTACCAATAATAAAGGTGTGAATGTGCAACTGCAGTTAAGAGCAAGAAAAGTACCATCCCATCAGCAGTGACCTGCAATTATATTGGTCTGAAATGATCAGGAAACTTCAGCTTATACATATGCACTTCTACCTTTCTGCTTGCCTTGGCTGCGTGTTCTCAGCCTCTGCCTTGCACAAGTGCTGTGGGTGTGGTAAGTAAAATTGACAGTCCTCTACCACCAAAAGCTAGGGTTTATTTTTCCACTGTCCCCTCTCTCTGTGATCCACGTGGTGTATATTCCACAAAGCCTCCACTTTCTGAAGGAATAGTTATTCTGACTTCCGCAGCAAAACAACTTTGAGAAATTTCAACCCACTTCACTTCCCTGTCTTGTCATTCCTGTACCACTGATGTGATTTACCACCTCTTCAGTTGTGCTAACACAGCAGTTTGTCTGGCTGTGCTGGCGAACCAGAAGACTGTAACAATATAGATTAAAAGTAGCCCTCTGAAACAAAGGACCATTTTTAATCCAGGCCATTGCTGCCATCTGCTTCTATTACAGACTCATAAACAGTTGTCTCACCATAATGGGGGAGGTAGAGAATTGTGGTGTAGAGTTGGAGAATTTCTTAGGATGACTTCACTCCATAAATCAATGTGTTATGTACAGTCCAGGGGTGGATTTCTTAAATATACTTAAATATGTCTACGATAGAGCTGAGATCAAAACTTCTGAACTGAGGTATATTCATGTATGTATCTATATGGGTACTAGGTGTATAAACTCTAGGGCAGTTAATGGAGAGAAAGTCAATACATGCACAGAGTGATTCAGCTGACTGCAGCCAGAAGAGAGACCCTAAGGCACCTATATTCGTTGGATACTTATGTTTAGGCAAATGAAGTGAACTCTAGGAGCTTACCTTAGGGTGAACTACATCGGTGTCCAGCTCTACTAATTGTGTTGACTATCCCTCCGTTGGTGTCCTGGTTTCGGCAGGGATAGAGTTAATTTCCTTCCTAGTAGCTGGTACAGTGTTTTGGATTTAGGATGAGAACAAAGTTGATAACACACCGATGTTTTAGTTGTTGCTAAGCAGTGCTTACACTAGTCAAGGACTTTTCAGCTTCCCATGCTCTACCGACTGAGAAGGCTGGAGGTGCACAAGAAGCTGGGAGGGGGCACAGCCAAACTGGCCAAAGGGACATTGTTTCTTCATTCATCTTCAGATACCATGTGACGTCATGCTCAGTACATAAACTGGGGGAAAGCTGGCCGGGGGGGCCGCTGCTCGGGGACTGGCTGGGCATCGGTCGGCGGGTGGTGAGCAATTGTACTGTGCATCACTTGCTTTGTGTATTATTATTATTATCATATTATTATTATTATCATTTTATTTCAATTATTAAACTGTTTTTATCTCAACCCACGAGTTTTTCTCACTTGTGCTCTTCCAATTCTCTCCCCCATCCCACCGGGTGGGGGGGAGTGAGCGAGCGGCTGCGTGGTGCTCAGTTGCCGACTGAGATTAAACCACGACAGTCCTTTTTGGCACCCAATGTGGGGCACGAAGGGTTTGAGATAATAACAGATTAACTGGAGTGTATTAAGGAACTTATATCTGTTAACAGTTGTGGGTCACAATGTTGGTTTCTCTGTTCTCGATATTGATTTGTGTAATCTGCATTGTGCTCCTTTTTTTGCTGTACGTTAAAGATTGGTGTTGGTTTTTGCAGTTTGCTGTGGTCTGCAGTGAATAGTGATGTCTCGCTTGTGAGGTTTGTTTTGAGAACATTGACCTTGACGTTAGTGTGGTATGTAAGTTTCGCAATGAAGCCGTTACTGTACCACGGAGACCATTTCGTGGAGACAACTAGCAATTGCAGTGACTTTTCTGAGAGTTCTTTTACGGAGGAAATACAGAATGGCAGTGTCACTACCTTCTTCTATGATGTTTCCTCCTTCATTACAGTAATTTTTCAGTATCTTGAACAGCCTTGGGCAGTTAAGATACTTCTATTAATACTTCTTGGGAATATTGTTTCGGTTTTGTCTAAAGTTGGTAAGCAATTTAAGAATATCATCCAGAGATCTGCCCCGAGGCTGAATAATTATGAGTGGCAGGGTGTGTGGGACAAGATGGGCAAGTACCTAGGCCAATGGGCACCCCCAGTGTTTTGGAACTTCACCCCTGAGCAAGTGCGGAATCCTGAAAAGTTAGTAGAATATTTGGAAAAAGTACGCTGGCACCCTGGCAACTCCAGAGAGATGCAGCTCATTGCAACGTGCTGGGGCCTGGCCCATGCCTACCGAGCCCTGTTCAACACCATTCAGTGCCCTCAAAGGGAAGAGAAGGTCTCTGGATCTGACAGTAAAACGACATGCACTGCGGCCACTCAGACCTGGGCAACACGCCCTGCGGCCGCTCTGACCCCAGCGACATGCTCTGCGGCCACTCAGACCCCAGTGACATGCACTGCGGCCACTCAGACCCCAGCAACAGGCCCTGCGGCTGAACCAAAGAACCAGCCTGTGCCGGTATCAGTCGCCCCTGTACACAAGAAGAAATTTTGGAAGCGGAAGTCGGCTCGTTTAGTAAGGGAGGAAGAAGCTTCTTCTAAAAGGGAACCGGAGGAAGAAGTGTACGAGACAGACGACCCTGGAGAAGGGCCATCACAAGAACAGGAGGAGGAGAGCCGGCCGCTGATTGGGGAGGAAGAAGAGGAAGAACTCATAAACGAGGCAGTGACCACCCGATCTCTATCCCTGAGTGAGCTGCGAGATATACGAAAAGATTTCAGCCGCCGTCCAGGTGAGCACATTGTCGCCTGGCTGCTCCGATGCTGGGATAATGGAGCCAGTAGCCTGGAATTAGAGGGTAGGGAAGCCAAGCAGCTGGGATCCCTTTCTAGGGAAGGGGGCATTGACAAAGTGATTGGAAAAGGGACACAAGTCCTCAGCCTCTGGAGGCGACTCGGGTCAAGCATGAAGGAAAGGTATCCCTTTAAGGAAGATGTCATATGTCGCCCAAGCAAGTGGGCCACCATGGAGAAGGGTATCCAGTTTCTGAGAGAATTAGCTGTGCTGGAGGTGATTTATGATGACCTGAACAATGAACAACTATCCAAAGATCCAGACGAAGTCAAGTGCACACGACCCATGTGGCGGAAGTTTATAAGGAGCTCACCATCGTCATACGCCAACTCATTGGCAGTGATAACCTGGAAAGATGGAGAGGAACAAACAGTGGATGAATTGGCTGGTCAACTCCGGCAATATGAGGAAAGTCTCTCTTCCTCCCTCGTCTTGGCTGTGGAGAAACTGTCCCAGAAGGTCCAGCAACTCAGAGAGGATAGGTCCTACTCCCCACCTGTACGGACAGGTATCTCAGCTATTAGGAGTCAGTGTTCTTTTGCTCAAGAGAGAGAATATAAAGGGTACACACCACGGGGCACCCTATGGTTTTACCTGTGTGACCACGGAGAGGACATGAGGAAGTGGGATGGGAAACCTACCGCAGCCCTAGAGGCACGGGTACGCGAATTGCAAGGGAAAACAATCACAGAAAGAGGTTCTTCCAGGAAAATTGCTGCTCCAGTTTCCAGCGGGCAGTTTCCCAGACAGAGTAGAAGGGCCGATCTCACTTCTGATCTTAATGAAGAGGCTTCTGACTCGTAATTACAAGAAGTGAGTAACGAATACTATGACCAGGATTAGAGGGGCCCTGCCTCCAGCCAGGGGGAGGAAAGGGACAACCGGGTTTACTGGACTGTGTGGATTTGGTGGCCTGGCACATCAGACCCACAGGAGTATAAGGCTCTAGTGGACACCGGTGCACAGTGTACCCTAATGCTATCAAGCTATATAGGGGCAGAACGCATCTGTATTTCTGGGGTGACGGGGGGATCCCAACAGCTAATTGTACTGGAAGCCGAAGTGAGTTTAACTGGGAATGAGTGGCAGAAGCACCCCATTGTGACTGGCCCAGAGGCTCCGTGCATCCTTGGCATAGACTACCTCAGGAGAGGGTATTTCAAGGACCCAAAAGGGTACTGGTGGGCTTTTGGTACAGCTGCCTTGGAGACGGAGGAAATTAAACAGCTGTCCACCTTGCCTGCTCTCTCGGAGGACCCCTCTGTTGTGGGGTTGCTGAAGGTCGAAGACCAACAAGTGCCAATCGCTACCACCACAGTGCACCGGCAGCAATATCGCACCAACCGAGACTTCCTGATTCCCATTCATGAGCTGATTCGTTGACTGGAGAGCCAAGGAGTGATCAGCAAGACTCGCGCACCCTTTAACAGTCCCATATGGCCAGTGCAAAAGTCTACTGGAGAGTGGAGACTGACAGTAGACTATCGTGGCCTAAATGAAGTCACGCCACCGCTGAGTGCTGCTGTGCCAGACATGCTAGAACTTCAGTACGAACTGGAGTCAAAGGCACCCAAGTGGTATGCCACAGTTGATATTGCTAATGCGTTTTTCTCAATCCCTTTGGCAGCGGAGTGCAGGCCACAGTTTGTTTTTCCTTGGAGGGGAGTCCAGTACACCTGGAACCGACTGCCCCAGGGGTGGAAACACAGCCCCACCATTTGCCATGGACTGATCCAGACTGCACTGGAACGGGGTGGAGCTCCAGAACACCTGCAATACATTGATGACATCATCGTGTGGGGCAACACAGCAGGAGAAGTTTTTGAGAAAGGGAAGGAAATAGTCCAAATCCTGCTGAAGGCCGGTTTTGCCATAAGACAAAGTAAGGTCAAGGGACCTGCACAGGAGATCCAATTTTTCGGAATAAAATGGCAAGATGGACGTTGTCAGATCCCAATGGATGTGATCAACAAAACAACAGCCATGTCTCCACCAACTAGCAAAAAGGAAACACAAGCTTTCTTAGGCGTCGTGGGTTTTTGGAGAATGCATATTCCAAATTACAGTCTGATTGTAAACCCTCTCTATCAAGTGACCCGGAAGAAGAACGATTTCAAATGGGGCCCTGAGCAATGACAAGCCTTTGAAGAAATTAAAGAGGAGATAGTTCATGCAGTAGCTCTGGGGCCAGTCCGGGCAGGGCAAGAGGTAAAAAATGTGCTCTCCACCGCAGCCGGGGAGAATGGCCCTACCTGGAGCGTCTGGCAGAAAGCACCAGGGGAGGCTCAAGGTTGACCTTTAGGGTTTTGGAGTCGGGGATACAGAGGATCTGAGGCCCGCTATACTCCAACAGAAAGAGAGATATTGGCAGCATATGAAGGGGTTTGAGCTGCTTCAGAAGTGATTGGCACTGAAGCACAGCTTCTCCTGGCACCACGACTGCCGGTGCTGGGCTGGATGTTCAGAGGGAGGGTCCCCTGTACACATCATGCAACTGATGCTACGTGGAGTAAGTGGGTCACACTGATCACACAACGGGCTCGAATAGGAAACCCCAGTCCCCAGGAATCCTGGAAGTGATCATGGATCGGCCAGAAGGCAAAGATTTTGGAATCTCACCAGAGGAGAAGGTGACGCGTGCTGAGGAGGCCCCACTGTATAATAAACTACCAGAAAATGAGAAGCAATATGCCCTGTTCACTGACGGGTCCTGTTGTCTTGTGCGAAAGCATCGGAGGTGGAAAGCTGCTGTATGGAGTCCTATGCGACAAGTTGTAGGAACTGCTGAAGGAGAAGGTGAATCGAGTCAGTTTGCAGAAGTAAAGGCCATTCAGCTGGCTTTAGACATTGCTGACCGAGAAAAGTGGCCAGTGCTCTATCTCTATACTGACTCATGGATGGTGGCAAATGCCCTGTGGGGGTGGTTGCAGCAATGGAAGCAGAGCAACTGGCAGCGCAGAGGCAAACCCATCTGGGCTGCCGCATTGTGGCAAGATATTGCTGCCCGGGTGGAGAACCTGGTTGTAAAAGTCCGTCACGTAGATGCTCACGTGCCCAGGAGTGGGGCCACTGAAGAACATCAAAACAAGCAGGAGGTGGATCAGGCTGCTAAGATTGAAGTGGCTCAGGTGGATCTGGACTGGCAACATAAGGGTGAATTATTTATAGCTTGGATGGGCCCATGACACCTCAGGCCATCAAGGAAGAGATGCAACATACAGATGGGCTTGTGATCGAGGGGTGGACTTGACCATGGACACTATTGCACAGGTTATCCATGAATGCGAAACATGCGCTGCGATCAAGCAAGCCAAGCGGTTAAAGCCTCTCTGGTATGGAGGACGATGGCTGAAATATAACTATGGGGAGGCCTGGCAGATCGATTATATCACACTCCCACAAACCCACCAAGGCAAGCGCCACGTGCTTACAATGGTGGAGGCAACCACCGGATGGCTGGAAACATATCCCGTGCCCCATGCCACCGCCCGGAACACTATCCTGGGCCTTGAAAAGCAAGTCCTATGGTGACATGGGACCGCAGAAAGAATTGAGTCAGACAATGGGACTCATTTCCGAAACAACCTCATAGACACCTGGGCCAAAGAGCACGGCATTGAGTGGGTGTATCACATCCCCCATCATGCACCAGCCTCTGGGAAAATTGAACGATACAATGGACTGTGAAAGACTACGCTGAGAGCAATGGGTGGTGGGACGTTCAAACATTGGGATACACATTTAGCAAAGGCCACCTGGTTAGTCAACACTCGGGGATCTGCCAATGGAGCCGGCCCTGCCCAGTCAGAACTTTTACGTACTGTAGATGGGAATAAAGTCCCTGTAGTACATGTAAAATATATGGTGGGGAAGACAGTCTGGGTTATTCCTGCCTTGGGCAAAGGCAAACCCAGTTGTGGGACTGTTTTTTGCTCAAGGACCTGGGTGCACTTGGTGGATAATGCGGGAGGATGGGGAAGTCCGATGTGTACCTCAAAGGGATTTGATTTTGGGTGAGAATAGCCAATGATCTGAATTATGTGATGTTAAGTACTAATTATAGTTATAATAGTTATACTAATAATATACACATATACTAATCATACTAATAATATTATATGCCATACTAATGTTATTACAATAAGAATCACCCAGACTAATGAAGAATAACTTCAGTGAAACCAAGCAAAGCACAGTGATGATGGTACCAGAACTGACTTCAACATGAAACAATCCAACAGCACATACCATCTCCATTTTTCCTGCCCTGAAAGATTATTATGACAGATGGAGCCCGAAGTCATGGACTAAATGAACTCACCGAACGTTTTAGAGGGATGGCCCACAGACGAAGGGAATGATATCTGTGTGTGTGTGTGTGTGTATATATATATTAAAAAAAAAAAGGAAGGGGGGTGGTGATTAATGAAAATGTACTGGAAAATATGAGACTTGAGCATGACGCAGATGGTATAGAATAAGGGGTGGATATTGTCCTGGTTTCGGCAGGGATAGAGTTAATTTCCTTCCTAGTAGCTGGTACAGTGCTGTGTTTTGGATTTAGGATGAGAACAAAGTTGATAACGCACCCATGTTTCAGTTGTTGCTAGGTAATGCTTACACTAGTCAAGGACTTTTCAGCTTCCCATGCTCTACCGACTGAGAAGGCTGGAGGTGCCCAAGAAGCTGGGAGGGGGCACAGCCAAACTGGCCAAAGAAACATTCCATACCATGTGACGTCATGCTCAGTACATAAACTGGGGAAAGCTGGCCGGGGGGGGCCGCTGCTCGGGGACTGGCTGGGCATCGGTCGGTGGGTGGTGAGCAATTGTACTGTGCATCACTTGCTTTGTGTATTATTATTATTATCATATTATTATTATTATTATCATCATTTTATTTCAATTATTAAACTGTTTTTATCTTAACCCACGAGTTTTTCTCACTTGTGCTCTTCTAATTCTCTCCCCCATCCCACCGGTTGAGGATATTGAGCGAGCAGCTGCGTGGTGCTCAGTTGCCGACTGAGGTTAAACCATGACAGTTGGCTAAATGGGAGCTTAGACAGCTGTATGGGGACACCTATGCTGCAGATGTACATTTAAATTTCATATTCTTAAACTGAATCCTAATGCTAAAATTTTATGTTCTCACAGTAGGTCTTATATTGTGTGCCCACTCATTGGTATCTCTTACTATTTGAGACCTCATATGGCATCCAGGTTGCCTGGGACTGGTAGATATGAAATTTGGCCTGTGGCCTGGTGTCCTTCAGAAATGCCAGACAGGATATTCGAATAACATTACACATCAGTGTTCAGAAGCAAGGCCTAAGCCCTGAATTATTGGTAGACATGTCTCATACATTCATAGACATTTCTATAATGGCACTGCCATTGTGTGTAGTCTTCCACTCCATGTGACCTCTTAGTTCTGCCAGGAGGATTCATTGTGGATTTCCCTGCTGAATGGACCTTTAGGCAAGTTGCAGTCTTTCTCTGAACTGATTTCCCCATGACCCCAAAGCCAACTATATTGACAGAAGTGATGTAGTGATACATGGAGGCACTCAGCAACTGGACAAGGAAGGGACAGAATTGGAGGGAGTAGAAACTTAAACCACTATTACACCAGAAAAAAAATCCTGAAAATGAGCAAATTTTCTATATATTTAACAAAATCAAAGCAAAATTACAGAATATCCTGAGAAGTCTGTGATGTTTAATACATGAACAGGATGCTTCATTTATGAACATGCCAGCAAGTTAAGATTTCCTGATTTCAGACTAATTAATAAGGCATGTGCATACTTAACTAATGCTTAGGGAATGTAACATTACATTTAAAATTGTATGTAATCTTTCCTTTTCACTTTGTGTATTAATTTATTCAAGCAAGAAACATACAAGAGGAAAGTAAATAATGAAAAAATATTCTATGTTTCTAATATCTTGAAAAATATGTACTTCAGTAAGGCTTTCTGAAATACAAGTTGGAAATTAATTTGAATCAAAATATTTCACTGTTGCTTCTATATGACATTCTTGTGAAAATGACTTGTCCATTCTATGACAGGATACTATAATAATTATTTTCACCTCAATATATGTTCAGTTAACAGCCCTGCAAAAATGTTTCTTACATAGTCACCATGAATAAAAAATGAAGATGAGAATCTGAAAAGATCTATAATTAGACTAATGTGGTTGGTTTTGTACATAATCTTTGGAGTAGAATACAGTGCGCTGTGTAGGAACAAGTCTTTCAATTTTTGTCTTCAGATTTGATGTCGCCAAAATGGAAAATTCAAATCTCTATATATTTTGATTGATTTTGCATTAATTTGAAAATGCCTGGTTTTAACACTTATTTGAAAGACCTTATTTAAAACCTACTTTGAATTTTAAACAAAGTTGATTTTTCTAAGTGTAAGATTTCTAATACCAAAAATCAGCTTAGAAATAGAGTCTTCATCCATTGTAATAGAGCTAAGAAAACCAGAAAGCAATATGAATATCTCATTTAAAGCCAGAATAACGAGTCCCTCTAGTTACTTCCTGGATGTTAAAAAAATTCTGTTTTTTAAAGCTTATTGAGCTATACAGTTTCTATAAGCAGAAAAAGTGTATGTTTTTCTTTTAAATATTTTCATCTCAATCTTTTGATCTAGAAAAAAAGGCGGAGGTGGTTGAGTTGTTTGGGAGACTGAGGAGTTGTTATTTATTTGTAGAATATTTTAGATGTGATTCAGACAGCAAAAATTTCACAACTGTCTTGCCATTATGCCTAACCTAGAGATTCCTCAAAAGAGCAGCTGAATTTTGCAGCTGTGGCAATGGTGATTTGGGGTCAAGGGAGTGAAAAGACTGCAACGTCAGTGACACTGAGCTACAAAGGGTAAGTGGGATGCCAGGATGTGGAGGATGTATGAAGGCAATTGAAAGGGCTTTTGAGAAGGGCTTTATTTGTTTAATATTCAGTGGCATTAAATGCATAAAGACAAGGAATGAGACAGTCTGCAGACTAAGATGCTTGTCTGGATGAGTACATTTGAAAAGGAATAGGGCTGGAAGGTCTCAATAAGGTCTTTCTGCAGAAGCCTGGACATGGAAGCCTCTTTTTTGCCTCTCCTCTCTCTCCATCCCAGACCTTCTTAATCATTCTCATCCTTCCCCACCTTTTTAGGTTACAAATTCTTCATCTCGATTTCGCATCTGCTGAGTGCCTACATGTCCTCATCAAGGCCACCTTTTTCTATCCCTGACTCTCCACAAGAAGTACTTCCTCCTACTCTTCCTTTTCCAATCCCTCCTACCCTCTCCTTTGAATTTATCGTTGGCTTGAATTCAGGCACCAAGGAACTAAAAAAGAAAGTCATCTAGTCATAAATACCCTGATATCTCTTGCATCCCAGTCTCCCTATAGAGTGTATGGATGAGATTAGATGTGTGTATACTGTGCAGGGGAGCATGAGAGAAGATCTGTTTAAGACAGAATGATGAGCACTGTATGGACAGTGGTTTGGATCTGAAAAATAGGCTGAATTAAAAATAACAGTTCTGCACTCAAGTAAATGAATTTCTATTTCAGGCTCATTTAACAGCAATGTGGGAACTCTGTCCTGGGGTGCAGAGTTGCCCATAGGTGTCTGCAAGTGAAGCACACAAAAAATAACATAAACAGAACTTTGTCTCACAAGATGGCAGAAATGCTTGGAAACTTCTATGCATTCATGCCCTCAAAATATCACTTACCTCAGCATGGCTATGACAGATTCTTTCCTCCAGAGCTTTTACAGCTGAAGATGCAGACACCGGGCACTGTTTGTCTTCATGTAGTTATTCTGGCATTTCTGTTGTATGTAGAACACAAGCACGTTTTTCACAATTCTTCTACCTTCCTGACCCTTAGGTAGAGCCTGCAAAGTGGGAAATAAATCCAACACATACTTAGCCCTATGCAACCTGAAGTATAAACTATTTGCTATTTTTCTGTAGCAGCACGTTGTCTCTTCTACCAAACTTAATTTGCCTTTGTAAATCTTGAGGAAGCAGACAGGGTGGGATTTGAAACAGTTCTCAAGGAAACAGGGAGGAAGGGGTGTCTTTGGACAGAAAATGACTGGTGAAGAACCCTGCATAAAGAATAGACAGAAAAGCCTGCAGTTCTTTGGACAAAACTGCTTATGACACATTTGTGATACAAATCAAACATTCTCTGTGACACTGCCTACTATCACTTCCCACAGACATCAACAATCTCTGTTGTGCACACAGTCTGACAGGGTCCTAATCCCTTTGCCTTAGAAGCCTCTTCGGATGCCTATCGCTCTCAGCAGTTAAGCACGGGCTTTGTTGGCTCTTAGAGATATTCAATAGGATGCATTGTACAGTAAGGTTCCAAGGAAGAAAGATTGTGTGCATATCACACTTGAAAGCCTATTACTATACACTGAATTCCTTTTTATGTGCTTTGTGAGAAAGGATGCTGTGAGATCTCGTATTAGGTGAGGTTGTACAGGCGAAATACAAAGGAGAACTGACTGGTGAATTATTTCTGATGATAGCAACATTCACTGGATTTTGGGATAAGCAGTAAGAGAAGGACTCATTTGGCTAAATGACACCATAAATTGCCAACATCTAGGCTAGTTATTCTACACTCCCTTGACAGGCAGTGTTGAATACAGTCATTTCTAGAACACAATCCATCGCATTGTAAAGTAGATATTTAGGATGTCTGCTATAATTAAGATAAATTGCATCTTAACTTGCTAGGAGTTAATGCTATCTTAGACTTGGCTTTGGTTACAAGGAAAGAAATTTCAGAAGAGCTAGTTAGAAAAAAATAAACTTGGAAGCAGTAATCACAAATTTAAATTAAATAGTCTGCAATTATGACACTCCATTTCAAGAGGGATGACTTCGAGCTATTTATTAAATTCAGTGTAACTGTAAAATAAAGGACAAGAACACAGTGAAAGTTTGGAACCTCCTTTAAGGTGCTGTGGAACTTCTAAAATTACAAGAGGAAGCACTGCATAAAAGGACTTCAAACTGTCTGTCCAGTATTCCAGAAATAATATAGAGAATAAACAGAAAACCAAGAAGTTAAAGAACTGGGAATTCAACAGGAAAAAGAATTTCTTTCTAAAAAATTAAAAAAAAAAAGAGAATAAAATAAAATAGGTGCCAAAATGCAACCTAATTCAGCTTTTATAAAATAAATCAAACCAAATAGTAAAAGGTTATTCACTAAAAAGCGCAAAAGAGAACAAAGCAAGTAGAAGTAGATATTAAGAAGTGAGAATGGAGTAATGATTTAGAATAATGTAGGTATGATCTACTAAACAGGTGACTGATGTGCGTAAATTTTCAATTTGGCTGATAATATTGGCTATGGAGGAGAAGACATAACAGCTACAGACAGTGAAAGATAGTAAATTAAACTAAGGCAATATGAAATTTGATAATGAAAGAATAATTTAAAAAATTGTAGAAGGGCAATCATGACTGGAGCTTTATGCTCATATTTTTCTACTGTTTAGAAAAGACAGAAATAAAAGTAAAAAGAAGGAATTGCAAACTGTAGCCAAGGAAGGAAATTTTATTTTTAAATAAGAGCTTTAGAAGTAGCATGGATTAATCAATATTTGTCTGGATAAAAATTACGTTGGGGGGAAAAAAGTAGTGACTTATTTTGGTAAGTCTAAATGTTTTTATAATGTTAGTATAGAGAACAATAAACTTTACCTGAAATTATGGTAAACTATATCCTTCAGGGTATAGGCAGGAAAACAGTAATGGTAGGGGTATACCTGTAAGTGACAGTCACAACTGTAGTTACACAATTTGGTGCCCAGATTTTGGCTATGTGCCCAGACCAAATACCCACTCCTATATTTCAGCTCCTGTCCTTTTTTCCTTCACTCTGTCCTCTCTTAATCCTTCCCATCCACTCTTTCTGGTCAGCAACATCAACAGCAACTGTATTTTAAATACAACCGCTTAATCCATGCTGTTGGTCTGAAGACAGCCACCAACTTACTCCACCAAATAAAACTGAACAAACAAAAGGGAAATTGGAGTTGCTCTATTCATGCATTGCCTGAAAGAGTTTTCACCCCTGACTTCCACTGTGCAGTAAGGTGTTTGGAAACCAGCTTGGTGGCTGAACTGAGCTGTTCAGCCACCAAGCCCTATCTATTATGCAACTTGCCTTTAGCCATTTATACTTAGACATCTGTATTTAGCAAAGCATTAAACAGAAGCTTAAGCCCCATTAGCATCAGTGCCTGAGTTGATACAGGTGTTTAAGTGTTACCTTGAACTGAGATGCTTCTCTGAACTATCATGTTTACACAGAGTCCTGCAAACCTCTTGGTACAAGGTGCTGATTATCCTCAGTTCTTTCTTTTCCAAAGAAACTGAGGTGATTCGACTCTGTGTAAGGAATGATTGCTTGGTGCACTCCTGTTCCCATTAAAAAGGGATAGCCCTTTGCAGTGTACCAGAAAATGCCTTGATGTGGTTTTAAACTAAGCTCTCAGAGAATGCTCTGGCAAATGATCTGACAGTGGTCATGATTTATTTGTACTTTCTTAGATATTTCTCTTGAGTCATAAGAACAGATTATAACCTAGTTTATCTGTGACATGAGATCATTAACTCCAGGAAGTAACAAATGATACCTCTCCTGGGCAGAGTTCTTTAAAATGCTATTCCTAACAATTTACTGGCCTCAGAAAGTTCACTGCTTTGTCATATTTACCACTTGTATCATATTAAAGCCTTTCACACATGTCATTTTGGGGTCAGATAAATGGCTACATACAGTGTTATAACGTGGTATGTCAATTCCATGTACACATCATTGTAAAACTGTATTTCAGTGTGGAATAGTCCTAGATAAGACAGGTGATATTTAATGAATGTTTTATATTTCCACTTTACACAGATTTTAAATGTTTGGCAACACAGTTGGTGAAGTCAATAAGACAACAGTGGCTGAACAGGATGGCTCATGAATTAACCTTTCACCCACAGATAGAATACTGCTACAGAGATAGAGTTAAAAAAAGCTGAACTGAGGGAGTAAAGGAGTTAGTTTTCCTTTTATCAGCAAGGTATTTTCTTGAATATTGTATTCATTTTAAGTGTAAATTAGCCAGATGTTCAAAATAATTTTATTGATTTTTCTGGGGGAAGTATTGGTTTTGTTCAATTTGTAAGGAAAAGTCCAAGCCCTGGATCTACTGAGATGCCGTCAGTCTGATAAACAGACTGTTCGGTAACTGATAAAAGGATGCAAGAAAGGCGTTGTTCCAGAAACAGTGGTGTTGGTGGCAATCAGAACTTTATGAATAAGTGACTTCTGTGTCCTGTAGAGACTAGTATCAGTTATTGCAGTGCAATAAATATTGACCTGTTAAGTCAGTGGGTCACATCTCTCTTAACTCTAGGAGTCTGAAGGTTTACCTCCAAAAAAATTATCTGGATTACCTATGTAATCAATAAAGAGAGCAAGAGAGGACCACCTATAAAAGGTAATTAGATATACAATTATTTTAGACACAAATTTTAAGATAGGATGTTTCTCCTTAGGGTGTCTCCCTTTCTCCACTGACAATTAAGGTGAAGTGCAGTGATGACATTCACCTCTTTTAACTTTATCTGTGTAAAAAATAGCATTCCAGGGCTTATTTTTCTCTATTGACTACAAAGACATCTAGGTTCACCTTGACTGAGATATTTGCACTGAAGACATGTGAGTTTAGGTGAGATGAAATCCACCCCAATGGCTCCATATCAGGAACTTTTTCTCACATATAACACTCCAAGCAGTGTTCCCTCCTTCCTGGTTCTGAAAAATTTCACAAATTTAAGAAACCTGCTAATACTAATCCCATCATACTACCTAAAACACAATTATGCCAACACTTAACAAGAGATTCCCAAGGAAGGATCTAGTCTACCTATAGAAACATGTGACTTGAGACCCCATTTTAGGCACGCAATAAAGTAAGTGCATAATCTCTTTATTATTATCAGTAGTTGGAGAATCTTTCTTTAGAAGCATAGCCTTATTTCTTTCCACTGACTGTATAGATAGCTTAGGCACTGATTTAAGGCTGGTTCACTAGAAAGGGGCTCCATCTTGTCAATCTTTACTTATTTAAAAGTTAGTTGGTTACTTACTCAAAGTTATGCTTTTTGGTTTGTGCTGGTTTTGGCTGGGGTAGAGTTAATTTTCTTCATAGCAGCTAGTATGGGGCTATGTTTTGGATTTGTGCTGAAAACAGTGTTTTAGTGTTCAGTGATGTTTTAGTTACTGCTGAGCAGTGCTGACACAGAGTCAAGGCCTTTTCTGCTCCTCACACCACCCCACCAGCGAGTAGGCTGGGGGTGCACAAGAAGTCGGGAGGGGACACAGCCGGGACAGCTGACCCCAGCTGGCCAAAGGGATATCCCATACCATATGATGCCATGCTCAGCATATAAAGCTGGGGGAAGAAGAAGGAAGGGGGGACATTCAGAGTGATGGTGTTTGTCTTCCCAAAAGACCGTTACGTGTGATGGAGCCCTGCTTTCCTGGAGATGGCTGAACACCTGCCTGCCGATGGGAAGTGGTAAATGAACTCCTTGTTTTGCTTTGTTTGCGTGTGCGGCTTTTGCTTTACCTATTAAACTGTCTTTATCTCAACCCATGAGTTTTCTCCCTTTTACCCTTCCGATTCTCTCCCCCATCCCACCAGGGGGAAGTGAGCGAGTGGCTGCATGGTGCTTAGTTGCCGGCTGGGGTTAAACCATGACATGGCTTTGTTTCTTTTTTTGTAGTTGGTGGAGAGAGACAGACTTCTAGAGGATGATTCATCCTGAACCAATAGTTATTTCATCATTTCACTAGTGAAATTAATCCTACTTTAGATACTTAAATTTCAGACACAAGTTAATAGAATAGAATAGAACAGAACAGAACAGAACAGAACAGAACAGAACAGAACATTTCAGCTGGAAGGGACCTACAACAATCATCTAGTCCAACTGCCTGACCACTTCAGGGTCCAAATGCTTCTTAAACACTGACAGGATTGGGGCATCAACTACCTCTCTAGGAAGCCTGTTCCAGTGTTTGACCATCCTCTTGGTAAAGTAACGCTTCCTAATGTCAAGTCTGAATCTCCCCTGGTGCAGCTTTGAACCATTCCCACATGTCCTATCACTGGATACCAGGGAGAAGAGATCAGCACCTCCCTCTCCACTTCCCCTCCTCAGGAAGCTGGAGAGAGCAATGAGATCGCCCCTCAGCCTCCTTTTCTCCAAACTAGACAAGCCCAAAGTCCTTAGCTGCTCCTCACGGGACATTCCTTCCAGCCCTTTCACCAGCTTTGTTGCCCTCCTCTGGACCCATTCAAGGACCTTCACATCCTTCTTAAATTGTGGGGCCCAGAACTGCAGACAGTACTTGAGGTGAGTACTGTGTTAACTGAACTTGAGATGCTTTCTCTGAGTACCCTGGGTCTTTCATTGCTTGCTGAAGATGAAAGGCACCACCACAGAGCTTCGCATTCTTTTCTCCTTCTGTGGAGAGAGATGTTTCAGTTGGCTGCCTAAAGATATGTAGAATAAATCCAGCCCAAGTGACTTGTCTAAGTAAACTGGAACTATGTAATTCTCACAAGGAATTACACAAAACAGAAACTCAGACTAAGATTTCCTAAACTTTGGTCTCATGAGGATAAGAATGGTAGTTACTTATAAACCAGTCTTAATTAATTCTTTTCAGGAAGTTCCTTAGATTCTTGCCTATAGAATTAAAATATGGAAATTATTTATCAAATTTACATTTGTGGAAAATGAGCTGACGTACTTTTCACCCATTCATTTTATTCTGGCCAAGTAAGCTATCTTTGATTTAAGTTAATATTGAAGAGTAAACCTGGCTTTCTTGGAATTTGATATGCAACTTCCACAATAAACCCTATAATAAATTAAAAAAAATATATATTAGAGGATGCTTCCATACCAGGGAACAAAATTTATACTTACAATAAAAATTTATTTCCATGGGTAACTACATAGGAAAACTCAGTATGACCCACCTGAAACAACTGGACTCCTGGGAGTCTATAAACACATGCATGAACATGAGCAATAGTAACCTCCAGAGCTGTAAGAGAGTTCAGTCAGTGAATTGCACTGAGGGATGGAAATTCAGATGAGTAACAGCTTCCCCAGAAGAATGTAGTCCTGACATCAGTGTAGCGGCTTAAAGTTTGTGGAGCCCTACAACAAACTGCAGCAGGAAGGTACTTAGCATTACAAGGTTGTAGCTGGGAATAGGGCTGCATACACTTCTGAGGAGAGAGGAAAGCTGTCTCTTCATCCTGACATCCTGATCCTTAACCCAGCATTTTCCTAGGATCCCCCAAAGGCATCATGCACTTGTAGGTACTAAAACCTGCCACAGACTAAAACCTGAACTGAGAACTGAGGTTGAGCCCTCCATTTTCCTTGGAACTACTTGACTGATTCTCTTCAATGCAGTGCTGTGTACTGAGTCCTAGCCTTTTTCTCCTCATCCTATTAGTGGGTTAAAAAAAAAATAAATTTGTAACTTGTTTGCTTGTTTTCATTCATTTTGAAGGCCCTCTGGAATCTTCTGCTTCCCTTACTTACCATCTGAAAAGAAGAGTTCTTCCCGGTTTAGTGATGGGAGCAAACATGACAGCTATCTGTAAGTTTTGGAGGTCTATATTTGAGACCTGCAGCTGTAGGTGGGACTCTTTCTCCTTTTTGCTGAATAGGCTCTGACTGAAAAATCTGGCTTTGACAAAAAAATATGCTTGGGAAGGAAAGTGAGGTAAGAAAGGAGAAAAGACACATATGCTTTATCAAAAACACATTTTCACAGCATCTCAACTTTGTAAGCTTTCCACAAGAGGTAGAAAAATAATAATCAGATATTCTTCCCAGGAGGTATTGACTATTCTGTAACTTGAGGGAGATCCACTAGAAGAAAATGAGCCCTAATGAGGAACGTTAAAGAGAAAAGAAACAGAAAAATATGGAAGCTGGGTCATTTCTGTAATAATTGGATAAGTTCATTTCAGATAGACTGTTGCTTGACCAAGCTTTTCTGTTAGCTACCTTTGTATGAACTGCCTTGTAAACAAGATAAATGATGCACAATAAACATAACAACCTCATATATAAACCTTCTCAAAATCCATCTCTAACAACCTTACCCTTTTCTAGTTAGGAGCAGACATTTAGTACTTGATAATTGAAATTTATTTTGTCAATAAACCTTTACTGCCAATTTTTAATTTACACTGAATATATAATACTCTCAAGTTGGCAGTCCTCACCAGTGGGAAATATTTCATACAGACTAAATCTAATCTAAATGACATAATGCTATTCATTTAATTTCAATTATTATTAAAGCTTGCTTAGTAAATCCATCTGCTATGTCCTTTATGCACTGTATTTGATGAATTCATTCAGAAATGGCTGTATGAAGTGGTCTAAGTAGACAATGAATCAGAAAAGAACTCTTGTCCTATACCTACAAGTCTCTCAAACTGTCGAAGTGGGTAAAGCAAGTAATTAGTCATTAACTGTAAATGGAACCTATTTTCCCACTGCCATATCCTTGGGTAGAATTAGTAGATACTTAAGAAGTTGTAATCTCTAACCCTTGCAATAACGAAAATTTTTAGGAAATCCCAATTTTGTCCAAGGAAATAGTCTATGAGTATTATAGGGTCTCAGGTGTTTAAATTTCTTGTAAGTATAACTTGGATGCAGCAAAATTGGAAAAAAACCCAAAATCTTATGTTCCATCCCTCCAACAAAAAGATATGGGTTAGTAGATTCTATTATCATTATGGTATTAATATCTCCTACCAACAGATAGAAAGGCCCATTAAATCCACAATAGTCCAGCAGTAAAACACATTTAGTACCACCAAGTAGGAACTTGCTGAAAATTATTTTCACACAGTGAATTCTTCACTCTTCCGAAGGGATGTAAACTTCAATGTACAGTGCAATGCATTCACTGAATGAAAGAAAAATTAATTTTCCAGCAATGCTGTCATTCTCTTAATCTTTCAGATCTGAGCGACCTGACATGCAGGTTTGAACTACCCTCAGTTTTTATTCCATGGATCAAAGATACTCACGCTCAGCAAATTATACATTAAACCACTTTATTTTTTTTTTTTTTGGGGGGGAACAGTTAACAAAGAAACAAACAAAAAAAACCAAACAAAAAACCCCCACAAAACATGGATTATGACTGCAAAATTATCCCCTGGTAATAATCTCAGTATAAAACCTACTAAACTGTTTATTTTAATCTAACTTTAACAGTTCTATAGGATGAAAATTCACTTTCCTACCTATAAATGTCACTTTGTAATCAGCTTCTTGGTATTTTCTTTCACTGTTTAGAAACATTGAGTAACTCTTAGGCTACTTACAGTTTAACTAAATACATCAATCCACACTATTCCTCTGTTCTATTGGAATGAGATTTTTTTTTTAAGTTCCCCTAGGACAGAAATTTTTCATTACCTCACAGTGATTACCTAGATACTACCAGAGTATGCTAATAGTCTAAACCTAATTCACAAAGAATATGGGTTTGTTTCTGCCTGAACCCATGCAAGCCAGTTTTGCAGCATGAGTTTTAACGGTAGAGGTCACCAATATCAAGAGGGGACCATCCCAATCAGTTGTTCAAAGAATGTAAATTTCTAAGCCATGGGCCAGAACCTCAGGTCCTTTCCAGTCTTTATGTAATACTGATCGCTGGTCTAAACATCTCTGGGGGTTTGCCCTAACATTCATACCCATTCTTGGCTCTGCTGTAGTGCTCAGAGTCATGATAGAGAATAAGTACAGTGGGAAGCTGGACAGAAACACTGATACTTCTGTAGGCAGAAATTTAAACAGCTCGGAAGCTGCTGCAACAATCAGGTCACAGGCTAGAAAGGTAGCAGAAAACTATTTAAAAGTCTTCTCCAGAGTATAATGATCACCACCATGACACACCTGAGCATCTGGAGCATTATGGATAAAAATGCTTACACCGATAGCAGTTGAGAAAGCACAGAACAGTGCTATATACATGGTTTTTAAAAACAAAATCAGGAAAAACTTAGTTTTGCAAAGTTGAAACAATTAGAGAGATTTCTTTTAAATAAAATACAAATAAGTTCACTATATCAAATAAATATTAATTACTACATTATTAATTGCTAATTGTGATGGTAATTTCCAAATAAAATAGAAAATATAACTGTATTATGAAGTATTAGGATAATATAGAGATACTATCTGTCCCGGATCTTTCTTGGTCCAAGATTGTGCCTCTTGAAAACAAATGAGAAAGGAGTGAAAATGACAGAAAATCAATATAATAGCAGAAGCAATACTTTTCAGTTTTAAAATATTAATCATTACTGTGGTCTTGATAATCTCGGGTGTCCTACATTCTAAATGGTTTTAGAGGAGGTAAGTGATTATTTATTTATTATAAATAAATATGTATTTATTATAAATAAATAAGATAACATTCAACTTTGAACACTGATATCTGAGAGGGACATCATATATTGTGAACCAGTTAGCTGGCATATCCCAAATTAACTGAGAATTATGTTCAGCAAATTACAAATTTCCCTAATTTGTAAGGAATAATGAACATTAATGCAAGCACATGGGGAAAAAAAGGAAAAAAAGATGAGGATCTAGGATTAAATTATTGCTTATAAAATGTCTTATTGCTTAGAAGACTACATGACATGTTAATTCCTATGAATCACAGAATGGTTGATGTTGGAAGGGACCTCTGGAGGTCATCTTGCCCAAACCCCTGCTCAAGCAGGGCCACCTCAAGCCAGTTGCCCAGGACAATGTCCAGACGGCCTTTGAATACTTCCAAGGATGGAGACTCCACAACCTCCCTGGGCAACCTGTGCCAGTGCTCGGTCACCCTCACAGTAACAAAGTGTTTCCTGATGTTCAGACAACCTCCCGTGTTTCAGTTTGTGCCCATTGCCTCTGGTGCTGTCACTGGGTACCACTGAAAAGAACCCGCCTCAGAAAGGATTATAGATATTCTTAAAGATGAAACAATATAAATAGCCTCTAGGGTAAAATCACAACACACTCCAGAACAGAACCTTTCTAGCCAGAAAAGACCTTTTCACAGATGCTTGATATTATATGTATCATCTGAGCAGAAAAATGGATGCTGTTCTAGCGGTGCTTCAGGCCATTTCAGAGTAGAGCTGGAGGAGGAGCCATTCTTCTATTAACTATAGAATAAAGTGACTATTATCAAGAGTCATGGAGTTTTTAGTCTTTGTTAAATGAGCTTGAAATTTATGTAAAGTGCTAGAAATGAACAAGAACGGAGAAAGAACTTTTTAATTATTACAGAACAAAATACAACACTGGAGTTGTAACAATATAGTTCTCCACTTTGATTCATCAAGATGACTCATTCTAATAATGGAGACATTTATTTTAGGGCCTAAAATGTAGTTCGGTCTGCATGCTCATGCAGCTCTATCTTAGATTATTCATTACTCATTATTGTAATTTTTGAGAACCTTTCTTTTACATATGCCAGAAGGGTTGTTAATTGTGATGGCAATGTGATGTTGTGAACACCTGCACTTTATGACATGGCCAAAACCCAATTTATTTCTCAAGGATCATCATCAAAACAGTCTGTTAATAATACCTTACAGTCATGAGCAATGGAGACGACAGACTTATTTTTAAATGTGAAGTCACAGAAATAATATAGGTAGGATTAAAAAGTAATTTTTGAAAAGCTAACATTTCTCACCACTCAGAAAAAGAGCAGCTAACAAGCGATAGAACATTAACATTCTATTCATTATGAGCTATGATTAAGTATGGTTTGATGATAAAATAAGTACTCTTGTTTGTTGCTTTTACATGCCATATCCACTAATTTTCACAGACTTTAAGAGAGCAAGTGTGATGTTACAGATAAATATGATTCATAAGAATGATTTTATAATGAAGCCCTAATTCATTTATTAGTCAAGAGAATAAAGTATGTTCCATAAAGAGCATCGTCCAGAGTTTTCAATCTAGGCAATCAAAGTATTGGGGGTTTTTGCTGTATATCGAGTCTGGAATCGCTTTTTAGGCTTGGATGCCTTTGTAATGGTGGATGTAAAATGCATGCACATTAAAAAATCCTGAGGATAATGAGTCTGCTAAAGAAGATCCTTTTGATATGTTACAGAAATAAAGCATCAGCAACAGATACTATATGAAAAGTCAGTGTTCACACTGACTTAACTGATGGTATAAGTGACAGTATGGTACAACAAAAAATTGTTCTATGTTGAATTTTAGTGGGAGAAAAAGAAATGAGACTCCAAACACCATTTTGAATATGGTTCACATCCCTTTTCTGAACTCGGTGATCCTAAAATCAGAAGATGTCATAGAAAAAAGTCTTGCAAACAAATATTAATGCATTGAAAGAAGTACTGAAAAAAGGCCCAAACAAAGCCAAGAGAGTGTCCATGCAGAAGAGCATCAGCTGGTCTGTCATAACTTTAAGTGTATATAGGACAGAGAAATTGTCCCCATGAATGTACCTACATGTGTAAGAGAGAAGCAGAAATATTTGCAACCTTCCAAATAAAGTCTTTGCTTTATTATGTTTAAATGATCATTTTACTGCCAGTTTTCTTATAGATATGAACTATATGAATGAACTATTATTAATTTCTAACGGGTCATAAGTGGAAATCAGGATAGAGGAACAAAGACAATAATTATAGTGTGAGTTTTAATTTGCTGGTATGTTTAGAAACTTAGTATATGTTGGTAACAATTCTCTACCACAGCAAGATAGCATAAATCCATCAAAATACAGTGCCTCAAACTGAGCCAGCCGCAGATAAGTGGGGCTCTTGCAGACATACATCTCTTCAAAGTCCTCAATGGTATATGTAGATGGTATCATTCAATGCCAAATAGTTTTCACAGATCCTGGAATCACAGGAAGCTGGACTCATTATCTTTGCATATTAAAATGTATGCTAAAACAGTTAGTCCCCCACATCAATTAGATAATACAGTGCCGAAAATAGATAGCTAAGATATCTTTAAAAATATAAGCTCTTTGTGATTTTGAAAACTCAACCCCACATGTAATTAGCGAGTATAATCAAAGTTCAGATTCAAATCTCATAGCTTCTGCCTTTTCTTCTTTAACCAACAGTAAAATATCTGTTTCAAAATTTATCATAGTTAAGAATCCCTACTGACTGTCAAAGGAGGTAACAATGTCTAATTCCCAGCAAAGAGTTATGCTTTCCACATCTCACCTATCTGAAGGAGAGCCAGATCTAGGTTGTATAAATAATTAGGAACACAGACATGATAGAATCATAACAAAGCATATGAGCATTTGTTTACTAATGATTGATGAGAGGAGGTATACTACAGAGAGTACCACTCTTCATCAGAATTAATTACCTTTTCTTTCACAAGCATTTATTTTTTTGAATCTATTGTGATATTAAAATGTAATACCATTCATCTGAATGGCCTCATTTAAAATAAGGTGCATGTCATCTATCCTGGGAATAAACAAGCTAAATTTAGGTTGAAAGGCCAGGGAGATATAAATGCAGGTAATGGAAAACTGTATTCTGCTCAGCTGACAATTTATTTCTAATTCTGTTTTCTATTGTTACCAACAACAAAAAGAGACTTAAAGGGACTTCTTTGCTTCACAACCTAGTTTTGTTAAATAGGACTTAGGGCTATGACTGAAATTTTTATAAAAATCCTGTATGTGTCATCCTGAAAAAATAGTTTTGAAATCTTTAAAGAAAGAGTAAATGTATCTTTAAATGATCTGCTCAATCATAGTGTTGAAGCTGGGCATTCTGTACTGATAAAAGTACAGAGTCATAAAAGTAGCAGGCCCAGAAGGAGTACCAATGGATTTAATACCTCACTCATTTGTTAAATTCTATGACCCATGTTATTCAGGTCAGAATACATGTTTTCAAAAGTTTACCAAATTAAAGTTAGAAACCAAATCCAGGATGTCTGAATTTTGTTGCTGTCTGGACAGTGCAGAAACTTTATGCTCTTAACAACAACTAAGAAAAAGAAAACCAAAGAAATTTTCTTGACCAAGGAACAGTCATTCTTTGGGATTCCACTTCACTTACCAGAAATGAGAGTAGAATAAAATATTTAAAACCTGGAGACTGAAATAGCAACTGTCTTTTGAAATTGGCTGTTCTAAGTACATACAGATACAACAGTAAGCAGAGTCATACATCTTGATTCAAAACAGCAGTACTTAAACTTAGAAGTAATTTAAATTCCACAAAACCTCACTTTCACCCTTGAACATTCCCACAGAAAGAAAAGAAAGTGCAGAACATATCCCATCAAAGCTTCTTTGGAGTCCATATACAGAAATAACCACCAAGACATTCCTAAATATTTAGAAAATAAGAAATTAATGAACAACTTAAATGACACAAGTTCTGACTAAAAAATTCTTGTATAACTATTCAGACTGTATTTTAAAGTAACTAATTTAGGCATCTAAAATTTAAGTGCTTCACCTGAGCAAAAAGGGGACAGTGAAGGTCATCTTCCTAAGGCACAGACTGAAAGTCAGTATGCAGCAAGTGGAGAGCAGCACATATCTTTGGCAATTTCTTTTGTACCTACCTACAAGGATTTCCACCACTCTGGACTGATCTGAGGGATCATGAGGAAACATCTGATGCATTCATAAACCTGGAAGTATTACAGTCTAACAATGATAGCCTTCATGCCAGATTTAGGATATCAAGATTTTTCTAAACTAATAATCTAGTACTAGCAGGAGGAGGAAAAAAAAAAAAAAAAACACCAAAAAAAACCCACCTCATCCTCAAGAAATACAAGGCTAAAAGATAATTTTTCTAGGCCTTAGTATAATCAGGGAGGAAAGAAGAAGAAAGCATATATTTATTTACATAAAGGTTTTGTACACTGTAACAGAGAGGTCCCAGCTTGCACCCAGGCAATCCACTGATTCACAGACATGCTGCCTAAAGCAGAAGGTCAGATCCAAAGCTGTAAGGGTCAAACAGTAAGGTTGGCTCAACCATGCCTAAGGGTGAGTTGGGCAGGAGATGTTATCAATGAAGGTGAGTAAAAGGGCTTGATCAGCAGTTAATCTCAAATGCTTCTGAATCAATCGGACACTCTCAAACTCAGGGATTGCAGTGCCTCTGACAGGTATGGGATGGGAATGCACCCCCGTACCTAGGGAGAGAGAGAGGAAGATCTGGTAGCTCTTGATGATCCTGCCCTGGGTGGAATTTCAAGGTAATGGCTCCCTGGAAACTCCCTTTGGGTACCAGAAGCAGCCATCTACCATCCCCAACTCAGCCCAGGATTAACAGCAATCTGTTATTCACTGCTGGCACTGCCCCAGAGTTTTTTAACTTGAGCTCTTTTTTGATAACACATGTAAGTCTAAAAAGACTCTGGAAGAATCAATGTAAATTTTTCAAATAAATATGAGGTCTGCACATAGTAAAAGAGGAGCAAACAAGATAGAGACAAAAAAAAGAAGAAAGGAAGGAAACCACACAGGTCTAAACCCGACACCAGGGACCTTGGCTCCAGTCACCATAGAACTTAAGGATAGGTATAAGTGTCCTCACCTTACTCATATGAGAAAGTGAAGCACTTGCTCTCCCACCTACACTCTCTCACACTTGTTCTTTCGGTTTTCCTAATGCTCTCAGAGACTTTTATCTTTAGTCAGTCATCCCTGCTGTAAACTTCCTTAAATCGACACTGAATAATCTTCCAGATTCTGGGGGACACCTTTGTCAGAGGAATTACTGGGATATAGTCCCTGTTTAATGAAATTGAGAGTTTCTAAATGAATAAGGACTGACTAAAGATATGATTCTTTGTTCATAGTAGAAATCCTTTTATACCACCAACTATTTTTTTGGATACCTTATAACCAAATATGTATGCTAGTACATTCCTGTGCCTGTATTTTAGTTTCTGTCAAATAAGACTCTAAATTTATGAAAATCATCACGTGTGTGTGTGTGAGTATGTGTGTGCATGCACATGTGTGTGTGTGTGACTCACTGGGAATGCAGACCTTAGCCTGTCCTCAACATTAGAGGACACTTGAACTAATTTCCCCAAATCAGTTTCACTTTTGCACTCTGAGTGCACATGAGGCTCTCAGTCACCTGTAAAAACTTTACACGTAACAGTATAGCTTTACCTACAGTATGGTGCTCTATAAGTTATCTTTAATGTGGAGCTTATTTCTGTGTAAAGCACCTTTGAAATTTTCTGAAATTTTGGGAACTGAATGAGAGTACAAGAAAACTTCCTCACGTGTATCAGGCATAGCTGGCAGGGTTTGGTAGCAGGAGCTGCAGGATGCCCTGTCTGGGATGAGGCATGTGGCCAGCCACAGCCAGATCCAGACAGCTCTGAAATGGACGAGAACAACCCAACAACCACCAAAACTTAAACCAAAGAGAGGAGCATGGGGTACCTCTGCTGAGTGGTAGCTGCCAGGGTAAGACACATGTGAGGAGACAAGGGAGGAGGAACTGGAGGAGACATATGGATGGGGACATTGTTGGAGGTATGGTTGGAGATGTGCTCTTGGAAGAAGAGGCTCCAAGGAAGAGCAGGGACACCCCTCAGAGATGACAGCCATGGGTGACCATGCCAGGGCAGGAACACTCCTGAGGGACAGCAGCCCATGGGCAACACATGCAGGGCAGGGACACCCCTGAGCTATTGTGGCCATGGGTGACCTATGCCAAGGCAGGGGCAACACCAAGAGTGTCTTTTGGAAAAGGATTGTGAAAAAGAGTTGACATGAGAGCATAACAATAATCAATACCACAATATTTGAGAGTGTCTGTTTCCACATCGATTTGGTCATTTGTGTGGTGAGGAAAAAGTTTCCCAGGCTTTCAAACATCTCATGGGAATTAAACTCCCCACACACAAAGGAGAGACTCTCATGGGTCTTGAGAGATTATACAGTTCAATATAGTACATCTGTATCAATCTGACTTATTCCCTCTGGTGGGTGTTATCTACATCTATACTAGTAAGCTAGATAGTGCCAAGATAGGTTCTCAGGCACTGAGGCCATCCAGCACAGCACTGATTACATATTTATTGTTAAGGTCTCTTAGCTTCCAAAAGAAGGTGACTACACGCAGACTGCTGTCGGCAATGTACCCTCATCCAATCTGACTTCAAAACCACACCCAAAATTTGACTGACAAAAGACAAGAGCAAGTCATCATAACAATTTAACAATATAGATGGCCAAGCTCCAGTCTTCAGCCTTGGATCCTGGCATTATTTACTGTATTTGTATAGCCATAGCCATAACCATTGAGCTTCTCTCCTGGTCACCACTGCACTTTTGAGATGGTAGAAGGGATACCGCTTAAAGCAGCTTCGAAAGTGGAAACATTTGGATAATGTGAGGTGAAGACAAAGGAATGTCAACCTTCTATACACCCCATGCAACCCATTTTTCTTTCTTTTGGAATGTTTTCTGGGACAATTTCTGGGATGTTTAGTGTTTCATTCAGTGACTGAACAGTCCATTGATAAGCTTGATGGCTGAAATCCCGTTATCTGGCAAAAATAAACAGAGCTGAAAACAAAAGATTACAAGATAAACATTCTTGAAGGAAGCAGCAAAACCTGTGAAGTGAATGCAACTTGGAGTAGAATTTTCTGTTACAAGGGGTTATGCAAGTCCTTTTGAGGACATCTTTGCTGAGTTGACAAGTTTAGATAATTTGCTTTTGCACAGTATGCAATTAATATTACCTGAACTCAGGCAGTAGGGAGTTCTCCTGTTAGATGTAATATAAAATATTTTAAATGGATTAAATTTGGACTAGGTGAAATGAAGCATTCTAGCCTAAGCATCTAATTTGCTTTACACCTGTGCATTTATAGACATATTGGCAAAATGAGACCAATATAACTGTGAAATATGATCAGATTGTATTGTGTTGAAATATGATTTGGAGGTGAAATCAGCTGGGATTAGAAATAATAATAGGAATCCGTGGAGATGTCATATTCAGCACAGGCCTGAAAAAGCTGGTGTTAGAATATTGCATATTTCTTATGTGCAGTGTATCTAATCTCCAAGAATCCTCTCAATTGTATACCGACCTTCCACTTTCTTTATCTCACCACTTAAAAGCTCTTCTTTTGATTATACATGAAGGTATTTTCAATTTATTTGGAATGTCATTTTACTTATCCTTGCCTGACTTTCGTGAGAAGGCATAATATCGTTCCAAATTATTTGCTGAAAAGTGTTTGACTCCCAATCCTCTGAAAGTTTGGAGGAAAGAGGGAAAACAGGTTAATAGCTGTATCTTTCTCTCTGTCTAATAGATGTCTTTCATTTTAGAAAAGGAGGTGGAAGTTGTTTGCTTATGCAAGGCCTTTGAGAAACTTGTCTAATTTCAAGGCAAGGACAAAATGAGAAAGCAAATGAACTTTTAAGATTGAGAGTAATCGACTTCAAATCTTAAAGAGTCAATACTTTGCCAAGAGTTTATATACAAAAACTATTTAGGAATGTGTGAAGGAGACAAAAGACTTATAAAGAACATATAAAATAATATTTAGCCACATAAGTCAGATTTATCTAAGCTGGGAGTTATCCCTCCTCTCTCAAGTCATCATCTAGGACAGACAGACACTTCCAAGGGTCATTTCATCCAACATACATTAAGTACTTATGCTAGAATTATAAACTTGATCTGTATCTGTTCCTCCACAGTGCTAGATGGAGACTCTATTCATCTCCTTCCACAGACTAGAAAGGTGTGTCAAATGTGTCAGGTCTGTTAGACTAATTCTATGTTTTAGATGTCAAGATTGGTGAGATGATTACCCAAATCATTGGTGATCAAGTGAAAACATGAAACATTCACAACATCAACTCTTAAAGATGGATGGCACTTAAATAGAGGATAATGAATGCATTCAACTATTTAAGTATTTTATTTAGAAAGATACACTGAAGTGCAAATATGCTTTTGTTCTGGTTCCTTTTACACTGCTGTTATATACTGAAAATTGCTTCTATAAAAGGGCATCATTTAATACCAAAGATCACAATGATTTCCATATCAAGCATGTAACAGTTAACAACCTGGTATGTTATTTCTTAATCACAAGCCCTTCAGATGAGATACAAAGTCTGAAAACCTAAAGGATTTTGTATAGCTAACAGACCACTAAGAATAGGGATTCAGCAACTCAAACTTACTATTTTTAATTCTGTTCATGTAGGAGGCTAGATAAAAGTTTTCTATCACATACTTTATTTCATCTATAAATGGAATGAGTAAACAAAGTTGTGAGTGCACAGTTTATCAGTCTAAACAACAACAACAAAAAGCAGTAAATGTCAATACCTGTTTCAGCTTTAGCTACATATTTGTGCTGTATTAGGACCCTCCCAAAAGTTTTACCAAAACATTTCTAGATTTTATTTAAGAAGTATAAAAAGGAGAAAACACAGGAAAAGAAGTTATCATTTCTAGAGCTTAAATCTGAAGTCTGCTGATCTTCCCATCTGAAAATATTTATCTTGTAACCACTGGGGCTGCTGAATAGAAATCAGAGGCTAGAACTCATAGCTAGTCACTCACTAGGAAATACTTCACAGCAGGTAATAATCTGTGATATAGTTTCAGTTTAATAGAAATAAAATATACTCGCTACCCATAGGATAAATCAGTTTCTTGAAGGTCATCCTATCATAGCTGTCCCAGCTGCACAAATCAAAATTAAATTGTGGTTTTAATAATATGTCAAATACACACACTATTTTTTGTCTAAAGAAAACCCCAAAACTCAAAGCTTAATAGGTCAGATTTTGTGCACGTACAAAAACCTCATTCTATGACATGTTGAATTTCTTTGGAGAGGTAACAGACTTCATCTATTTGTGGGTGCAGCAGCAACTCCCCACAAGCTAACTGATCCCCTTACAAAATTTAATAGATCAAGCTTTTAAACAATGATTCCAGTGGCAATTTAAATTTACACCCACATAAAAGACAGCAGAATCTATTTGTAACCAGGGGACTCAAATACAAAGAAAGGGAATAGTGAAATAAGGAAAACAGCTTAAGAAAGAGTGGTGGGTGATATAAGACCTTTTAAAATAATAACAAGAACAACACTCTACAAGTCATGTGGTTATTTGTTTTTCTTTCATAGTAAAGCCCTTTCACAATGTTCTAAAATTATAAAAAGTGTTGCAATTGAGTACATTTTTCATTTAAATTCATCCTAGTCCATTAGCCTCATTTACCCCTTATTGTTCATGTACAACCACCAAAATGTTCATATTTCAGGTTTAGCCTCAAGAATGTGCACAGGAAGCTGCATCAGGCTCACATGTCATAACTTGAGGCTGCTGGTGTGATTCAACTCCTTAAAAGGCTCCAGGCCAAAAAAATTTCAAGCCAAATCTTAAGAAGTTAGGCCACCTGCTTTTCAGCAACGGCTTGTGGCTCTACTATCATTCTTGAGATCATTTTGCCACTTTCTTTTACGGTTTGTGGGAAATGTTAATTGTTGGTTATTCCTCAAATCTCACTTTTGAGCATACCATAAGACTATTCTAACTCAGCCGGCCTTCTTGAGAAGCAGTATAGCAGGGAAAGATTGGAAATACTTGTAAAGATTTTTTTCTTCTTTCTGCAGTGCTCTATTTTTCTTGCACCTCCAGGGAGCTGGGCAGAAAAAAAAGTCTGTTGTTGTTCATTCTGCAACTATGGAAGAACAGTTTGAAAACTGTAAAGTTAATTTTCTGATCACCAATTTTGTTCTGTTAACATTGCAATTTAACTGTCAAATTAAACAATGGAGAATCAAGTAAAGAAGATTTCTATACAGCCAAAATTTTCCTAGGAAAAGAATCTCTCCTTTCACACACACTATTTTTGAAATAAGAGTAAAATAATATTTTGAAGTTCAAAGAAAATGTAGTGCAAAAGTCATAGTGAATAAAGAATCATACACAAGAGTATAAAAATGAAGACCTGGGAGGGACTGCAGGAGATAAGGTACCCCAGTTATCCACACTGAAGCAGGATTGAATATAGTTAGATCATTTCTTCACCTAGACAGACTAGTGTTCACCTAGTAGTCAGAATTTCCAGTGAAGGGATTGCATAGTCTCCTTGCTCTGCTGTAGTGTTTCACTACCTGTGTAATGAGAAAACTTTTCACAGTATTCAGACCGAGTCTTCTCTGAGGCAAATTAAACTTTCTTCATTGCTCTGTTGCAACAGACAAGGAGTACAGCTTTTTATGTAAGATACTTATAACATCTTTCTCTTCTCTTTCCTAGACTAAGCAAGTCCAAGTAGTTCACTGCTTTCTCATGCAGTCACATTTTCTAAACTTCTTGTCATTTTTACCTTTGTAGTCTTTTCACTTTGTATATTTTTTTAAGTATGATATGCAAAAATGGGTATATAACTTCTGTTGAGATCCTTGGAAAACAACTTAATTTTCAAGCATGTTAATTCCACCCAATTGTTACTGAGAATGATTGAAAAGTGAACTATCATTCTTGAGATCATTTTGAGATCTTGAGACTGATAACTAAGGTCTAAATCAATGCTAGGACTGGTTTTGGTTATTTTCTAGTTCAAATCTTTGTTAAGGAGGAAATAGAACAAAAATAATTATTTAATTGAACTAGAACTGTGCAAAAATATTATTGTCATTTCATTAACAGTATAATAAAATAGAAACAAAAGCATGTAACCTGTTATTATAGTTCATATGTTTATCAATAACATACTGTAAGCCTATTTGCTGAAGGACTTTTTCATTATGTGCATACCCTAAGATGGTCCTTCTACCAAAATTCAACTTCTAGGACCCACTTGTTTAATTTTGAAAGAAGTTGGCCATCTTTTTCATTAGAATTCCTCCTGCAGTATCTATGTACACACTAATGTGAACAGAAATGGCACGATCATACAAATTTCTTTCTTTCATAGATTTTTTTTTTTCCCACAGGCACATTATTAATATATTTCATGGCACTGAATGGTTAACTGGATAATTAGGAATTCTTAGTGCTCATTTCCAAAGCCAAAAAAAAAAAGCAAACCAAAAAATAGAGCAGCAAAACCACCCCATGACTGTAACCATAGCTATGCCTTTCATTTTTCTGAACAGAGACTGCAAACCTGTCATTAATGTGTTTAATTCAATTAAATCAGATTGAACTTCCTTGGTTGTAACTCATTCCTCTAGCTGGCTGCTGACAAGGACTGTGTGGCTTCCATGTCCATCTGCAGGTGTGGTGGTCTGCCTGTCTGCCTGCCTTCTCCTCTATGAGGCTTTTTTCCTAGAAAACCATAGTAATTTTTGAACCTACTAGCTAATTTTAGTCAAACCTGAGCGATGCCTGGAGGCCTCAGTGATAACCACTGCCTGAAAATGGGTAACTGACTAAAAAAAGAGAAATCCATATTATCATTCTCCATCCTCCCTGTGGCTAAGGCTGAAATGTGAAAGTAGTTATCTAATTATGCACAGGAGAAATCAAACGGGAGAGAGCTACAGGAAACTAAGCTGTAACTGGTGGGGGACGTAAAATTTTGCACAGGTCTAGGTATGTTTAGAAGAATATGTTGAAATGAGTTGGGTAAAAAAGGTAAATTTCTAAAATAACCTTTTTCAAGGTAAGGTTGCAGGTGAAACATCATGTTGAACTTAGATGCCTGAGTCCTGCTTTAGGTATGCAAAAGCTTTTCTGACTCTGGTGCTTTCTTTACCCTGTGTTCAGGTAACTATAATTTCCAGCTCTTGCCTCTTTACTGAAGCAAAGTCATAGTGAAGGACTTACAAATCTCTATCAAAAATTGCTATTTGGCACGATCAGACCATTGTGTCAATCTCATCATTGGCATTTAAGCACTGTTTAAACTGTACTTACTTAGTGGCTTGAAGGAAAAATGTGTTACGCTGAGTCAAACCAAGACTTCAGAAAGCTGGTGACTTGAAGTTCATATTGAGTTCATTTCAATAAGTGGCTCAAAATTTAAAAGCACCAAAGACTTAGATAATGCCACTATAGTGGGAGGGGAAGGGAATGGTGGTGCAATATTCATCTTTTTTGAAAATCAGCCAGTTATTGATATCTAATAAGAAAGCAAGGGAAATACTCAAATTTCTCTGAAGTCTCCCAAATTTCTTCTAAACCTGATTAAAAGTGAGGTACCTGTCACTCAAAGTACAAATTAGATCATACAGATTTGAGGCCCATGCATAGTCAATGGAGGGAGTTAGGTGTCTCTGAAAACTCCTGAAGGCCTAATGTTCCCTCTGACTTGTATATGGAAATAAGCAAATTAACGTGCCTGGACACCGACTGAGGAGCATCCTAGATTCACCCCGTATGTGGGCACCAGGCCATGTCTGACTCAACGCTTCACAGTAATCACTTCCTTCCACCTGAGATTCAAAATGTTGGGTGCTCATTTGGGTTTTGCCACTCACTCACCTTTTGACTGCAGTATTTACCTGTGTTCAGACATCCTATCCATTATCAGCTACCTGGCAAAGTCAGCACTTCGCAATAAACACTCCTGGGCTCTGCTCAGTCACAGATGGAACCTGGGATCCACAACAATATGTTAGCTCTTTCTCTCTTTTCAGGTGCCTTCAGAAGTGTTGCCACTGGAGAAGAGGCTATCTGAATCACTGAAATTTATGTATGTAAAACCTCAATTTAGGTGACCTGAGTTTTCCCATAAAAGTCTCATTTTAATAATTTCTGAAGTCTTGTTGAGATCATGTATTGTAACAATGCATTTCTTCAGACTAGGTAGTCCAGGATAAACAAAGTCAAACTTTGAGTTAATTTTTTTCAGTTTTCTGAATTCATAAGAAATGGTAAGTAGTGTCCAATAGCTGCTGATTGCTTCAGGCAGTAAATGCAAAACAAACCATACTAAAGAAAAGAGAGATACTTTGGGCCCCATAAATACAGCCTCTAGAAAGAGACTGAGCCTAAGAATAAAAAGATGTTGTTAATATCTATTTATTTAGCTTTGAACTCTGTAATTATCCTTCTCCCAAAGGCCTTGTTTTATAACTTTCTCCACAAATTCTGAAAAGAATTTAAAAAATAGAAGAATATATTCATCTGTTTCAAACTGTGGAGAGCAATTCAATTTGCTCAAGAGTGTGTGCCTGCATGCATGCATATTTGAATACGTATGCTTTTAGCAACTGGTATCATGCCCTGATTCTGTTTTAATTTTATCCCAGAAACATGATTCTGGGATAAAAAGGCCTGGTTGTAAGGATGATGTTGAATAGGCATCCAAATAAGCATTCAAATACTTGCAAACCTTCAGCCTCTATCACTGCCTAACTGGGGCAAAAACTAAGACAAACATATATTTTTAAAAGCAAAACAAAACAATACAGAAAAAAATCCTCTTTCCAGGTGGATAAATAGCTCAGCGGTTGAGGAAGCTGGAAGGCATACATCTAATTCCCTTATCTCTGTGATCCAGGCTGGAAATGTAAATCTCATAGCAGATCCGTCAGGACAAGGCTGCCTGTTCCTCTGCCGTGCTCCTTTTCCTCCGGCTTCACACTGCCACTGAGAATTACAGATCCACGGAGAAAGTTTCAAGGAAACTGATGTGTTCCCATGGAAAGCTTCACTTTTTTTGACAAATCACCAAAGCCTTTTCACCAAAAGTAAGTTTTAACCAAGACTCTGAACAGGCCACTACAAGCCTCTTTCTTTTGTTTATGTCAGACCTATAGAGTGTTTCTCATATATTAAAAGATTTCAGTGCTCCTGTGCATGCAGGAATGGTCAGGCTTCAGAAACTTTTGTACACTTTGCATCACTCTGTATGCAATTTATAGACATTAATTATAAAGTCATGTTTTACCTGAAGAGAAGAGAGAAGCAACTGTTTGTTTTTTTTTTTTAATAGCTGCTTCATTTCTCTGTTCTGCAGCCAATATAATATAGCTTGGTTGTAATCCAACCTTTTGGTCTCTTTTTCTCTTTCCTACTTCTTTTTTACTTCTGTACGTTGATTGTGGAGTATGCTGGATATAGTATCGATCAGCACCCTACTGTCTTGCACACAGATTACCACTACAGTCATTTTTCTTTCCAAAGAACTTCCTATCTGTTATGGTGGAGGTTTATAATAATATTATTTCTCTATCCAATAGAACCTGCTGCTTTTCATAAATGTATTGTAAAAGAGGACCTCAGTATTAGTTTATCTCCACACAAGGTGGCACACGATTATCACTAATTATAGTATTGAAAAATTCATCTGTATCAAGTTACAACAAAAGGACTCAAAATATTTTTCTTAACTTGCAGTGAAGAGCAAATGTCACCGTTAAACTGGTGGTTAAAAAAACAACAGCCATTTCATAGATGACTGGAGACAAGGCAACATACATTCGCTGTCATTGGAGATAGCCAGTAGTCATAAAAGTTCACATCCGGATCTGTTGAGAGGTGTATGTAGCTTGGGTAATTGACACAGCTGATTTTCAAATCATATTACCAGGCTCATAAGTCTTTCCATGCAGGAGCGGGTTTGAGGAGATTATCTGTGGATGTAGGCTGCAAGATTTTATCACAAATTAATGGAGAATAAGGCTCCATATTTAGAAATCAGTTCATTTCTTATAGTTGTTATTTTGAATGGGTTGTGCCCAGTGCCTACAGTCAAATTGATTAGCTGAATAAAGAAATGAAGTTATCCAAATTAAATGGATTATAATTTAGTGTAAAAAGTCAACAAAGCCAAACTTGATCAATTCAATACAAACATCCTCAAGATATTCCTCCTTCCCCCCCTTTTGCTAAAACCCCATAGGTACAAGTTTTATATGAGTTTTTTTTTTCAGTCTGGGAGATGGTTTGTCTCACTTGTATGAGAAAAGTGACAAGCTGGTTATGTGTATCAACTGCAGAGGAAAAAAGATTCTGCTATATAGACCCTTTACTGTGTAACCTCTTCAGCCATCAACTGTTGCCAGAAACTACTCTCTTTAAATAGCTTCACAACATAGAGGTGTGTTCTGAGACAGTCCTTGACAATTTGAAGAATCCGGGTGTCGTCTTTACTATCTTCCTGTTCATGGTAAATTATACGCAGGATGGAAGGGTGGAGGACACTGCTATTGGCATTTCATGCAGGATATGCTGCTTTCCTGTTCCTGGTGCAGTCTGCTAGATGATAATGCTCTGAACATTATCTGGCCTCTTGATATATATCTGAACTACATCACAGAACCAAGGAAAAACAGGCAGCATGACATCAGTTCCCTCCCTTCTCCCCTGGAAGATTACCTGTAGTAACCTAAATAGCAACGTATGTTTTCCTAGGTTGTTCATAACATCTTCCAGTGATGGGGACCCTACAGTCTGCCCCAGCAGTCTGTTCCACTGCTTACCTATTCATGTAACAAGAAAGGGTTTTTAATCTTTAAACTAATTCTCCCTTGTTGAAATATGATCTCATTACTTCTTGTACTATGCTTGGTAATTATGAGGACCACTTCATCCTCTTTCTGTCTGCAGCCAACTTTTCTGTACTTGAAGTCCATTACCATTACTCATCCATGCCTGTCTTCTCTAGGTGACACAGCTGTAACAGGTCATGTCTCCTAGACCTCTGAATATTCATATTGTTCTCTGGTTTCACTCCAAGTGGTCTGCAGTCTTCAAAATGGATGTTCCTAAGTTTCAAGTTGTCTTTTAAATTTTACTCTCATGAGATATTAAACAACAACACTCAGAAGCCTGAATTGTTATTCCCAGGGTCTGATTAGTGTAGCTGTGATTAATCTGTGATAAAACATTATTTTTATTTATATCCAGAACCTTTCACTCCCACCATGACATGCAAACAATAAAGTTTGGGGATATTAATCCCTAAAAAGTGTTCCTAAGGGCATTATTCTATGGACAGCAGTGTCTGATTTTTTTAAGTGTCTCGTGCTAATGGATGTAAATTATTGTAACTGATGTGACAGAGTAAATATTCCCTTGTTCCAGAGAAAAGTAAAATAGCTATGCTGTCCTCATGCTTGCAGCCACCTGGCTGAAACTCTCTAGATTACTTTATTCTGTGTTTATTTAAATAGTTACATCTTTTTTTTTTTTCTGAATAATGTATTTTTTATAGTTCTTCAACAGTCACACTCTTTTCTTCATTCCTAGAATTTTAGAGACTACTATTAAAAGGAGTAGAACTGTACATGATGTGAGGCTTGTCAATCAGTCATGATGATAAACATTAAATGTTATACTTATAGCATCCCAATCAGCTGAAAATTGTTCTGCATCTCGAAACATAATGCTTCATTACGTTATTATTAAATCAAACCATGACTAAATTCTTTTTAAAATAATTTATGACAATTTTCAGTTAGATTGGAAGTTACAATAAGATAATAGATTGATTGGTAATGATTTAAACCAACTGTAAAATTTTAGCTAAGTTTTAATAAAGATGCTATTGTTTAATAATTAAATATTATTTATTGTTTTAAGAAAATTAATTGAACTGTGGTATGCAAATAAAGGGAAATTGAGTTTCTGTGTGATTTAGCAACAGTTATACATAAAGTAGGGAATTAAAATCTAATTTATGGAAGTATTCATGAAAAGTTTGGACTGTGCAACTGCTAATCTGCAGAAGCTGTATTAGTGTCTGTAAACTCATTATGCATAATCTATTAGCATAAAACTACTTCAGCCTCAAGGTTATAGTTTTATGTGACAGGATTTTTTTTAAGACCAGAGGCAAAGTCAATATCATGGGCTTTTTTCCATCACATTGAAAATGAAGACCAAAGGTGTGGCAGTTGAAAAATATATCTGGTTTTGTCTTTTTTAAAAGAGTTTTAACAGTTCTCCAGGACTAATAAAATTGCATGCATTTAAAAATAACCTGAACTAGTAATATTTTGTTCAGATCACATAAAATAAACCTGTTTCTAGGGTGCTGAAACTATTCCTTTACTACTGGCTAGAGGACTTTTTGATACAAGATTACCAACAGGAACTACTATAGGCTGAGAGTCTATATATCACCTGAGTGAGCGAGCGGCTGTGTGGTACTCAGTTGCCGACTGAAGTTAAACAACAACACTTGAACACTCTTTTTTTTTTTTTTTAGCCTGGACTGTGTATGAAAAAAGTTGCTTTAAGTAAGGCAAGATTTCACTCATTATTTTCTGTTATGTTTATATTATTTCTTGCAAGCAAAGTTCTATTTTACTATAAATATTAATATAATGTAAAAGAAGAAGAGACACTAAATGCTCTAGCTTTTATTCAGGTGGATTTGTGTGAAAGATGCCTGGCAGTGGAATATTGCGGTAAAGTTACACTACTCAAGAGAGTAATAAAGTATGTTATAATCTTGCTACCATTTGACTGTGTAGGCTATAATTTTCTGAGGATGAGCTACAGGTGGGGAGACTTTGTAACACTATAGCTGTCAAAGTTTTTCTTTTTTTTTTTTTTTGAGTTTACAAAACCTATGGGGGGTTGTGTAAATGCAGCCATAAGATAGTAAAAAGGGCTTTTTTATTAGAATTACAGCATTTAAAGAACCCTGCAGACAGCTGACTGTGGCACCATTCCTGTTGAAATTTGTAAAAAATGTGCATTTTTCTGGTGCTCTCTGTGTTCTATTAAGCTGCCTTCCAATTTCACCAGGTTATTGAGGAATGGCTTTGCACAGCACATGGAGAGGATATTCTCCAGCTTCATACGTGGAGAAACAGGCTGTTATGGGAGTAAGGAAAGTAAGTCTTGAGCATCATAAAAATACTCCACCACGCTTCACTTTCTGACAGGCACTGTGGTTTTTCAGTACATTTGTCACAGGACAATTATATTCCTTATTTATCGGAAGGGGCAAATTTCCTGTCTAACCACAATAACGAATAGCTGTACCTGGTGACACCTACTCCATCGTCCCCTCTGGTAAGATCCAAGCATGAATGGTGAGAGGATGTGTGTACCCAGCAAGCAACAGCAGTATTTCCTCAGAATATGCTCACAGACACCAGGGAACTGGGAAACAATAACCTCTTGAATTGGAGGCAGACACTCCATATCTAATTACCTCTGACGGATTTTTCTTTTTTGTACTCCTTTGGGCATTAAAAAGTGTTAAAAAGGCTAGGCACTTTGAAAAACATAAATAATTTAGATCTTTTGAATGACTACTTTTTTTAACATGGATAATGCTTTGGCTTGCAGCTCCTTTTATACCTCCGGGAGGAAATTTCTCTAATATATTCTTTCTTCTTAATTAATTTAAAAGTCTTTTGATGTCTTTGATAAGTGTTTGTTACTTGTGCCTTTTCCCTGCACACTTTATCCTGAAAGGAAAATCTTCCAGTTGAAGAATTGGGAGAGGGAAATAAAAAAAGAAGAAAATACTTTTTTAAAAGTCTTTTGGTCTTATTCATGAGTAGCTGTCATTAAACTTAACAGGGAGTTAACCTATCCATCCCAAAATCTCTCTGGCTATGAACTTGCTCTGTGCAAATTGTATTCATTGTCATCAGTCAAACACATCAGTCAAGCGCAGGAAAAGTATGCAGATATTTTAACCAGGACAAACAAGTCAACCTAAGGCAGTCAGACTTCATTAGCATCATTTACAAACCGAATCCACACAGAACTCTTAAAATGGAGGCTTTAACGAATGCTAAGCCTGACCAAAGCATGAACATCATGCTGTCAAGATGTGCCCTGTGCCTTTTGGAGCAGTACTCTAACATCACAGTGCACTGCACGTTTTTAACTCTTTTTCCTAACCAAATGGAGTCAGAACAATATAATGATCCATAACCTTTCCTACCCTACTACCAGTTGTAGTAGGAGCAGTGCTGGCTGCTACTGCTCTGTATTAATTGTGTTTTCACTTTTCAGTCCCTGTGTCTAAGTAAAAGCTTTATATTTTAAAGGTAGGTCTGCCATAGAATCCAAAGGACTGATGCTAGTGGTTAGCTGCATCTAGCTGTCTTTAATTTAGCTAGCTCAGGTACCGACCACAGTGCAACTGCAGCAATACAGAGGTTAGATTTTGCAGATCTTTTTGAATCAATAGCAGGACTGTTATTGACATGTGGGATTCTTAGTGTAGATACGTCTATGTAGACTGAAGTCCCTGAGTTGCACTGCAGAGGACAAATGTGAGAGGGATCAATTAAGATTAATCAGTTTAATGTACACATATTTTGAAAGCTTCAATTTTTTCACTACATAATATTATGAGGTCTATCATGTTATTTTAAGCTCCTTAGGGTTATTTTTACTCCTACTGGTCTTAGTCTAGCAATCAGGTTATTTTAAAGTGAAGGTTCCCCAATGCACAAGACTATCAAAGCGCTCCTCCCAAAAGTGTAACTGAAAGGACCAAGTGTCAGGCTTTCTTCTCAGCTCAGAAAACCTGACATGGATACTAGACAAATGCACACAGATAGGACTGGGCGCAAACTGAAACACTGGAGGTGCCATCTGAACATCAGCAAAAACTTTTTCACTGGGAGAGTGACTGAGCACTGGCACAGGTTGCCCAGAGAGGCGGTGGAGTCTCTCTCCTTGGAGATATTCAAAAGCCACCTGGACACAGTCCTGGGCAACTGGCTTTAAGTGGCCCTGCTTGAGCAAAAAGGTTGGACAAGATGATCTCCAGAAGTCCCTTCCAACCTCAACCGTCCTGTCATTGTGTGACTGGAAAATTCTTCATCTTCCACTGCAAGCAATTTTTTTTAACCTCATGATCTCTACATCAGCCAGATCAAACTGTCTTTATTCAGAAGCCGAGCTCTACTTCAGCTGCCATTCAGCAATCAGAAACATAACAAGTGCCACAAAATGGAAACTGCTAAGGAAACCTTGTGTGTAAGCTAACCCCAGTACAACCCCTCAGCAAGATCTTCAAAATGGTGCTTGCCCTAGGAAAGGCACAAGCAGGAAGATCACTTGTCCTATCACAATAGCACATTCCATTTAGTAGACCACAGTTTGGTGTGAAGTTTGTGGCTCTTCATCTTCATGTAAGAATTGGGGCTTTATAAACTGCTGATAGATAGGAAACAGGACTTGCCCTGTTTTTCATGGAGAAAAATGCCATAATCAGTTCAAGATTCAGTATCTTCTCTAGTATCTGTGTGCAGTGAATTACTCCTTATATCATTGAGGATCCCAGGACCAGTGTGTACTGTGTTATTCACTAAAATGCATAACCAAAGACTGAATAAATAACTACTTTTTTTTTTTCCTTAGGCTCACTTTGTTGCCAGATGGAATAAGGAGTATTAGAGGATACTGGATATCCAATGCCAGCTTTCACTGTGCCACAAAAAAGTAGTTGTGATAAATCAAGTTTTCTATTGTTAAAAGAAAGAGATGTTCCAAGTAGGCACCCTTTTGGATAATAGTACATGTTCTCTTATTAAAAACATTTCAGAAGCAAATTTCATAGGGAAGGATATTTTTTTAACCTAGTACAGCATTTCTATATCCATGCATGTGGGAACTGTGTCACATAGATTCCCTGTAATTTATTCAGGTTTGTTAAGTTTAAAAGGAAAGAGAGATACAACTATTCAAAATCTTGATAAACAGCCTAAATAATAGTGAATTGATGTGTGCTATGCAGGATCTCCTTTCCTAAGGTGAATTAATGTTTTAAAGCTCTCTGAAATTATAAAATGGAATGGAAAGAACAAACAGGTTAATAAAAAGCAGGCAAAATGGTACTAGACGGAATTTATTCCTCTGCCCTAGCCCTCAGAAGTTTTTACCATTGCTGAGCAAGTACATGAGCCTTAATGGTGAGCAAATTAAATGACAGTTTAAATCCTATACATGTGGGCGTGCATGTGGTGATATTGATGATTTCTATTCACAGCAGTGACTCATCTCATCTGCTTCTTGAAATAAAACTGTGAGAACTGGACCAGTACTGTACTTTTCAACTGCAGCACTATTTATCTTCATTCCTTGCATACCAGGGGGATCCACTGGACTGCTCTCAGGCACTGAGCCCTTGTGGCTAATCAGGATCTACCCTATAACTCTGAATGAAAGCCATAAATTTTTTCTTCATATTTTTCCTGTAACACCTCTCCAAAAACCTGCTGTAAAGATAACCATCTCCAATCAAAACATGAATAAAATCACAAGCTTTTTCTGAGGTTAAAAATAACAAACTTCTCACTAACAGAAGACTGTGCATCTACTAGCATTTATCTGAGACGTATAAATAAAATTCACATCTCGAACATACTGTTCAAATGCAGCTGCCAGAAATTTTTGAAGCCAATAAGGATCTCTCTCCCATTTAAAGGATCCTTAGTAGAAATCCAAAAACATCATCTGTAACCTTTAGAAAGATGCTCCAAAAGTAGCAGCACAGATACATTCAGTTCCTTTTCACCCTCTTTAGCTGCTCAGGGTACTGAGAACTGTAGGACTGTAAGCAATAAAATCACTTTAATTTTCTAGGACTTGTTAGCATGCCTGAAAGGGTAGAGTTTATTGCTATAAAAGGTAGCAAAATTGCACTATCTATTAAAAATAAAAGCATAAATATCAAACAGTAGTGAAGGGACTCAGTAAAGGTTAACAATCATACACTGAATGCAGTCGCTAACAAGATATTTTTTGGCGCGCACGGCCAGCTATGCAGCAACAGATCGTCAGTTTGGCTTGCTTTGTGCAGGCTTTTGTAGAAAAAGAGGAGCAGGGAGTACAGAATACCTGAAGCAATATTTGTCTATTTTATTATGATGACAACAGACCTCTGCAACATTGTAGTATTCTTCATTTCCTTTCATCTTAATTAGGGAAGCCACGCAATCTCTTGAGAGACTGGCTAACTATTTTAGGGCCCAGAAAGGGCCAAGTGAGATGCCCCAAGCCACGCAGGGAGTGGCAGAATCAAGAGCCGAGCCAAAGAAGTGAGACTCCACGTGACAGTTGCCTGCTGTAACTGTTTCTGTAGCCTTTCTGTAAAGAAAGTCAACCACTGAAAAACTGTCCTGCTTTTCAGAGACGCTAACCAACTGCACTATTTATCAGCTTCATGGGAGATGAGCCTTGCAGAAAAATGAAAAAAGTATGTTAGATTTTTTATGTTCAAAACAAAAATGGGAAGCCTTTAGGGCTATTAGCCAGCTTCACTTGACAACAGGTTTTAAGACCCCCCAAAAAAATCTGAAAACTGGATTTTCTGTGTAAAAGTAGAAGCTTCCACTGAAACAAAAGAACAAAAAAAAAATGTTCTCCCACACTAATTTAAATTTTAAACAGAGATTTGAAATAACTAAACAAACTATCTGGCCTTTTCAGACTGCTTCAATACCAAAGTATATCTAGCTTTATCCGCTCAACATGTCTGTTCTCATTCAGGCTATTTTCTTTCATGGTTCAGAGGGAGCAATATGCTATTCTCATATAGGTTTCTCTGATTCTTTCAAATCATATTTTATAGTTGCATTAAGCTAGAAATGTGGTCAAAAGCCACTTCCCAAATTTATTTACACTTAACATAATTCAAGAAATTAAAATAACAATGTTTTGTATGTCATTAAAGAAAGAAATTCCTTAAAAAAGATAATCATGTGAGAATTTCTACTAAATCTATTCTTGGACATCCTTAAAAGTGTAAACACAAATTTTGGTAATCATTTTTACTCCTCACTCTTGAAGAAATTATACCTTGCTACAGCAAAAATAAACTTGATACATAATATAAAATTAACAGCATTATTTTTCTCCTTTGTTTTTAAAAACCAAATTTTTATTTTTGTTCTGATTTCTATCTGAATTAATTGCCTTGTAGAAGAAAGTAATGAGAACTGTCAGGTATGGAAAAGGTATATTAGTTATTAAAGCTTATCTAATCAGAATAGCAAGGAAGAAACAAGAGAAAATATTTCAGTGTGATGTATTTGTCATGATCATGAGTGTGTAATTATTGTGTTTCAGTACTGAAAGATCTGCGAGTCATTTTGCTGTACGTCTTGCCTTGTGACACTTCACAAGTGCATATATTTTATTCCTGTATATAACATTCACGTTAAGGCTTCTAACTGAAAGCCGTGTGTTGACATGATACACGTGGGAAGTGTAGTTCTGCAGCTGTGTTCAGACTGCTCTAGCTTGGATCTCAGAAGACTTTAGTTTAATTTGCTGTCTAACACAGACTTGTTTTGTGTTCTTCAATTCACCATATACCTAACTATTTTCCTCCACCTCTAGCTACCTCTCAGCATGCCAGTCTGGCTTTCAGGTACAGCTGATATCAGCTGAGATTCATCTCATCTATGTTAGGAATCTAAAATTAAAGTGAGTACACTCTAGAAAAGAATCAAGTGCAAAGTAGCATTCCAGTTGGGTTTTGAATATCTCCAAGGACGAAGACTCTACAGCCTCTCTGGGCAACCTGTGCCAGGGTTTGATCACTCTGAGTAAAAAAGCTTATTTGTCTTCCCGTCTTGCCTGCCTTTGAAACAAGTCACTTGAAGTCACTCTTCAGGTCCTTTAAGCAGAAGGAACATAACAAAATTTGCTTAGATTTTTTGCCTAGATATTAAATGTCTAAAGCTAAATGAAGTGAAGCCTGCCCAAAGTTGCCAGCTGCAGTCAAATAGGTTGGTAGTCAGAGGAATAACCTCCTGAGGGTGTAAATGATATTATTTAAGCCTTTATTCTCAATAAGGAATTTGAAGTCACATTTCCACATTTGAATCATTTAGCCACTAGAATATTAGACTACTTTGAAGTAGTGAAGTAGTAGTTCTTTTTCTTTTTTTTTTCTTTTTTTTTTTCTTTTTTTTTTTTTTTAACAAATGAGAATTATCTGATTAACATTACAAGCAGATTAATGTTTTGGATACCCAGAAAAAGGAAGAGAAAATACTAACTGTTCTGAGTTAGACCAATATTTAAGCATCACGCCAAACTCTTCCCATGTCGTTCCCTTCTGGACGGCTAGGGTAGCTCTCCTCAAAGCTGGCTACTTAAAACATGCATCTGTCATGACCCATCCTCTCTCTCTGAGTATTATAGGAAAAATATGTATCTATCGGGGCTGATAACTTCATGGAGAAGTACATAAGAAGCAAGCACAGCATTTTGGACTGTAGTGCTATATCTATGTGTGAACTGCACACAGTGTGGTGACATTAAATACACTGAAGACTAGTTTCAGCTGTGCTAGGAGCCACAGATAATCTACATTACCATGTACATCCACGTCTATCACTTACATTGTTTTATGCAAAGTAGAACAGTTTCAGCTCTGCCTTTTACAACTGCATGAAAGCAATGTGTCTAACATCTGATATACATGGCTCGCTTCCGCTCATCCTATCTTCCCAGGAGAAAAAAATTGGCTGCATAACATTTTCATTTGGTTTGTTTCTTGTTTGCTTTTTTTGATAACGTCTTATGTCCATATTCCTGTACTGTTGTATTAAATATGATAAGGTCAAAGAAATGTGCCACATTTCTTACTGCTGGAAGCAGTAAGCAATGAGGTTTGAGGCTACCCTCGGTTCCTGGGGGAATTCATTCTATAGTTTTGGGCTGGAGTCGGCCCGACTCAGTTCCCCACTTCCCTTTCCCTTTTCTCTTGTTCAGTGGCACGATGCCCGAAGGCAGTTGCATAGTTAGAAGACTTTTCCATAGCTGCTCATGTCCATGAGGCACCAGCCATTTTCTGACACAAGCAGTAAAGTCATTGTTTAATTAGTTAGAGCTAAAGAGCCTTAGAGGACTACATAGCTTTTTTGTATATGTAGTGGTGTAAACATAGAATCCCCCTTAGAGTTATTAGAATGGACATGTTGTTTCTGCTCTGGGAATTATTAGAGATGCTGTGAGCACAAGTAATTAATGTGATCCATTTATAAAACACAAGGAACCTTTTTCATTACTGTTGAGACCTCTGTTGAACCCTCTCTTAATTATGCTATACAGTGGTCAGTATTAAGAAGCCAATACGGGCTAAAATTTATTATGGAGAAATATTTGAATATAATATTGTTGTTCCCTCTGCTGAACACAGCTCCAATTTAAGCAATGTTTATTCATGTGCTTAATTTGAAAGCACATGATTCAATCAACATCTTCTGGGCGTTACTGAGGTTACTGGTATAAGGACACTTAGTTTCTTTGCTAGACTGGTAAGGTTCTCAAAAAACAGAAGGCTGTTTAATGGAAACACCTGTCCTTCTGTGGGGATGTTTATAGGCCATTTTCTTATTTAACTGTCACTTGATGTGGTGCTGTAACTTGTACCATAAATGCTACAGCAATTCATTACATTGGACATTACACAGAAACAACAGCAAAAAAAGACTGTAACTTTAGTAAAATGCTTACTCATTTCACGGCATAAAAAGAAACGTGGCCAGCAGATCAAGGGAGGTGATTCTACCCCTCTACTGCATTCAGTTCTGGGGTCCCCAGTACAAGAAAGACATGGACCTGTTGGAGTGGGTCCAGAGGAGGGCCATGAAAATGATCAGAGGGATGGAACACCTCTCCTATGAGGAAAAGCTGAGAGAGTTGGGGTTGTTCAGCCTGGAGAAGAGAAGGCTCCAGGGACACCTTATTGCAGCCTTTCAATACTTAAAGGGGGCTTATAAGAAAAATGGTGAAAGATTTTTTTACCAGGACCTGTAGTGAGGGGACAAAGGGCAACCGTTTTAAACTGAAAGAGGGTAGACTTAGATTGGACATAAGGGAAAAAAATTGTACAATGAGGGTTGTGAGGCACTGGAACAGGTTGCCCAGAGAAGTTGTGGATGCCCCATCATTGGAAATGTGATTTACGATGATGATGATTTATGGTTATGATGATTTAGAGTCTCCATATGCCCCTTCAGAAACATGGGAATCCATTACCTTTATGAAATTGCTGAGGTTCATGGTTCAGTTTTTAAAGTTAACTTTCCCATTTTAGTTAAAAGGATGAAGATCAACTGTATTCAGAGCAAAAGATGTGTACAACCAGTACTGGAGGAATCAAGTAAGTCAATGATCTGCTAACCCGTAAAGGACAACAGCATATACAATCTGTCCTCCACCTGGGCATGCTCACACTCTGAACCACTCAGGAGCAGGGTTAACCCTTAACTGCAAGCTCATCAGTCTGTCTTTCCTTCTCTTACCTTTGTTCTGAGCCCTACATTTTAAAATCCTTTTCAAATAAAAACTGAAAGCCAATAAAAAGTTAACTGTGTAACTAGCCAGTGTCTTACATATTTCTCCCCTGTAGACATACGTAAGAGTAAATAAGACAAAACAGAACAATCAGACAACATGCAGTTCCAGCCTCTCCAACCTATTCATTAAAAGCACAGGAAAACAGTTGAACTGTATTGAATGCCAGCATATCTGAGCTACTGCAGATAGAGGGGAGTCCACTCTAAACTCAAGGACTCTGCAGCAGGAATCCTAAACTCCACTAGGGAGTCTCATTAAAGCAGTAGGAAAGGAAAACAAAAATTGAGGCTGCTGAAAGAAAGACAGCATTCCATTTCAATACCACTTCTTAGTCTTCCAAGATTCTGTCCCCCTTATTAGGGAAAAATATCACTTCTCTAGGGCATGAAAAACTGCAGAAAGAACCTCAATGAAATAGAAAAATAATAAGCTTTAAGTAGCAACAAGTTTGGATATTTCAAAACTCTTTGATCAAATCAATAGCTTGGGGTAGGCGATTCATTGTTCTATATATAGAATTATTCTGCAGACATTTCTCAGCCTCTTGTCATGTACTACTTTTTTTTTTTTTTTTTCAGAAACACTCCATGTAAGAAGACTTTTTATGTAAGTGCTCAAAGGCTTGAAGAACTCTAAGGAGAACAGAGACCGTGTGTGAAAACCAGCTAAAAAGTTTTCTAAAGTAATTTTATCCCCAAATTGCTTGGTTTGGCCCAAGTTCTCGGCCATCTATTTTCATCCTGAAAGCAGCTCATCTTCAATGCTGGTGGCAAAATTGTTACAAAGAGGGATTTGCTTAGTGCGCCTAATGTTGAGAGCACCTAATGTTCTGAAAAATGAATTTGGAAAACTTCCCAGATTGCACATCTGCCCCTAAAACGTGCAAATAACGGACTGAATAGGAGAAAGGAGGATTAAATGAACACTTGCTTTTTTCTGCCTTCCCTCACCTAAACCTGTGTGGTACCTCTGGGTGACCTTTATCTTAAACACCCCCTCACAGAATCCTGGCCACCAGTTTACAAAATCAAAACACCTATCTGACATGCAGATATATGGATGTGATACTGCAAATCAGCTGGTTATATGAGCACCATATGTCAGTGGTTGGAAAGAAGGTGCCATTGGAAGAAAACTCACACCATGATTAATTAGTAACATGAGAAGTTTTTTCTTGCCACTGCTCTTTTTCTTTCTTTCATGTTATCCTGCCTTGACAATGCAGAAATTTACCCATGAAGTACCAAACATTCTTTAAATTAAATAAAAGTGGATTACAGAATCACAGCATTTACAGATGAACGGGATTCTCAGATCATCACCCCTTACTTGTGCTTTACAGGGATGTTTCACAGAATGTATTTTCTTGACCTCCACCTACTTGGTAGTATGACCCAAGAAGTTAGGCCTCAGCTATTTGCCTTCTGGGACAATGGCATCCTGGCCTGTATCAGAAATAGTGTGGCCAGCAGGAGTAGGGACGTGATCGTGCTCCTGTACTCGGCACTGGTGAGGCCGCACCTCGAATCCTGTGTTCAGTTTTGGGCCCCTCACTACAAGAAAGACGTCAAGGTGTTAGAGCGTGTCCAGAGAAGGGCGAGGCTGGTGAGGGGTCTGGAGAACAAGTCTTATGAGGAGCGGCTGAGGGAACTGGGACTGTTTAGCCTGGAGAAAAGGAGGCTGAGGGGAGACATCATCGCTCTCCACAACTACCTGAAAGGAGGTTGTAGCGAGGTGGGTGTGGGCCTCTTCTCCCAAGGAACTAGCGATAGGATGAGAGGAAATGGCCTCAAGTTGCGCCAGGGGAGGTTTAGATTGGACGTGAGGAAAAATGTCTTTACTGAAAGAGTGGTTAAACATTGGACCAGGCTGCCCAGGGAAGTAGTTGAGTCCCCATCCCTGGAAGTATTTAAAAGACGAGTAGACGCGGCACTTAGGGACATGGTTTAGTGGGCATGGTGGTGTTGGGTTGCTGGTTGGACTCGATGATCTTAGAGGTCTTTTCCAACCTCAATGATTCTATGATTCTATGATTCTATGACAATCCCAAAGCATAATATATTTCACTGTCAGAAAATGTTTTCCTGATAATCAACCTAAACATTCCAGGTTTTACATTTCTCTCATTACTCTTTACAGCAGACATTAGATGAAATTACTTATTTCATCTTTTGTGTTTAAATCTAGGCATTAAAAAAAAAAATAATTAATTTAAAACAGATCTCTAGAGGACAAGCATATCCAATACTGTCCTAGCTCTACCTGATTATCAAAGCTATTGAAACTATAGCTGCTTAACCCTCACTTCCAATTGCAAATCGATGTTTCCGCTTGCTGGTCTCCTTTCCTATCACTGCTGACAATCAGTGAGGGTGAAAGCCTACATTCTGGATGTCTACCTCAAGCAGGTATTTACTAATTTATTTTACATTTCATTTAGAACAATTAGACTGGGGAATGAAGGAGAATTACTAGTTTTTAAAGATATGTTCGTACCTTGAATGTGAATTAGAGAACAGAAAATTTGTGAGTGGATTGAACCTGATGTCCAAAATGTTTCTTTTTAACTACAAAAAATTGCCCAAATTTTGGATCAAAGTAAAACTTTCTTGGAAATTACGCAGCATTCACCTTGCAAACAACAACATGCATCAAAGATGGTATTCTTCCCCAGCTATGTGTTATGACTTTAGTGGGTTACTATCCTGGTGGAAAAGACAGTGTAAGTACAGCCTGCTCCATTTCACACATCAGCCAGCTAAGCATAAACAGTGTAGCAAATTTTGAGAGCTCAAACAGTCCTTCCATCAGCAGATGGAAGGGGACAGTTATCTCTAGTCAGCAAGCAATGTCCCAGGGCAAAAACCTCTTCAGCTATTACACTTAGATCTAGAATGGGATGTCTGAATTTGACCTTGTCCTGGTTTCAGCTGGGATAGAGTTAATTTTCTTCTGAGTAGCTGGTATAGTGCTGTGTTTGGATTTAGGATGAGAATAATGTTGATAACACACCGATGTTTTAGTTGTTGCTAAGCAGTGCTTACACTAGTCAAGGACTTTTCAGCTTCCCATGCTCTACCGACTGAGAAGGCTGGAGGTGCACAAGAATCTGGGAGGGGGCACAGCCAGGACAGCTGACCCCAACTGGCCAAAGGGATATTCCATACCATGGGACGTCATGCTCAGTATATAAACTGGGGGGAGTTGGCTGGGGGGCGGTGACTGCTGCTTGGGAACTGGCTGGGCATCGGTCGGCAGGTGGTGAGCAATTGCATTGTGCATCACACTTTCTATATTATTTTATCATTATTAGTATTTTCCCTTCCTTTTCTGTCCTATTAAATTGTCTTTATCTCAGTCCATGAGTTTTACCTTTTTTTGATTCTCTCCCGCATCCCACTGGGGGCAGCGGGGAGTGAGCGAACGGCTGTGTGGTGTTTAGCTGCCTGCCAGGTTAAACCACAACAGCCCTTGATGCCTACGTGCTCTGTAGATGCTTCCTGGAACTTAGGCACTACAGTCTCAGATGTTTTGTCTGTTTTGTGCATTACCCAGTTCAGAGTTTTGTGCCCTGAACCAGGCTTTCACTACAGCTATAGGAGCTCTATTGGTGTAACGGTGAAAAGTCAGGACACAGTGCATTGTAGCAGAGTACAGGCATGGGATGATAAAATGGGACCAGGCTTACAAAGGAGACCCCACAGCTATAAACTTCCCCATGGTCAGTTAAGGAAATGCCGAGCTGGGCAAAACTGTTTTAGAAGTAATAGGCAGAGCAAAGAGCAAGTGTCCAGCCTGTGTAAAATACACAGTACACGGTAAATCTGGATGTGACATGGACTTGTATTAGAGCAGGGAGGTATTAGAATTGGTTGGTTGAGGTTTGCTGGAAGCATGAGTATATAGGAGAGGAGAGAGAGACCTGAGGCATGGACATGCTGGATGGACTATGGTGGGACAGGTAGGCTTTGTGTGAATGGAGGCAGACAGGACTGTACTTGCTAGAAATATTTCCCACTGAAATCTGCAAAGGAAATCAAGATATCTGAGCAGTTCTATGCAGGTTAACATAGCCTTATTCTGTTCATACATTATGTCACAGTCTTTAATTTACTGTGCTAGAGCAATAGTGGTAACAGCGTCTTTGGTGTCATACATGAAGAAAATTAAACATTTTGATTTCTACCCTGGACATAGGTGAATGCAGTCTATAAAAAACAAAGCACATCATAATCTGATCAGAGAGCCTGACTCCTAAATGAATGTTGATATTACTCTCTCTTATACTTAAAATCAGAAAGTAATTCAGATATGCAACCAAATTTAAGAACATGCCCACATCTTTAAATATCTTCATTATGAATAAAAAAAAAGTTTAAATATTTAAGTAAAATAAAAACTTACTTTCAAAAGAAATGGGTACCTAATGGACATTTACAGTTTGTACAAACTCTCCCTGAACAGTTTATAGGCTGCATATGTTCTGCCTACCTACTGTATCCAGTACAATGCAAGTAGCAGATGGACACATTTTTATTTGTACATGCTAAAATGGATGCCCTAGTATTACTGATTTTCATTCCTGGAAAAAAACGGTTAAAATATTTTACCTGACCATGAAGTTCAATTCATGTCAAGTGTCATCTTGGTTTAGATGGAAGGTAAATACAACAGAACTACATAGTGCACTGAAGGGAGGGATAAAATGGATTTTGGATGCTAGTATGATCTCCATTAAACTGTCTGCAATAACTGACAATGTCTAGTCTACACCCATTCCCTTTTGAAAGTAAGAAATATATCTGTTATCTGATATAAATTTTGGGTTTTTAAATGGGATGACTATCCACAGCCCTAGTACATTGAATGTTAACCGACAATTATTGGAAAGTACTAGTACATTTTCCTTTTAGCAGAAGATGTTAAAAAACTACACAGAACAAAATCATTTTTAAGGTAAGCATGAAGCAGAATTTACTTCTGAAATATTTCACTGCAAGCAAAACTAGTGGCAGAAAAAGTCAAAGTAAAATGAATAGAGAATGATGTTTTTCTCTTACCTTCTAATTTTCTCCCAGGCCAATTTGCTCTTATGGTATTTTTGATGGTGCTGTTCTTAGTAAAATCTATCATACCTGAAGGACAAAAACATAGCCAGATGTTTGCCTGTAGACTTTGCAAATACCTGCAACCAGTTTTTATCTGGAGCTTGTTCTACTAGTTCAACTGTGTAATCTAATTCAGTGCCTGGCATCGAATCCTTCCTCTTCATGTCATAGCCCCAAAACTGCTCTCTTTTCTCTGTTTAAAAGAGAGGAGGTATTGACTCTTTTCAGATAAGATATTAAAGCAGAATTCAGTTTATATTTGCTGAACACAATGCTGTTACAAGTGAATGGTATGCCCAATTGTACTTATAAAACAAAACATTAATTATAATAATTGTAATAACCGCTGCTACTTTGAATTTAGAGATATACATTAGCTAATGTAAGACAGAAGCTGTTATGACTAACTACACAGACAGTCATTATTGTGCACACAGTAATTTTTCCACAGTACAATCTCTAGATTTTTAAATAAACTTTTTTTTCATGCATCTTTTAGATCTAGACTTAGGAAAGTAAATGAAGCTATCTGAACAGAGAAGCTTCTACTTAAATGGGATCTATATAGCTGTCTATCTATATGTATAGATATATATACACAGGCACAATTATGAATAAATAAAGCATTTCACAGATGTATTAGGAGATGGAATATTTTGGAAGTATTTCCTACGAATCAGGCACTTTCACACGTCACACTAAGATATGAGCCAAAACAAGATTACAGCCATAACCAGAGTGCTGTATAGTGAACTACCCTGTGCAATCAGATGAATGTCCATTGTGATACACATATGGGCACATGCCCAAATGATAGAGATTTATACACGACACCTGTGCATGAAATCTAAGTGTTAAAAAAAAAAATGAGGCAGCATTTGCAGTGAGTTTTCACATCAGCCATTTTGTGAGCCATAGGTAGTTCATCAGCCAGTTTGACCTTCTCTTAAATATTATAAGGCTTACTTATATATAGAAAGTTTATCTGTAGGTTTCCTCATAAGTTTTAAAATGGAAGGATTTTTAAGGCCAGATTTAAAGAAAATGACCGTGGTAAAATGAGCATTTGTGGTTAAAATTTAGGATATTGTCCATCTTCATTGTACAGTCCCAATCTGTACAAAGTGGTGCCCATGTGGTTGGCTGAGCCTGTGCAAGATACTGTGGTGGGAAAGAAGAGGCCAACCCATGGAGTTTGTCTCATCTCCTGGAAAGTCTTTAAGGAAACCTTTCTGTAGACTCCTTGAGACACCCTAATATTCTCCCCACCTTTTCTCCTATCGCTTCTGTAGCTATCAATAATACTCTTACCTTCATCACCTTTCTCAACAGTCCTTCCCACTCATATTTGCAAAGTGCTGGAAATAGCATCCAGTCTAGTTATATACTTTAGCTACTAAAATAATGTAAACACTATAATCTAAATAAATATATAGGACTCACGCTCAAAAAACAGAATACATAAGCAGAAGAAAAATAAAGAAAGTATACAGTTTCTAACACTGAAGTACCAAGTCCTGTGCCAAGGCAGTTGCAATAAAAGTATTTGAAGGCCTAGTTCTTTTGTAAAACCATTTTTGTTGTTATTTGGATTTACCAAAATAGCTCCTCCACTGAAAAATTTTGTCAGCATTATCCAGACTTTTCATAAAGATCTCCATGAAAGCCTTATTTGAACTTCTAGTTTTGGTTCACTCTCTCTTCATTTTTGCTCTTCCTTACCCTTATAGTGTCATTTTGATCCATTTAATTATTTAAAAAAAAAAAAATCCTGAAGTGTTACATAAAAAAGGATAAAGTATTCCCATTTAAATATAAATTATTTTTTCTAAAACTTTGAAGAAGTTTGTTTAACAATTTAATTTATAAATTTGCTCACCTTTTGCTACTCTTTATCTTTTCCGGACTTCCTTTTCATGATGCATTGGCATGCTCAAATTGCTCTCTTTGCCTGTTTTCATTCTTGCATGCTTCCAACCTCAGACATGCAGGTGGCACTTAACTACTAGTTAATAAGATTGCCTCCTAAAACTAGCTGGTATTCAGCCCAACAGTGAAGCGAGGCCATCGTTCTGTCCCATCAATAACAGACTTTTAATCAAACAGAAATAGTAACAGAGTTGGGTCAATCACTACCTCCTATAATCAGCACTTTTCTGTGTCGGAGCCCTTTTGTTTGACAGGAGTTTCAAATACATCATACACCTGGTATCGACGCAAATTCTCTTCAGAAAGAGCGCTTGTTTTCATATCGAGTCCATCACTGGCTCTAGCAGATTGCTTTATTTGTGTATCTTCAGAATCACTATTAATTTCATTACCTGTCTTAAAGGCTCCACTGTGCTTACATCTTATAACAAAAATACGTTAATGTAAACACTTATAGTGCTGAGCTGATACTATTCCAAAGGCATTCCAAAGGCATTCCAAAGACTTAAATATGTCTCCAAGCCAATTGTATGAGTGTAGAATAGCGATTTTCTTTTGCTGCCATAGTATCCATTATATCCCCTAGGTACAGCTAGTTTGGGAACAAAAGAAGAGTCATTCTGTCCTATAGCTTTCTTTGATAAATAGGATCTAATGATAACAAGATCCCTAATGGAAAATACAGACCATTGGTAAAAAACAATAACAAAAAAAAGAGTAAGTTAATGCACTATTAGTCAGTGACAATAGATGTGTTAGGGTGCTAGAATATTTATACAATACTTGAAAAAAACTGATCTGTAATAGCCATAATGTTTCTTGTTCAGCAGGCAACCAGAGCATTTCATGCGCAATTATCATGAAATAATGCACCAAAATTGACCAATTGTTTGAAATATTCTTAGACACAGATTTACAACTGAAGTTAATTCATTAAAGATTTTTTTAATAATTTGATTTCTAAACCATAGCTCTGTGATTAGTTTATAATTATTAATAGAGAATGTATTAGGACAAAATATGTTTCTTCATTTTTTTTTTTAAATTTACATTTCCACTCTGGAAATATTTATGTCCAATTTCCACTTCTGGAACCAATCCTGCTGTGAAATTGCAGCCTTCTGAAGCATTTGGCAACTCAGAAACCTAGCTATGAAATTTTGCTCATCATTACATTTTTCTCTTTTCCAATTTTACACTTAATTATAGACTATTAAATCAGTCCCCAGTAAATGTATAAGATTGTCAGTCTTATACAGAGTGGTTCTTTATTTACCATCATTGACAGAATGTTGGAACACCCAGAATGAATTCCTTTATACATTTATTTGTCATACTGCTTACTGTAGAAAATGCAGAAATCCCTAAAATAGCTTTACAGTCACAATGCTTGGCAGTAACACTTAATCCAAATTTGCCAAGTCACCCATATTTGATGCAAGTTTTCTTCAGTCCCATATAAAGCACTTTTCTTCCCCCTTTCGTCACCCTGCTACCCCCCATCTTTTCAACATAGAAAGATGTCTGGATTCATTTTAATAAGTTTCTTTTTTTTAAGAAATCTCTCAGATCATTGAGCTTGGGAGCTATGGTTCACTGCTAGAACTACAACCCTTCCTGTGGTTTCAGTCAAGATGAAAAAGAAATGGATGAGAAACAGAAACATAAGAATAAGATAGGGAAAAAAAGCCCATTTGCTGCACCTATTAAAATACAGGAGGGAGACTTTAAAATTGCTATTCTCTCTAATGTTCTAATAATTTTCAGGCAAACATTTTACAGACACCCCTCTCTTCTAAACTCAATTGTAACCCAGAGACAATGCAGAGAGCCTTAGCCTGGCAAGCATACTGGGAGCATACTAAATCACACAAACACAACTAAATCCATCAAGAAGCACAGCACCTTGCCATTACCATTCAGAAACAATACACAGAGGTACCTATTTTTGTGGGTAATCCATTCATCAGCACGAGGGAATTCAAATCTATGTCCCCTATTTCCCAGGGGAAAGTGGGTTTATACCAGTGAGCTAGAGAGTACTCTGAACAGAAGTGCCTTTCCTCATCCTATTTAAGTAGTACCAGGATGCCAATAACACATGAACTATTGTATCAGCGTAATCTTTTAAATTTAGTGATTAGGTTATTCAACAACAGACTAGGGCAAGACATTTGGACTGGGGTTCCAGCTACCACATCTTTTTGTGCTTTTGAAATGAGACATTGATTGGATAAAACAAAGAAATAATGGTTAAGGGACAGAAATCTAGTTCTGCGATAATGAACTGTGGTTTTGGTGGGTTTGTTGTTTTTTTTTTTTTAAGAGAGACAAGCTATTGTCGATCCTATTTCAGTATCTCAATCAAAATCCATTTATCTCTACAGGAATATATTAACAAGATCAAAGATTTGAACTTAAGTTCAAGAATGTTTCTGAATACATGTTTAATTTTGAGCAGAGTAGTACCCCTGAAGTTTATGGTGGTTAAAGTTAATACATACTAAAATGTATCCAACACAACATATACCTTATTTACTTTGGGAATCAGATTCCCTGATTTTAAGAGAGAAAACCAAATGTTTATGTGATCTTATTTCTGTTAACCCAGCCACTGTAGTACCCAACAGGTGCAGTAAAGTGGACTTTCTTCCAACTTGACTATCATCAGTGGGACACAGCTCCAACTTCCAATCATATTAACTACATCAGGACTGAGGGAAAAGGGAATTTTTTTTTTTAATGAATTGAGCATAGTGAAGGCTGTTGAGAGAATGTATGTCTAAACCTCACAGAAGACCTATTCCAAAGACTTTTACGGAGTAGTGGTTCAATTAATGATGCAGAATATATGAAGAAAAAAATGACACATTGTAATGGGAGAGTAATGGCCTCGCTGCATAATTTGAAGATATCCCTATGATACAGAATAGGTAGAATCAGTCACCTGAATCACAGTCTCACCTCCACTGTGCTGAGAAAGCACAATAACAATGGCTGAGGAGCATGAATGTAAGGGTAACCAGGGAAGAAAAAAATAAAATAAACAGGAAATACAGTAGCTGAGGTTTTTCGTCTGTCACCATTGCCACACCACTGGATTAGAAAGCCATTCCTTCAATAGTGATGATTACACTTCTGTTTAGGAGATGGTGCTGCTTATAGTGACTCAAAGCCAGAATTCCCACAAAGCATATCCCAGCCGAGACCACTACCGTTTCAATAACTCAGAGAATGGCAGTACCGGATGGTATTGGACAGTGTTGGATCACCATTTTCACTAAGTGCTGGGTGGTGCTCCAAACAATTGTTAAGGCAGCATGCCTAGATCCCTACATTCTCTAGTGAGAATGGAGATACTTTGTGTAACAGATGGTGCCAAAAGACGACTGTTTTTCTTTGTCTTGTATTTCACATATCCATTATTTTTTGTCCTTTTCTTTTTTAAAATCTATTGTTTTGTCATACAGGAAACAATTTGTCTCTATTTTAAATAACTTCTCAAGAGGACATTTGAGAGGAGATTGCTTAATTAGTGTTTCCTGCTGTTGTTTCTTTTCTTCTAGTTATGGCATTATCAAACTCCTGCTTCCCACAATTGTAGGCTGCAGCTGAATTAACTGCTTAACATTTATGATTAGTTGCTCAAAAGAATAGCTATATATCTCTGTTCATAAAATTCTCAGGCAATTAAGCTGGTTAGTCTTATTCTGTGCTGTTTTTTTTCATATTACATTTTTATGAAAAATAATCTTATTTTACATGTGTTCAATTGGGAATGAAACCCTCATAAAATTAACTTAATATAAAAAAATATGTTTTTTCCATAACTACAAACTCTCTTAATGTTACATAATGGAACATAAATCAATAAACTTCAAGGTACAGTATTGTACATTCTAAGAAAAATACAAATCTAAATATTTCATCCTGATAATTTCCATTCTATTGTTTTATTTGTGAGAAAATCTGACACCCAGTACTTTATTTTCCAATAAGACATTATCATTGTCTTATAATGGTTATCAAAGAAACATACAGTACAGCCTCGAAAGTGCAGGCATTGATAGTCTTGTAGGCAAGGAACCAGACTGAAAGATTCTGTTCTCAGATATCCAGAAAGCATTTCCTGTGATATTGAGCAAGTTTTTGTGCTTTCATATTTCATTTGCACGAAAGAAATTCCTATACTTCTTTTATTTTCACATTCCACTTTGCCTACACAGCGCTACCCAGTTTGTGTAATAAAAAGAACTCCTCCATTCACTTTTTGGTGAAGTTCCTCTCAGTGATCAAGAGAGGTAATTGGCCAGTAAGGAGAAGAGATATGTAACTCATTCAATATTTTAATCTTTTAAAGGTCCCACCAGACAATATCCTGCAGATGTAAATTTATAAATGTGTGTGTATTTATATAAAAATAAAATAATTCCTATCATCATCAGTGCTGATTACAACAGTAAACCTAATAACATTTTCTCAGAATACCTCATTTTCATGAAAAAGAATTGTCATCCCTTAAATGAGAGAGTTTCAGATCCAAGCAGGAATCTACTGTTGTAGCTTTTGTGTAAATCCAAAAGTGGTAACAAGCTAAAAATCCTCTAATTTTCAAAGTTTAAAGGCAGTAGAGCTATAACTCCAAAAAGTGCTTGTGAAGGTCATGATAGCTTATAGCTATCAAAACTAGAGCCAGTGTTTTAACTTAAAGAGACCCAGTTTTAAAAGTGAGGAAACATAGCTGATCTGTGAATTACATCATCTTACTGAACATCAGGAGCACTGATTAAAATAATCATTAAAAGTAGAAAGATTTCTAAAGGAGCACAGTGTAACAGGAACAACCAGCCTGGCTTTTAAAATGAAAAATCCTGCTTCTTTGATAAATCATGATTTTTATAGGTATCAAAAAAGATACAGGGGGAATTGCTTGAACTTTCATTTATTACATCTTTGAACTTTTGGTTAATTATTGGCAATATTCCTCATTGTTAAAGAAAATGAATAGGTTAAGAATTCTTGTGTGTAACGAATTGTTTCCAGGACTGAAAGAAAGTATCAGGAAAACCTAGTCAAATATTAACAGTGAGAGGAGAGGAGAACAAGATTCTGTATTAGCACCAATGCCATATTTAATACTTGCTTGAAAACTGCAGCTTGTCCTCTGTCTTTCCTCTCAAATTTTAAGTACTGATAAAATGTTCACCTGCTGAACAATGGTAAGGTTCATTTCTTGTCCTTTATTTGAGGAAGGGCTTTTGCACATAAATTAATGGACAAATTTTAAGAAAAAACACAATTAGTGAATCTTTGCACAGTTAATGATATCTTAGATTGTCTGTACAGGGTTTCCTTTATCTTCCCTAAGATGAGTAAAAGCAGATGCTATTTCTTTTCAGATTCAGAGAAAAGATTTACAGATAATGTCTAACCTTACTTCACAAATACTATTTGAAATAAAGATAATCTTCTTTAGCATTTTTTATTTTTCCAGGAAAGCTTATGTCCCCTCCCTCATCTTCCCCTTCTCACCACCTCTCCCCAGAAGACATTTAAAGTACTGAAGCACACTTCTAATATAGGAACAGCTGATCAGCAAAGTATGGAATAACACATCAGAGCATTTCTAAGAGAAATATGCTGTTTGGTGTAAAGAAAGGGACAAGTGTTTCACAAAATAAAAATGATAACTATAACGTTCCTAGCTCTTTTTTTCCCTAGCGAGTATCTTTTTATGGAGGAACTGGATAGCTATCCATCAGCATATCACACTGTTTCAAAGTGCTTTAAAGTTAAGTGCCACATGCATTAGTTTTCTAACTGACCAAATACAACCTGTGCTATTCAATAAATATTCTTTCTACCTTACTTCTACTCAGTGGCTCCCAATGTTTTGTTTTCTCAGAGGTCTCGTGAGAAACCGAAGAGGTTTACAGATGCCTGTGTCCTGAGCTGCAATGTTAAATGATTCTTGCTATTTTTTCTAATGTATCAGTCCTGCAATATGTCCCCAGGGAAGCTGCAGAGTAGCATTCAATCCATGTAACCAGTTGCTTGTGATGTGACTCCTAGTAGCTAAACAATTTTTGGGATATCTTTGGAAAACAAACCAAGAACAAAACCAAAACCTTACAGCCACAAAAACTCCAGGTTAAAGAAACCTGAAATAAACAAACAAACAAACAAAAAAACCCCAAAACTCTGGGGAGAAAGAACCAATGGATGAGAAACAAGACTAGAATCGTTATATGCTTTTTTGAACCAGACTGATGGCATATGCAACTATGAAGACTTGGTGTCTTCAGAAAAAATCCTTCTTAGTGGAAAAATTCTCCAGTTTCTGCCTAGCGTGACACAACTGTACATATTTTTAGCTCAGATCAAGAGTGAGCTTTTTCGAGCTAATCTCCAAATTGTCCCCACTTATTGTTCAGGCAAAGTTCAGTCTTCTCAGATGAAACAAAACTGGAAGATGCATTTCAGGAATGCTGACTCTGCTCCTGTCATTAAGAGGCATACAGTCCCTGCATCAGATGAGAGCTCATCAAAACTGAAGTCCCCAAAGTGGGGACTGAGTACTTAGCACCTGATGTTTCATTCTCGAGGTCCTCTCCTGTACTCACCAGTCAGTCTTCTGCCCACCTTACAGTCCATACACCCAAACTATATCTCACAAATTTGACTGTAAAGATGCCATGGGAGACCACATCAAAAGTACTTCATCAGAAATCAATTACATTAGTCAGGCAAATTTGCCCATGGTGAAGATATGCTGGCCATTCCCAAACATCCTCTTGAGTCATCAGGGACCTCCTCTGATCACTATAGCATTAAATTAAAAATAAATATAAAAATTAAACATATTAAAAAGGTAAAATATATCAACTTGTTCCATTAGGGAGGTATAGAAACCGCAAATTACAGTGTCTGAGTAGGTATAAATACTATGTTCAGAATACCTTGGTAAAAACAGATGGAAAGATCTGGAAGGAAACTGAAAAGGTACAAGAAATTAACTGTAAACTGGAAAGGAAAATGGACTTATTCTAGCCAAAGAAAAAGTTATCCACATTTTTCAATAGAGGAAACTTATTAGCATTTTCCTAGAAAGCCCTTAATAGGAAAGTCACCAACAATAAAACACCATAATTAATGAAGACAAGAGTGGTGCACAATGACCGTCTTTGTAATGCTGGCATTCTGGTGACAATGGAGTCTACATAAATAATCTTAGCATTGTACCAAAGAGCACCAGAAAGAAACAGCATATGTGTGACTATAATCAGATCTCTGGGACTGGGCTGCAGTTAAGAACTGGATAGAAGACGACTGAATAGACAAACTGAGATTCTATTCAAGGTCAGGATATATAGCTGGGGGATTTATATATGGCCAAAGTACCTAAGCACCCATTAGAGTTGAAGAATATCTAGTCAATACAGTCAGTGGTGCCTAAAGACCACTTAGCTGATCAGCAAGTGGGTATATACTGGAGAATGAGCTGGTGGCTCTCTGCCCAGGGGGTGAGCTGCCATGAGATGACACATGTGCAGTACAGCTGCGTGGCATTGGATCAGCCTTACTAAGAAAAAAATGTTGCAAAGGTGTGAGAAAGTATGTGAAATGCAACTCTGCAACTCTGCAAGACAGGATAAGTGAAAACATGGAGGGTAATTGCTGAGATGGTAAAAGCTGTTTTAGAATCCAAGTAGAAAAATACTGATGTGAAGAGGGATAAATTCCTGGCGGAACAAAAAAAAGGATAAAAGAGGAAGACAACCCAGCAGCATTGACCAGCCTGTTCCAAGGAGCAAAGCAGACCCACCTCTCCCCACCTGGCTGACAACTGCCCAACCAGCTAAGACCTACTAGGTGCTTTGGGCAGGGAGCATACTCCTGCTCAGTCTGGTACACCACAAGTCCCAGCTACATGTTGCCCATGTCAGCAAATAAATAACTGCTTTGTATTCCTGTCTATGTTCTCTTTCCAAAGTGATTTGGCATATGGTAAAAGACACCCAAACACCAGTAACACGGTGAGGGAAAGTTACCAGCTCAGTGAGTATAAAAGGAACTTAAATATTCTGTGTATGTCAGTCCCTGAGCAAGATTGAGTTGTCTCAGCGTGTTCATCAGTTTTCATTTTAAGAGGTGTATGTTACCCGGCCTGGCCTCCAGCTGCCATTCCAGAGGGGTGACTGCATTTGGGGTTTAGTGTGGTAGCACATACCTTTCTCTCCTGATGCCTTCAGTACAACCTTGCTAACTAGCAGGTGCAGACCAGGCTGCTCTGGAAGTGGGCTGTTATCATTTGACAAATAACAAAAATGGTAAAACTGTGGAAACTCTGTTTTGCATCTTCATATCTTAATTATCTTCTGTTTCTCCTTCTCCCTGGCTGCTCTTTCTCAACTTAAAATAAAATTTTTCTTAGCTTTGTCAGATAAATTAGATACTGTGTTGTCCTTTATCCTTTTTCCAATGGAAAGGAGACCATACAGAGGCATGACCCTCTCTACGTGTTTGTAAACAAAAAGATCTACTCTTTCTTACTTTCCTCTCATGAAAGCTTATTTTCTCATTCCCTATGCCTGTTCATTGTAATGCAATATAGTAAATCAGGGGACAATCCAGAAAGTTTTCTTCTCCATTTTAAGAAACTATTCTATGTCTTTACTAGCACCGTTCCTGGCCTCTGCCTGCTTACCATAGCCTACTAAAGATGCAAAAGTAAAAGTTAGTTTTGAGAGCTATTTTTAGATTAATAACTATCCTTTTTATGTGAACATCCATATATTGACCAAATCTAATGCCACAGAAAGTTAAATTAAAGGTAAACTTGGTTTCATTTCCCACTGTCTGCAATAACTTGCTTTTAGGAAACGTCTGCCAGAGGATCCAGTTGTGCCTCCTTCGTGGGCTAAGCTTGCTGCATTTATCATAGACATAGATAACAGTCCTTACCACTACCACCATCCTGCTTTTTTATTCAGACACCTGCTAGTCTTTCAGGATATTACACTGTTGTTGCCTGTGAAATGCAATGACTTACTGTGATAACATCATCTTCGCATTTAGATTTTTGTAAATCATGAAAACTGAAGGTTTCCAAATGTTGAAGACTTACACACTGAAGTGATGCATGCATGTTCTTAAATAAACAAAAAAACCCACGTGTTTTCCACATTTTTCTATCTGTTGCTCAATTTAAGAAGTCTGTTTCAGACTGCTAAAATTAGAAACATTGTTAAGTGTGAGAGAATTTTTTGGACAAAATTATCAAAGACTGGAATTTCTGGCATTTTCTGGGAAGGGCAGACTGAGATCAGGAATCAAGAAAGCATTTATTTGGCTGAAATCTAAGCCAAATAATTATAGTACTTTCTTACGCTTGATTAGGTTTCTACTGACAGCAGAAATATTCCTGGCAGCCAAAAAAAATCGTAGTTTCCTTTAAACCATCTGGCCCCAAAAGAGACCGAATTATTATAATAATAAAAAAAAAAATTAAAGGATTGATCCATTAAATAAGTTTGGCTCATGAGCAGAGTCTTGAGCTAAGTAATTCTGAATTGGTATTTATAGAAATATATTAGTAAATTGATTTGCTTGAGAAGCAAGCAGGAAGATGGGTTGTGAGGATAATAGTATGACTATATATAAAATAATTGCTGGCAGCATCTAATGTGAAGAAAGGGCAGAATTAGGAGGAACAAGGTTACCTTATTCTTTGCCAGCATCTAAGTTCAAGATGACTGCATTTCAGATAAAGTATAGGTCAATGAAAAAGCAGTCAGAAAAAGAAGAGTTTCTGATTTGAAACAGTTTGAAGCAACTTCACCTTAAAAAACAGATATGAAGGAGCATACTGTTAAAGTCTGAATACTTGTATGAAGATGAATTTGAATAGGTAGTTAACAGTTATTACTGATTATATGGCTTGCAGAAAGAAACCAGCCTACAAAAAATAAAATTAAAAAAAAAATCTGCCCTTGAAAACTGGAAACCCAGCATGTTGTGTAATGATAGATAAAGTAATGTCTTAAACAGGTAAAGTTAGATGAAATACAGCAAGACTTCTGACAAAATCTTATGTGTATTCAGCTCATTTTTCTATATACGGCTAGAAAAGCAGTGAGCTGAATCTCATAACGTTCCTGACTGAGCCAGTCTTAAAAAGCATCTTTAAACATTTACTTAGCTTCATATACAACTACAGATTTCATTATATTGTGTGATTTAAGCATGTGCTTAGGAGTCTGAATAAGGATTGCTCTAAATATGTGCTGTGTTTGGCTAAATCAGACTGTTAATATAACTGGTGCTTTCCCCGGTGGGAAACAGAGAACTTGGCAAGATTGTTAATTAAGGTCTAAATTAAACCAGTCATCTATGTTTCCTCATCAATGAGGAGGCGATTGCTCTCCAGAGGTGATTTTTTTTCTCTGCACAGAACCGTTGCATCCAGATGACAAGTTTAGACAGATACGTAACATTTAAATGGCTCCCATGAAGACAGTGCAGAGCCAAGCCTGCTTTAAATGGGCTACCTCAAGGTCCAGCAGGAGACTGGCAATACCCATGTGGCTAATGTCCCTGCTTCTCATGTCACGCTGTTCCTGATTCTTCAGAAAGACTACGAACGTCTTCCATTTCCTTGCATACACTAAAATCTGAGCAGAACAATATCATCACCCCTTCCAAAAATACATATTCTTAATGGCTTTTTTAGCATAGACTGATTCTCCAAAATATTTTTTAGAGAGAAGACACCAGGCAGCAGTTTATGACTGGAAAGAAGCTGGAAAGAAGCAATGACCAAGGCATTTGAATGCAAAAAAGAGCAAGATTTGGGATTCATCTTCATCCTCAGCAGGCTGCCTGTTCAGTCTGTCACTTTGTGGAACCCAGTCTAAAACATAAATTTTCTTCCCATCGGTTGTTCAGGAAACCAAACAGTTCGATTCAGCTGTGGATTAGTGCTGAGAGAAGCAACCTTAAAGTTAGCCACAGCAGCACCTGAGACGTCAGTGTTGCACTGATGAAACAGTTGTGACAGTCGCAGAGCCCAGAACCAGCAAGTAGCAGACTATCTCACAGAAAATACTAACTAATCTTTTGGCTGAATCCTGAATTAGATAAATGTCAAAACCTACCTTATAGTTCTTCAGGATAGAGGGGCAGATAAAGACATTTCAAGATTAGAAGATTAGGATTTTGTGAGAGCATATAAACTGTTATGTAGAGGCTGGAGCTCACAGTGAGAAAGACAACATACACTCCCCTCTACTCAGCGCTGGTGATGCCAGACCTGGAATACTGTGTCCAGCTATGGGCTCCCCAATACAAGAGAGACACGGACACACTAGAGAGAGTCCAGTGAAGGATGCTAAGGTCATTAAGGGACTGGAGCACCTCTCCTATAAAGAAAGGCTGACAGAGCTGCAACTGTTTGTTCAGCCTGGAGAAGAGAAGGCTCAGGGGAGCTCATCAATGTATAGAAACACCTGAAGTAAGAATGCAAAGAAGATGGAGCCAGGGTCTTCTCAGTGGTACCCAGTGACAGGACCAGAGGCAATGGGCACAAACCGAAACACAGGAGGGTCCATCTGAACATCAGGAAGCACTTTTTCCCTCTGAGGGTGACCGAGGACTGGGACGGGTTGCCCAGGGGGTGGTGGAGTCTCCATCCTTGGATATATTCAAAAGCCATCTGGACATGGTTCTGGGCAAATGGCTTTAAGTGACCATTTGGTCAGGGGGGTTGGGCAAGATGACATCCGGAGGTCCTTTCCAACCTCAACCATTCTGCGATTCAGTGATTGTCTCTTTTGTGTGGTTTGTACATGAAAGAGCTCGTGGTTGTCTGGGGGTCTGAGCAGTGACCTCAACTATATCTGCACTAGTAAATAAAATGTATGATGGTCGGTTTGTTCATACTGAGACCAAGCAGTGCAGTTTAGTTAATTCAATACAGCTCAACTCCCGTCTTCCTAAAATAAGGTGCTTTCATCCATACTATCTTTTAAGAATAGTCCTTGACTTATATTAACCCCCAAAATGACATTGTTTGGGCTAGTGCTAATCAGCAAAACCCAAAAATATGCCAAGGAGTGCACTGAAGATTATGTGCAGTATGAGCAATCCCATGTCAATGCTGGGCCAATGTCCTGGCCTTGTTCAGCTTAATGGTATAGCTGTAGCTTTTATATTTATAATAAAATAATAGAATATATAAAATATAGCTTTAATTTCACTATATTAATGTTTAGCATTAATTTCCTTAGCAACACTATTTTTGGCTCTAAAACCTCTAATGATGCCCTGGGTTTGGTACCTAACCAATATTTCCATTTATTATATAAGATTCTTTGCTTCCTACTCTGACTTTGGTGTGAGAGGCCTCCAATACAATCAAGGAAAATTAGAAGAAATATATGTTTTTTGTCATTAAAATCATCAGATTTGCATCTCTAAATGCACATAGGGCAGAAATCTCTTGAGTTTTATGTTACTTTTATGGATTTTTTTTTCATACATTAAATTTAAGGATTTAAAATCTTTCTGTCGTGCTTTTGAGGCCCACTATTAAAAATTGAAAATACTATTAACAAAGCTATAACTATTTTTGCTTGAATTCTATATATATTTATGTCATCAAAGACTGAATAGTTTGTTTTATAAGAAGATGTTTTGTATGTATTTCAATAAACACACCTGAAAAGCACATTTATGAGCATGACAAAATAAATTATGCATCACTGATTAAAGGGAAATACACATTATAATTAGGTATGAGCAGTATCAGAAATGCTGGGCAAAGAACAAAGACAGATAGCTTTGTATAGTTTAAGGCAGAGATTTGTAATTCTCACATTCACCAAAGGAAATTAGTCAGCTCAACTTTATGTTTTAGTCTGCAAATATATTACAATTCTTTGCTTTCCTTTTGGCTGCATTGCTGTGAAGTTTAAAGATCCGTGTTCTTACAATATTAGTCATGGTTTTGACAAATCTAGTCTCTTGTTTGTCAGTGTCAAGCAATAGTACAAGTTCTTCAAATACCCCAATTTGTGGGTAATTACAACTTCTTAAAATATAATTTTATATATGCAATTCTTGCTTAGTAATATGGACAATGTAGGATATGAAACTATAATTCAAAAATATTTTGATTACACTTTCAATTCAGATAGTCTCTTAGAAACTGATGCATCATTCTTTGAAGTGCCTCTGTTTTTCTAGGAACATGAGGGCATGTGAGGCTTTTCTCAGACGCAGCAAATTGTCCTTCAAGACAATAATCATGCTAATGAGAAAGGATACCTTCAGCTGTAGAGTAAGTATCATTTTGTTGTTATTTCTGTTTTTGCATCCTGATTAATTTATTTAAGTTGATGTTGAGTAAATGAGTTATGGTTTGGCTTTTGCGTGAGCAGAAATTTGTATCTGAAACTATATAGGATAGCTACAAATTGTTCTTTTTAACAACTACCTGTTATGTTTTACAGGTTTTAGCCTTTAAACCAGGAAAGAACCTCAAAATACAATCAATAGATTTTACCCTGCAATTCTTGTTCAACTCCAAGCTTCCATTTCCCCCTTTTTCCTCTGCCTCCAGTTGTTTCAGTACAAATATTGAAGTTGCAAGGAATATAAAATTTCATCCTATTTGTACAGTCTACATGTCTTTGAAAATAAGGAGCCATAGTCCAAGGTATAGATCACTGGAGTGGAAAGCTGGATTCTCATCCCAGCCTTGTCTTGACAGTTTGTGAAATCTGTGTAGTATTCACTGCAGCTTATTTTCTGCAGGTATAAAAGGAAGAAAAGTAACACCTATTATTTTCTCAAGTGCTTTTGGGATTTAGAAATGTGAAATGGAATGTTAGACTGTGACATCCACAAAAATATTCTTGATGTTTTTGTAATCTCTGTAGATACACTTAATATGAAGTTACTTGTTACAAACAAGTATCAACAGACCAGAAACACCTTATATTCTATGTATATATCTTAACAAAACCAATAATATTTCACCCTGATAAATATTGAAGTCATTTAAAAATTTGAGTTATCTTTAAATTGGGACTCTTCCACTAACCATAAAATTTTAAGTTGTTGTCCTAGTTTCGGCAGGGATAGAGTTAATTTCCTTCCTAGTAGCTGGTACAGTGCTGTGTTCTGGATTTAGGGTGAGAACAAAGTTGATAACACACCGAGGTTTTAGTTGTTGCTAGGCAGTGCTTACACTAGCCAAGGACTTTTTAGTTTTCCATGCTCTACCGACTGAGAAGGCTGGAGGTGCACAAGAAGCTGGGAGGGGGCACAGCCAAACTGGCCAAAGGGACATTCCATACCATGGGACGTCATGCTCAGTACATAAACTGGGGGAAGCTGGACGGGGGGGCCGCTGCTCGGGGACTGGCTGGGCATCGGTCAGCGGGTGGTGAGCAATTGTACTGTGCATCACTTGCTTTGTGTATTATTATTATCATATTATTATTATTATTATCATTTTATTTCAATTGTTAAACTGTTTTTATCTCAACCCACGAGTTTTTCTCACTTGTGCTCTTCCAATTCTCTCCCCCATCCCACCGGGTGGGGGGGAGTGAGCGAGCGGCTGCGTGGTGCTTAGTTGCTGACTGAGATTAAACCACGACACTGCTTTTAGTCACTAATTGAAAGGAAAAAATATTTTCTTTCTAGATTTTAACTCGCTGTGATGCTTTCATTCTGGCATAGACTTCCTGGTTACACACCAGACCACTGCAGGCTGGTAGACATCATGTCATAAGTCACCTTGTTCATCCTAGGGTGTTCATTACACAGATAATTATCTCAAATGCTAATGCCAAACTTGAGATCTCTTATTTTTTAAAATGTAGAAAAAGAAATGTAGTATGCCTGAAAAATTCACTCCCCGATCTGGGAGTGAACAGTCCTTCTAATTTGCCTAAAGTATGACAGCTGTCATTTAGATAGACCATCTTTCCATAAGAATATTTCAAAGTTCTCAAAGTGGGAGGTGATTCTTCTCCAAACTGTGAGAAACCCCAGGAAAACTCCATCCAACACTCACCTCTTCTCTTTTCTATGTCATCTCTTTCTCACTTGATCACTCCATTCACTGGAAGTTCTCTACCCTGTGACTGCCCCAGGAAGAGCCCAGTATTTACCTACAGTCAACAGGCACCCGGGCAAGGATGTGAGTAGGGACAAAAGCAGCTTTGATTCATCACCAGCTCCTCCATCCACCCTCTGCCATAGTGAGATGCAAGACATCAGAAATGTTACTTCTCCTTTTCTGGTGTAAGCAGTCTAGGCTCACTGGTTAGAGGAAAACAGTTTTGGGGCAAGACTGCAAGAGGCAGCAGGAACTAGGGGAACTGCTAGAAACAGGGTTGCAGAGGAAGCGTATGTAGGCAATGGTTGGAGCAAAGTGTTGGTCCTCTCCAAACCTGGACTCGACAGGTTGTGGAAGAAGTTTGGGTGGGAGAGCAGAAAGCAACCTAATCTGTGGGAAAATACAAGGAAATATTGGAAGTTGGACTGCAATATTTGTAAGGGGATTGTACTGCACCGAGGCCAGTGCCAGCTTTGCTGGAGCTCAGGCCCAGGTCAGTTCTGCAAGGGAACAGGGAGCAGTGGATGTCATTCCAGAGGAGGCTGAATGTCGGCACAACAGCGGTGTTGGGGGCTCAGGGAGCAGCAGCAGCAGCTGGGAGGATGACCCAGGTAATAACATAAAAAAGGGGCCCAACAATAACATTTGAGAACAATAGCTTCTAGAGATGTTAAGTTATAGCTGAAGCTACCCTGTCGAAAAGATTCATTAATATCCATTATTCATTTAGCCCTGAATTTAATCAGTAACCTTTTACTTCACCACAATGTGGATACAGTTTTTTTTCAATTCTGTTATGAAGTCATATTCTGGTGTGGTGCTAACCAAAGTAGACTGGATATTTAGGAATACCACTGGGTAAATGTTCACAGATATTTTAGGATACGCATCTTTAACAGCTGACACATTAAAAAAAAATGTATTTTGCTTTTGAAAGAGATAAAAGCATCAAAGAAAGTATTGATTTTCTATTCATTCAAATGGTTTGTGAATAGGTTTTCTTGTACTTCTTGTCCAAAGTTTGTTAGGTACCAAGATGGCACTTTCAAGACATAAAGCTTCCTCTCTCTCTCTGTCATATAATTAAATCTTTACCTCCTCCTCCTTCTGGCTTATAATGGGAAGTCATAGGCTCCTTCTTATAACATCATAAAGGCAGTTACATGACAAAAATTGCAGCCACTAGTAATGATACTGTTTGTTATGAAATTGTAAAACATTCAAGTGTATGTGGAATTGACTTTAATTAAATCTTGTCAAAAGAATAAATTTTCAAAGCACAAAGCACACAGCATGCAGGACAATGCAGTTGTGCTCTTCTAAACAAAGGCAGCTCATGTCAAATTAATTTCCTCTTAAATAGATTAATAACTCTCCCTGCAGTACCTCATTATATTTTCCAAACCAAGCCTAAGGAAAAAGCAGGGAAGAAAGAAAAAAAAAAGAGAGAAAGAGAACAAGACTAACCAACTACTCTCATAAAAAATAATTATTATAAAAACTGAATGAAAGTCCCATTGTGCTACAAGATTGGTATATCAGGAGATTAATGGGACATGAACCCTTTCTCTCTGAAATCTCTGTTTCAGAGCTAGGCCATCTCAATAGCAACTAAAAATCTTTATTAAAAACATCCGATTACCTATGTGAGTAGGGTTGAAGTCTCAGTTCATTCTCTAATGGACTTGTAACCTATGTAGAAAATATGTGTGAAAAATCAGGTGGAATTCTCTCTCTCATCCAAAAGCACATTTCATACCTTTCTAAACTTGTGCTTTTTAAACAGACCCTCTTATTCCATCAGTAGCTTACTGTGTTCGATTTCATTCTTTCACATAGTTATGGGTGAGATGTGTCAAACCCAAAGCTACATTGTTTATTAGACATATAAATATTTATCTTATGATTCACACAAAGTCCCCAATTTGTTTCTTTATGCTGTTCTTTTACACTGTATATAAGACAGAAAAAAAATCAAGCCCCAGAGCTGTACAAGCTAAAGGCAAAGAAATATAAGACATAAATACGGTGAAGACTTTCTGTATCCCAGGTGCACTATGCAGTTTTCTTTTCTGGGAATAGGATAAATAAGCAAAGAAGCAGGAAAGAAAAATGTGTTTCACTTTGGGGAACACCTACACAAGAAGTCACAGAGAAGTCTACAATGGCTGTCAACGGTAACCCATAAATCCCTTGTACATTAATATGTTCCCCTGTACAGACTTCTTACTGTACACAGTTACTTTTTTGCTTATGAGTATACGCTTGTTTACATACCTAAAATTAATGTTAATGAAAATCAATTGTTTGGGTTCTCAAGTGAGTAAAAAGCAAATGTCAGATTTGTATTAGCCTGCACAATCTCAATTCTTTCCTTTTGCATTTCTGTTCCTTTCATTGAGTGACGCAGGCATTCTGTGGGGAAAAAAGGCCTCATAAGTGTATCTTTAGAGTCAATAACACACTGTATATGCACAGAGCTTCTGACTTGAAACTGGGAAATGGCCAAATAGATATGCTCATTTTCTAATTTTTTGCTATTTGACTTTACAACTTACACATCTTCAATCTGTGGCAAAGAGGTTACTAAGCTAAAGAGAGGATGTGGTTCTGGTTCCAGGTATAATTAGCAGAACCTGATCCAGTTTCAAGGAGTTTCTGCTATGATGGAGAACATCGCGCCCATATAACCTCCAGAAGAGAAGCTGGAGCTGCATATGAACTTCAGGAACAGATTCAAGAAGGCAAACTGGCCTACCTGGTTTCCACCTTGTCCCCTCCAAACTCAGCCCCATGACAGCTGTTCTGACAAGTCCCAGTGCAGTAATTTTTGTTACTACTGCTTTTGCAATGGTGTATTTCAGGCCTATAAATGTTCTCTTTGCTTCACTATTGTTTCATTAGACTGCTAAATCTTTCCTAGGAAATGCAACTGAGGATGGAAACACCAATTTTTAAAGGTGCATAATCAAAAGCAAAGCAATTAAAATACATATGACAAAAGGTATAGAATAAAGCTTGAGAGCTTTCTCCTTTACAAATGCCAAAAGTTCAAATAATCACTTAACAGATGAAAGGTTCTAGAGCGTGTCGTGGTTTAACCTCAGTTGGCAACTGAGCACCACGCAGCCGCTCGCTCACTCCCCCCCCGCCCCGGTGGGATGGGGGAGAGAATTGGAAGAGTAGAAGTGAGAAAAGCTCATGGGTTGAGATAAAAACAGTTTAATAATTGAAATAGAATAATAATAACAATAAGAATAATAATGTAGTAATAATAATAATAATAATACACAAAGCAAGTGATGAACATTACAATTGCTCACCACCCGCCGACCGATGCCCAGCCAGTCCCCGAGCAGCGGCCCCGCCGGCCAGCTTTCCCCAGTTTATGTACTGAGCATGACGTCACATGGTATGGAATGTCCCTTTGGCCAGTTTGGCTGTGCCCCCTCCCAGCTTCTTGTGCACCTCCAGCCTTCTCAGTCAGTAGAGCATGGAAAACTAAAAAGTCCTTGACTAGTGTAAGCATTACCTAGCAACAACTAAAACATTGGTGTGTTATCAACTTTGTTCTCATCCTAAATCCAAAACACAACACTGTACCAGCTACTAGGAAGGAAATTAACTCTATCCCTGCCGAAACCAGGACAAAGAGTCACCAAAATATATATAGGAAATATAAATAAAAATGCACAGAAACCTAATGTAAATTGTTAAATAAAAAATAAATAAACATAAGTATTAAATTTACTTGTTTCTGCTCTAAAGATTCAAATTAAACTTCAAATCACAGTTCAATTTCATTATGAAAATCAGGTTGTCTGCCTTACTTAATGACTTCATTGTATTGCCTGTGGTGAAGTGCTGAGCAGCTGTATCTTCTATAGCTACCCCCAAAAAAAAAAAAAAGAAAGAAACCTGATCACCTTCTACAAAAGCTTTACAGACATGTAAAGGATATGTAAAAGCATAGAAGAGAACCAGGACTGAGAGTCTTCATCCACGGGTGGGTCAACATCTTTCTTCATTATGGACCCATAAAAAAAGAAAACATACTAAAAACATAAGAGTTCTTCTTAACAAAAAACCCCAGCCATCTTGTTGTAACATATATTTAATTCAAATAGGCAGAAAAACAGTCTGTTATTCACAGTCTCAGTTGCAACAGATAACAGCAGTATCCTATATTGGAACAAAGGTCTGTAGCCATGCTGAGGATCAGTACAAAGGGCTAATAAGGATTTCTCTGTGAGCAAATGAACACATCAGAAATGTGCTTTAATATACAAAATGTGCTTTAACTCTTTTAACAGATAGACCCCTCTTATCCCATCAAATGTGTGCCACGTATCATTTATTTTATTAATTTTGAGCTGTATTTCTTCCATCCTGCATTCTTCATATTTCATTTTATTTACTCCCTGTGCTAGTGAAGCAGTAAAAACTTTAAGTCAAAAAGATACTAAGTATCAGAAACCTTTACTTTCTCTGAAGATAATCCTAAGCCATAGGTTATTTCCAACCTACAAGGAGATGATAAAAAAATACTGTATTAGGGAAGATAGCAGGATATAAGCAATGACCCTGGAATTTAAAGTGAAGGAATAGACTGGTAACAAGTCAGCCATCTGCTACCTTGTACGCAACAAATGAGCATTTTCAAAACCCAGCTTGTTATTCAGCTAATGTAAATCATTGGCTTGGACCAAGAAACATATTCCAATTAGGAACTATCACATGGGATTTTACAACCACTCTGTAATTTTTTTTTTTTTAATATTACTCATCAAAACAATAGATTAAAAAAAAAGATTAAACATTTTTGAAGAAAGAGCATGCCCGCAGCTATTGCTATCTTGTCTTTTCTATGGGTAAATATGGAGAGAAAATTGGCCAATGCCAAAAGTTATGTTCCGCCAGTAATGAAGCCATGCAATTCACACATACTCAGCAAATATTCAAGTTATGCTTCCCACAGAAAACACAATCCACCAGATTCACAGACTTTTGTAAAAATGGTGCAAAAATGGACCTCAAAAACTATTCTAAGCTGACAGCTCTCAGATGTTTTCTCTTCTTAAAGATACCCAGTGGCAGGGAATCTACAATGTTCCCAGGAGATTTATTCCAGTACTACATTATGCTTACGGTTCAAATATTTTTCCAGATGTTTAAACTGAATTTTTCTTGCTGCAACACAAACAGACTACTTCTTGTCTTATCTGCCTTGAACCTGTAGTAAAGGTCTTCTTTACAACAAAATTGTGTAACTCTGGGCAGTAATTGTGTCCCTATTAAATATCTCTTAAGTCCAGTAAGCATTCACAGTCTCAATAATATTTTTATATGTCATGTTGTCCCAACCATCTCCTGTTGGTCCGTATCTTTCCTGAAGTTCATTCAGTGCCCAGAAGAGAACACAGCATTCCTGTGAGAGACTTTCCAGTACTATGACAGTGCAGTCATATCACTTTACAGATCCATATCTGTAGTCGGTTGTTCCTGCTAAATTACAATACCTTGTGTTGTCTTGAAGAGCTTTGTATTATTTTCATATCATATCTCCAATCTGTTAAGACCTACTGAATTCTAATCCCTCCTCCAAAATAATTTAATTCTCTCCTGGTTTCAGGCAGTCTGAAACAGCAATAAGTCAAGTGGTTAATAAAAGTTTTTAATAACACAAGATCCAGATGCCTTACATTTCCATTTTGGAAAAAAAAAAAAAAAAACAACAGTGAAATCTACTCTTTCTGTATATTTGTAGAACCACTTTTGCACCCATGCTATAGTATTTTTCTCAAGAACATCTCAATAGCTTGTTTGTAAGTAAGCTGGGTGAAACAGTGCCAAAAGCCTTTCTGAAACTAAGATGTATGATATCTACAATTTATTTCTGTAGAGAGATCTCTTACCTTCCAGAATTATTGAGGAAATTGAAGATAAGTACCTGGTTTATAAACCCCTTCTCCTTTTCCCTTTCCTACCTCTTCAGAGATGCACACAGTATTTGCCTGGTTTTAGCCTTCTGGTATTTCATATACCTTTCAGAAATTATCAGTGAGAACTTTTCTGAAATTGCCTCAGCCAGTGCTTTACAAATCCTAAGATGAAAGAGTTCTCCAAGGTCCTAATTATTTTGATATGATCAATATGAGAAATTACACTTTAAGGGAAAAAAAACAAAACACACAAACAGTATATGCCCCAGTTCTGTATCACTACATTCCAGGACAGATGGGCTAAATTTCTACTTTGTGACAGTTAGGTACTGATCATAACAGTATGTCAGGACCACAGTGGCTCGTACAGAACTCTCCACTTGCAATTTGGGCTACGTAGAAAATATGATGGAAGACAGGAAAAACTCAGGAAAAAAAAATAGTGCTAAATGGAATGTTGCATTCATAAAATTGTATCCTGTTCTATTCCAAACCTGATAGCAGAACTGAATAGGCACATTTTAAGCCATGTTGTTTAATTTTCAGCATTTCATTTTCTGTTCATCTGAATCACAGACTTTGCTCTATAAAACAAATAGTTCCATGATCACAGGAGTTGAAGAAGCCTGGTTTGTCTGGATTCATGCCTGTTGTTGACTGATGCTGTGATTATATCTTTTCTCAATACTGGGAATACTTAAAAGGGCTGTCTTGCATGTGCATTCTCTGCTGCCCACCATCAAAGGATGGCCTCCCCCATCCCACTGCGGGGGAGTGAGCGAGCGGCTGTGTGGTGCTTAGTTGCCGGCTGAGGTTAAACCACAACAGAAGTCCACACTGCAACGTCTGCAGTGGAAAAGATTCTTTGGCAATTTTTCCTCCTCCTGTCCACAGTTTTCACATTATTTTTATGACTTTTGGAATCCTTTTCCTGCTAAAAGTCTAAATCATCTTACTCTCAATAACTAAAAAGAGAACCCAGAGAGAGTGAATCCTGCAATAAAACATCTTAAGTCAGGTGAGATGATCCCACCTTTAGAATATACTTATAATGGACCAGGATAGTTTAATATTTTTCTGACCCATCCTTAGTTTTTCTCCCTTAATCATCAAGTCTAGTTTAATAGGAAAAGCCTTCCTGACACAAAACTTTAAGATGGCTAAAAATTAAAAATATCACATCCTAGCAGAGATTTTTTTTCTCGCCCTAGCTTTCACCTTCAGTGTCAGGAAATACAGAGAGAGAAAGAAAAGACGTGGACACCTGAGGACTTGTCAGCTCAAAATCTTCAAAGTAAATTTGATCATTTCCTTCTGTGAGTTAATAACATGGACTGTGGGAAAAACCAGGAACAAAGTTTTGCAGACAGAGGTAACCCTGGGATAACACAGCAGTGAGTTAGCACAGCAAGACAGGGGATAACACAGAAGTGAGTTAGCACAGCAAGACAAGACATTCAGTAAATTTTGTTAGTGAGTACAAGATTCAGAAATGCAAGACAGAGGGTTAGAAAATCAGCCAGCAGCTCACAAACATTTGCAGGATATCATGTGCAGAAGGAAAACTCAGATTTGTGTTTGTGGGAAATAGGATCTCCCCTTGATTATCCCAGAAACAGAAACTCAGCAGAAAAGTAAGTGCATAATCAAAATGGGGAATTGACACGGAAGCCACTTTTTGTTGAGTTTAAAAAAAAAAAAAAAGAAATTCACAATTAAGTAGTGAAGTACAGAATTTGTGCTGCCTACAAGATGAATCTAAAGTTGTTATGGATTATCACTGCTGATTGGACCTTCTTATCAAAACATCACAATTAAAAAGTAGATTATCTTGTTCTTTTTAACTGACTAATAAAAGAGCCTTTTTACATTTAAGAAAATGGTTCTTGGCTTTTACCTGTTAAGGGCTTGCCTTCACCTAACAGTTCTTTTGCAGCAATTGGGAATGTGATTTTTACAGCAGAGTTGCTACGCTGTACTACTTTCTCCTGCAAACACATCTGATGCCTAAAATTTTTTTTTTTTAAATACATTAGTTTATTTTAAGAGTGGAGGAACCTAGCTCCGTTTAGCGCGGAGTGAGAAGGTACATGTACACAAGGAAATAAAAAAAATAAGCCTCCATTCTTATGCTCCAAGGATGGCAGGGTAGAGGTGAACTTGTTCCCACCCAAATGAGGGGGCCACACACAGACTGTCAATGGGAATCACCCCTCACCTCTGCAAACTGCTAAATCGTGACCACACATTGTTTGGGACATTTCTGATTGACACTGGCCAAAAACATACTAAGGCCCATGATAACAGTTTACCAATATGATCACACACCAGTGCTCAAGGTCTGTCCCCTGGTCGTGCTTGGTTTACTGCTACAGAGCCAGGCAGAGCCTGAGGGGGAGTTAATGCAGACTAGATGGATACCGTGACTGCATAGCCTACCTTACTGTACACTAATTTCTCTTTTAAACAAACCTCAGCCAGGGAATGAGGACCAAAATCTGGTTTACAGGAGATAAGTAACAGCGCTGAATTTTCTGACGGATAATCTATGATAAAATTGACTAATGACACAGGACAAAACCTGAGTGTTACATTCAAAACTGACAAAGCTTGAAATCAAAACCTTGCTTTGACATGTCTTTGTTCTAACTAGGTCTGAAGGCTTTAATAATTTACTCATGTAAAATGGCCTTATTAATATTTAAGCTCAAAGATGGGTAGGCATGTAGAAAATAACATTAAAATCATGGGGTTTTATTTTCTTTATTTCCTCCTTAGTCATGTTTTACAGCTGTAAATATGGATAGAGACATATTACCTTTTATATTTATATCCTGCCTGGCATACTGGACAAAACCTAAATGACATCATCTACATGCTATATCATATAAACAACTGTTGGTTACTCTTAAAATGCAACTGCTCAAATCTTTGTGTATATACACATGCACAGACACAGGATTGATATTTCCTTATCACACACACATTGACTTTCTCTATATGCAATATCAAGAGAAATTCTACAAATTCCTTAATATCTGAAATGAGATGTGTTTATTCTTTAGCTTAATTATAATCTAGGGAAAGATTTTTTTTTCTTCTTGAGAGGTAATTTAAAAACAAAAACATTTCTAAGAGCTAATTAGTGTTTCTTTCACTGATTTCCATCTCTTTGTTCAGACACACATACAATTCCCAATCACAGGCACTCTCTTTGCATCAGCCTCTGCAGGACTGGCTTTCAATCACACAGACAGCTTGGCAACAGAGCTAGATATTTTTTTTTTCCAAAGTCTGATTCAGAAACATACATAGCCGTCCCTTTCCTTCAGAGTGTGAAGAAGGCAGTCACACCGAACTTAAATGCCCCTGTTAGCTGAAGTCACTCTGAAGTGGACTAATTGGCAAAGATAACTGTTAAGCAATGCTAGAAATTTTGTTTCTGCAGACTGACTGGTAACAGGTTGGTTGTTTTGGGTTTTTTTTGGGGGGGAAGGGTTGTGGGGTGGGGTCTTTTTCATAAAATAAAAGGGAGGAAGACAAATTATGCTGAAAAAATGTTATTACTAAAACTTTTATGTATTTGATCCTTAATCTAGGACTGAATCGATATAATTTTTGTTACATGACATCTTAAAATGAAAAGGGGGCATTTGGGGTGAGATGGGTGTGATCATCCAAATGAGCCACATCTATTCCAGGAAATAAAAGGGTGAGGGCACGGGCCCAAGCACTGCCATACAATTGTCCATACTGTTTGACCTTTAGTGAGCTCCATGTCGTAACATTAGTGCAGGCTTCCCCCCAGGGCCTGGGCATAGTTTGGGGGTTAGCAGAGCCCCAACAGACACTTTTTATGCAATCATCCTGTTTTGGGGGTATAAGAGAATCCAGCTGGAGGGATATGATCTGTGTTGCGCCAGTTAGCCTCAGGCCAGAGAACAGCCTCTGTATCATTTTATTTATCAGTCTGGCTATAGCTGTTAGTTTATAGAGGAAAACACATGAGAAAAATGTGATCAATAGTTGGATTCCTCCATGTTTCTTCCTTGGGACATGGAAAAGGATTGATTTCCTCAACAGAGGTAAACAAACCTGGAACTGGACCTGAGAGAAGCCCCTTTGGGAAAGTCAGGACCACCGAGCCATGTGCTTTATATGTTAGACCACAGCACACAACTAAAATTTTCCTTTTAGATCATCACATCCCACATGCATTATCCCAAAAGCACTTTGTCTTTCTGTTTACTTCACACTCAGGAAATATCTATGAAACTGCATTCAATCTTAAATCACTTGAGTGTTACCTTGAAAGTTTCTTTCCTGACATAGTCTGACAAATCCAAAGAAATTCAAATGTTCATACCACTGCAGAAGGCATGGAGAGGATGAAGTTTTTCTTCTGAGCTACTGAACTCGCAGGGGTACAAAGGCAATTTGCTGTATTGTATAAAGACAGAATTCTATATAAGACATTACCATAGCAGCAATACTGTAAAACTACTAACAACACTTAAAAAAGCAAAAGAACAGCTCATCTACCCATGAACGAGTTATTAAAACAGTTTTCATAATTGCGAAGTAAGATAGCGATTGGCATTTGAAGGAGAAAGTGCCACTGAATGCAAGAGCTCCGCACCACACCTGGGCCGGCAGGATCTGGCCCCGGGCCCTGGCAGTCACCGGGCACACGGAGTTGTCCTGCTGCCACCTGCAGATGAGCAGACGGCATGACAAAGTCTGCAACTATTGCGAGAGGTATTAAGAGCTCTGCAAAAACGTGTAGGAGCTGTATTCACGGGACCAGGACTTTCTGACATGTGAATGACCCCAGCATTTTCTCGACGGAGGAAAAGCACAGGCAATAAAGAGCAAAAGTGTCAAGAACAGGTTGAATCTGGAGATTCATTTTTAGATATATAGGCTTTTATGTCAAGGTTACTAGCTCAAATCCAGCTAATAGCAGGTCATCGGTCTACAGAGGCTCTTGCAGGTACTCGTGAGAGGTGAGGCTTCCCCAGTTCCGACCAGTGAAATACCTAATACTGATATTCTCAAACTGAAACACACTTTCCCATCCTCTTACAGACCCTGTGGGCTTTAAGGGTGATGTGATGAAGTACACGTTTGTGTATAAATACATAGGAGATTTTTTTACACAGCTGACATCAGAGATCTTATACACTCAATTCGCCTTAGAAACAAAAAATGAGAAAGCTTCAGTAAAGCCCATCCTGGGCAACAGTAACTTGGAAGCTGAGCACAGGCAGTTTAAACTGCGATAGCAAAGCTTCATGATGGAAGTCCACAAGGAAATAGGAGATATGCAAACATGGTGGTGTGTGCACTGTTGTGGAAGATGAGAATTACACAGCCTTAAGCTGTATGTGAAATTTGTCCTGGACTGCAGAAGGGCCCTTTTATTAACTTGTACAGTGAAATGTTTAATAATGTTCGTAATTTTCTTACAAACATTTTAGACTCTTGTGGTGGGTTGACCCTGGCTGGACCCCAGGTGCCTACCAAAGCTGCTCTATCACTCCCCTCCTCAGCTGGACAGGAGGGAGAAAATGTAACGAAAGGCTCGTGGGTCGAGATAAGGACAGGGAGAGATCACTCACCAATTACCGTCAAGGGCAAAACAGACTTGACTCGGGGAAATTAATTTAATTTATTGTCAATCCAATCAGAGCAGGATAATGAGAAATAAAACTAAATCTTAAAACACCTTCCCCCCACCCCTCCCTTGTTCCCGGGCTCAGCTTCACTCCCAATTTTCTCTACCTCCTCCCCCCCAAGCAGCGCAGGGGGACGGGGAATGGGGGTTACGGTCAGTTCATCACATGTTGTCTCTGCTGCTTCTTCCTCCTCACACTCTTTCCCTGCTCTAGCGTGTGGTCCCTCCCACTGGAGACAGTCCTCCACGAACGTCTCCAACATGGATCCTTCCCACTGGAGGCAGTCCTCCACGAACTGCTCCAGCGTGGGTCCTTTCCACGGGGTGCAGTCCTTCAGGAACAGACTGCTCCAGCGTGGGTCCCCCATGGGGTCAAAAGTCCTGCCAGCAAACCTCTATCATCTCCCTCAAAGTGATACAAATTTTTAAAAGTTGTTTCCTATGTATCCAGCTGCCACATAACACATTTTACTATAAATAACCATGGGAATCTTCACCATCAATAAACATAATGCACTTTTATGTGCTACAACCATTCTTATTCAGATATATCTCTTCATCATCTCTCCTTTCCCGGTATACTGCTCTGGACTGAAAGAAAATACATCCTAAAAACAAAGGAAAGCCTAGTGTCTGAAATTTACTTTCTACATAAGATTTCTGTCAGGGAACAGTGAAATTAAAGGAAAAAATAATAAAAAGATATTAAAAATGCAATAGCCCTCTTCAGATGAACTGATGAGCACCTGTTGTTCTGTTTTATATATGCATGTACCTGCTTTTACATTACACAAAAAAGATAAATGAAGAGTGTTTCTAACATATCAAGCACTGATAAAAACAACAGAAATTCAATTTCTTTAAAACTTGTCAGTAAAGATTTAGCTAAGAAGTCACATAACCTCCAATGATAAATTCACTAAGTTTCTACTAAAATTAACATGTATAACAGTTTAAAAACAAATTCATATTGAAAAATATATAATTTCTCAACAGCTTAGGCAATTATTTTAACATTGCTACTTTTTAACTATTATGTGGCAAAACAATTAATGATCCATAATAAAGTTTAAAAAAAATTTAGATAGAGAATCAAGGTTATGGTATTACATCTGGAAAATGATAACAATACTGTTTTCTTTTTCCTATTGTTTCCTTTAAAATTGGAATTGTCCTATTTTAAGGCCAAATCTATCTCTAGTTCTCTTTGCTTCACAATTTACTTGTATTCCATTTTCCACTGCTATAACTGAGAGATAAAACGTGAAATTGAGTTTATGGAAAACACTGGTTTTTTTAAGTTAGAGTACGGAAAGTTTCATCATCTGTATATTTTTACAGGATTATCATAAACCTCATTTTGTAACTCTATTTCCAATATTTTTCTCTATCTTAGCATCACTGGCTGACTGCTAAATCTCAATTATCATGAACAAAGTCCACCTTTTATTTCTTTTCCGAGCTGCACAGAGGTGCTTGGCTGTACAAAATTCAAGTACATTCCTTACAGGAACTACAAAGTGTGGTGCTACAAATATAGTTAAAAAGGTGATATAGGTAACAGAGACTGGCCAGGAAGAAAGTCAAATAGTATCATCTTATGCCTACAGTAGCACATTTACTTAACACTGCAGCAGGAGGAGGGAGGCACATATCCCAGTTTAGTCAAAATATTTGGATTATAATACGCCATGCTGCATGAAGATTTATATTTCTCAGATTTGGCAGAATCACAATTTTAAATTCACATATTTAAAAAAGTCAATCCTACACTCTTTGTACTTATATTTTAAAATTACCTGACTGTATTTTACAGCACTTCTCATTTGTTATAAAATGTGCTACAAAAAGTGAAACCATCTGCTTATGAAATCAAGTGTACATCTATTTTATGATTCTATGTGACAAGAGCAAACCACTCTTACTTCTCTCCATTTAATCTTCTTTCTGGCATTGTTCCCCAGCTCACTTTCTCCTTCTCCTCACGTTCTCCCACCTTCAGCTTTTATAACTTCAGTTTTCAAGTCCACGTACTCTCTGGCTAGTTAGCCACCTACTCTTTACCTCCTCATTTGATTATAAATCTGGGAACTGATCTCCCATATACCAAAACAACAGACAGCCTGAGCACTTTCTTTAGCAAGGTGTCTCCATCGCTTACCTCTGTTGTGTTCTTTCTTTGGAGGAGAAGGTACAGGACCAGGCAAGAAGACTTAATTCAGCAGAAGAGAAGGCAAAAAAGGAGTCAGGAGACATCAGTGGACTGGAAATCAGGAAACAGCCTTTGACAAATGCAGTGAAAATATGTATTAGAATAGGCCACTGTCCAGTTTTGAGGTAAATTTACAGTCCCAAAACACTTAAAAACCTTAATCCTAGGGTACAGTTCCTCCTAATCTGGATTCTGAAATTCCTGAATAAATCAGAGATCAAAATATATCTTAAGCCACCCCTAATATACAGCTTAAATTTAAGGTAACGTTTTTCACAATGAGAGTGGCTGAGCACTAGGATATGATTCCCCTAAAGGCTGTGGAATCAATGTTTCTGGAAAGATTCATATCTCAACTGGAGAAGGCCTCACACAAGCTGACCCAGTTTTGAGAATGGCTCTGCTTTGAGCAGTGAGTTGAACTAGATGACCTCTGAAGGCATCCTCCAACCTAAATTATGTTATAATTCTTTTATACCTGAGAGATGGTTAGGGAAGTGACCATAGGCATGTCTTTATTCTTATCTGCTTCTACTTGGAGAGAGGGCAAGGAAGATTGAATGAGTATTGCAAGGTTGTGGATTCTAAGCATCCAGCTTCTAAAATATATTGAGGACTACTTTTACTTCATCTGCCAAGAAGCAGGACAATAAGTAACATGAGACGTTGGAGCATGGAAGTGTCTTCATTCCTGGAACAGCAGTAAACCCAAACCGGAAACCCCAAACTTGATTACTTTTATCACAGATGGCTTTAGCCCTTGAGGACTATGGGGATTTGGCAGCCTTTCTGTCTGAGATGGAACACACAAACTCTGAAGAGCCCAAACCAAGTTAAACGCAATACCTCTTACCAAAATATGCAGTTAATTTCATGAAGGCCTAGTTTCATAGCAGATGAAGACCAAGTCAACAATGGTGTGAACAACTGAAGCTCTCTGAACTGCAGCTGTACAAGTTTGAGCATTTAGTTGATGAAGCCAACCTATGGAGCACGGTAAGATCAATTGTTTTATTTGCTTATGTGCTGGTCTTGGCTGGGATAGAGTTAATTTTCTTCATAGCAGCTAGTATGGGACTATGTTTTGGGTTTGTGCTGGAAACGGTCTTGATAACACAGGGATGTTTTAGTTACTGCTGAGCAGTGCTGACACAGAGTCAAGGCCTTTTCTGCTTCTCACACCACCCCACCAGCGAGTAGGCTCGGGGTGCACGAGAAGTTGGGAGGGGACACAGCCGGGACAGCTGACCCAAACTGGCCAAAGCGACATTCCATACCATGTGACGTCATGCTCAGTATATAAAGCTGGGGGAAGAAGAAAGAAGGAGGGACATTCAGAGTGATGGCGTTTGTCTTCCCAAGTAACCGTTACACGTGATGGAGCCCTGCTTTCCTGGAGATGGCTGAACACCTGCCTGCCCATGGGAAGCAGTGAATGAATTCCTTGTTTTGCTTTGCTTGTGTGCACGGCTTTTGCTTTACCTGTTAAACTGTCTTTATCTCAACCCACGAGTTTTTTTCACTTTTACCCTTCCAATTCTCTCCCCCATCCCACTGGAGGGGGAGTGAGCGAGCAGCTGTGTGGGGCTTAGTTCCTAGCTGCAGTTGATCCACAACATCTTACTTGAAAGTGCATAGAAGATGGTCAATTATAAAAGAGAAAAGTATCTTCTTTTTCCAAAGAGTTTTGGTCTTGGTCTTGTAAAGTTTCACTTGTAGAAGCCTATATTCAAACATTGAGGAAAAAAGATAGTGAAACAAAAAGTATGCTAGCTCTGAAATGTTGCCTTAGGAATTAGATTATCAGAGTCTGCTTATTGAGATATCTTTTGTGATTATGGTTTATGCTGACAGTTTTAAATTAGAGGGTGCAGTTGATTGAAATGAATTAATTCAATTTATAAATGCAGATTGCAGAAAAGAAATAGTTTATTTCGGGTCCAAAATGCATTTTATTCTACCTTAATTAGGAGAACATGTAAAGCAAATGTGGGGAAAATAGCTTCCAATTTACCATAAAAAGTAAAACCAGTAGTTTATAAGATCAGTCTTTAAAACAAGAAATGGACAATTTGATTGTTGTTCATTATTCAATACATATGTTTCTATACATATCATGCAAATTCTCTGAAATTAGACTCAGAAAGGTCTGTTCATTTTCAACTGCTTGAGTAACAGAAAAAAAGGCTAAATTAAGGGCACTGTACATGACATGGGTAGGAATTACTTCTTTACAGTTTAATATTGATCTTTCAGGCAAATATTAATCCTCTTGGCAAAAACCAGCCTGGTGGATTATTTCTCAGCAAGCAGTAAGAATCTTGCAGAGAAAAGAAATATTAGATCCTCTTAAATACTAGTAAATGACATTGTTTATGGGATGATTGCCTGCTTCACTGACATAAGAGTCTTTGAAAGGAGAGAACATGAGCAGTCTGAGCTAACAAATCAGGCTGTACATGCAGAATATGTAAAAGATTTATATCCTCTGTGATGGGAAGAAGGAGGACATATTTCATATATACTAACTTGCAAATTACACCCAGTCCTTGCCATGACTGTTGTAATAGATTCAACCTCCATCAACATATCTGTGACCAGAAGGAGATCTACGTACGCTAATAGAAATAAAGCAGATGCTGGCTAGAAACAGCAGATTTTGTTCTAGAAGCAACATTAAGTTAGACTATATCATACTTTCAATTTCTTTCCTATTTCACTATAGCCCATATAGAGAAATACTATTAAACTGGGCTTAATTCCTTAAGGTCTCATGGGAGTGGGAATTGCACTGTGCTTGAGCCAAATTCTTGTACTGCTGAAGGTTTTTTTAGTAACAGACATTTTCTTTTATTTCAGTTCAAACAATATTACAAATACAAAAAGGGAACTCAACACAGATATCCTAGTTTCATGAAGAAAATTCTTCACTGAATTTGTAAAGAAAAAGAAAGCAATACTAAATAGAGTATTGTTCCACTGCGGGGGGGGAGGGGGGGGGGCGTGTTTTGGTTTTGGAAACTGTTCCTTTCCTTTTCTGTTGTCTCAATTTACTCCTGGATATATTCAGCCAAGTTGTATTTATTTTTTGTTCTTTTAGTCAAATTGGCTTGCCTTCATAGTCTATAGCAAAAGTGCCTTTAAAAGGTGTAAAACTAATGAAGCCTACTGTTGATTGCTAAACATAAAATTTAGCAGCATCTTCTATTTAAAGTTTTTAATTTCCAGGGTTTTTTTCAGAATTTGTCTGACAGACTCCATGTTTAGTTAGCATTTTTGAAAGCTTCTGAAGAACAAGAGGGAAGATGATCTAACCAGCTTGTTAGAGTAAGATGAAAATAGAGTTCTGATGTGCATTCAGGAAAAAAAAAAAAAGGCAAAAAAACACAGACTGTGCCTCAGAGTTTATAGACTAAACAAACTTATCCAATATAACCTATTGAATGAAAGATCCATATATGCACAAGAAAGAAAACTATCTCAATGGCCTTGACAGAGTTTCTCTGTCCTCTACCCACAGAAGACAAATCTCCACAGTGCAAGCATGAGAGGACAGAGTTATGATTTAAGTGTGGGTGCAGCAATCTGCAAAGTAACACTCTAAACTGCTTTTTGAGGGAGCGCTTACCACCCTGATGCAGCAGCTATCGAGACCTCAGGCTGCACCAGGAGCTGTGTAAGGCTGTGCCTCCAGCCCAGGAAAGAGAGCACTATTCCCTTTCATCAGCCCGGCGTAGGTGGTACATAGTATTTAATAATAAAAGAGATATCCCAAAACAAAAAGGTCTATGATGAGAAATTAAGTCTTTGAAAAGGATTAAGAAATGGCAGTGACCCTGAATTGCCATAGTGAGGCATCACTATTTCAAACCATGCTGCCTGGAAGCCAGAAGCCCTTCCTTTTCTCCAGTGAGCTGAGTCATATTACTGGTTTGGTTCACTTCGCCCTGACGCTGCTAGAAGTGAGGAGCAGCCAAGCTGAGGTTCACAAGAAAAACTGAATAAATGTGAAAAAACATAGATTCTGGAAATACTCAGCTCTTTCTACCAGAGCTCATACTGAAAACCATACTTTGTGCTGGTATTACCAATGTTTTTGTGACTTCCTTTGAAGCAGTATTTGTGATTTGGTTATGACATTTGGGACCAGATGCAACTGGAAGTCTATGGCCAAAGAAAGCAAAAAATATAACTGTTCTATGGCATTTCTAAGTTGTCATCAGCAGATTTTTTTTTTTATTATACAATAAAAAAACCAATAATATTCTTTGTTCAAAACAATAGCAAGGACGAATATCCTGCATGTGTGCACACATCTCATTGACAAAGGAAATAGCTTGCTCCTGAAGCTCAAAACTTTCCCAATCGCATAGAAGCTAAGAGAGTAAAAAGATTTTTTTAAATAAAATGACAAGCGATGACTATACCTACTAAATAATTACTATAGGCAGATGATAGCCACGAGAATAAGGAAGCATTCCAATTATCCTAGCTTGTCATAAGAGAAATAACAATCTCAGAAGTAATACAGAGTATGCCAGATTAAAAATTATGTTGCCTGCCTGCCATTATCAAGAAATGCAAGATGTACAGCATTCCCCTACAGCCAGAGGTTATTAGAAGCCTGCTAAATTATAAAAACTCTCCGGAATTCACACCTTCTCCCTCTGCCTTAAAGAAAATGCATACCACAGCTTCCAGGACAAGAGGTAAGGCCGGTCTTCTTTCCCCAGGGACTCTGGAAGGGAAATTGAAGAGGCCCCAGAATGAATACAGCAGGAGAAAGTTAATTTTACACATTCTGGGACTTCATAATGCCAATATATACTCTTATAAATATACATTTCAAAAACGCACCTGGTCTGACATTACCAATGCTTTAAAACACAGTAAAAGCAGGACCAAAGCCATCCAGTAGCAATGCCTGAATGAAGCAAGCATGTGACCTATGGAGCCCTGAGAAGGAGGTAGACAGAGCTGAGATATATTGCAGAAAGTTGCACTTTTGGCTTGGCTTGCGCTTGTTGCTGAGGCTCTGCAGGACCTCTCTGGAAGTATGGGGCTTCCTTGCATTGCAGAGCTGCTTTGTGTTCAGTTTTCAAAATTCATGTTTTTGCACAGAATGCAGTCCATGGCTGTTACATGAATGCATGTATTTGTCATCTTGTCTGCTGAGCACAGTTAAATATGCCATTCTCCATTATGTTGTCATCTTCAGGTAGATTCAGGTCAACTAACACAATCGCAATCCACAGTTTTGCATGGGAAAACAAAAGCATACTCTGAGACCACCAAACTGCAAAAAAAACAAGAATAAGAAACATTCATTTTCAAACAATTTTGGCAGCCATGAATCATTAGTTTTGCCCTATGGTATTAAAAAAAAAAAAAAAATCATATGCTTGGAAAGGTGCATGAATTGGCAGCCATAGGCTGCACCCAGCCCCAGGGTCATGGCTTCCCTGCTCCTCTTCCAGGGAAATGGTGATGTATTGACAGAGGGAGAACAGATTCAACCGTCCGGGGAAGTTCAACATTGCTCTGGAGTGTGCTTTTACAGTAGTTGCAGACTTCTCCTGTAGTAATCTTCTGTCCCATTTTATTTGTTTTATATCCTTCCATTTAAGATTAAACTCAGAAATAAACCTACCAAATTTACCTCTGAAACAAGTAAGCTTAGGGCATAGCTTCCATTGCCCATAGTTCTTTAACATATCCTCACATTATCAGCAAGTTTAGTTTTATTATTTGATATTATTCTTGCTACAACAAGAACAGAAACGAAATAGAAATAAGCATTGCAATGGATACTTGAGACAAGAAGATAGGCACTATTCTGCCATCACATTGATTCCTTCAGAATGAAATATTTAATGATATGTGTGTATAAGCTATAATAAAGAACTATTTTAATGCAAGATTACCTAGTACAACACAGGTTTCAATTTGTACGAGTCCTGCTGTCATACAATGATGCCATTATTTGCAGTATAAATTGATTACTTCTGAAATGCTCAGCATGAAATATTTCAGATTCCTGGCTAGTTAACATTTTGGGAAAACACCTGCTATATTTTCTAGTTTTGCTGGCAGTCTTCCTTTATTTTAGTAATTTATGACAATATTAGATGTTTAAGATTTCTACCTTTTCTTCTCCAGCTGATTCAGCTATGAGGATCTAGCTCTGCTGCATTTCAAAGATGAAGTGGAACCCATTTCATTCTAAAAAAGTACAAAACCTCCCTGGGAGGTACCAGTGGAACATGCTCTGAAAATAAAAACTCACAACAGTATTAAGACAGCGTGCTTAACAGATCAAAATTCAGTTCAGGCAATCAGGTAAAGGGAAACTGCAATTATAACACTCTCTTTGAATATTGGCTCCAATTAAAAAGAAAAACAAATTATTGACTTAATTTTTTATATCCCTGCATCATTGGTATCGATTTGATATGCTAACCTACCTAATATCTGTAGCAAGGGCAAGTCTGTAGGAAGAGAACTTTTGAGAAGGCAATTTTGTTTCCAAAAAAAGAAAAGATAAAATAAAATATCTAATAAGATTCAAAATATTTATGTCATATTAAGAATAAAAAAGCTCACCACTGCATGCAGAATCCTTAAAACTGTTTTTTTTCAGAAATTTGCAGATTAAGAATTATTAACAGAAATTATTGAATACTCATTTGCAAACAAATTGAAATTAACTGCAAATTGGAATTAATTGGCTACATTATTTAATAAGTATTTTTTCAAGTCTATCCTAAGCAAAAGTTTAAAGATGAAACATAAATAATTACAATAAAAATACTTAGAACTTACAGTACTTCTTATCCACAGTTCTTAAAGTATTTGAAAAGGTGCTTTTTAAGAGCTTCAATTTACCAAGCAACTTGCTAGAACCAAGACCTTGAATTTAATTTGCTTGAGTCTAAATAATGCCTACACAGATATGCTATCACACATTTGATATATGCTATATTGTTTATTATTGATCCACAAAATTGAATATAGTCATTTTACCAGGAAGCCAATATTATTGTTCTTAATTATATGGAACACAACAGCACTAGACAAGAAAAGGGGAGGAGGACACCAACGCTTTTCCTTCCAAACTCTCATCTCCTATGATGTTGCATTTTAAACACCATCTCCCCTGTCATTTTTCAAATACTGCCAAAAATAATTTCTCTAGCATGAAAAGACTTTGCTTGAATCCAAATAAAATCATAATAGTCACACTAACTGGCTTTACTGAAGTGCTTTTCATACAAAAAAAGGACACTTTATTTTCAGAAGGCACATACAGATTTGGTTAAGCACATATGCAATGGATAATACAATTGCCTTCCAGCCACAGAATAATCTTCCAAAAGCAGAATCCTCATGTTTTTCTTTCTTATTTTTCTTTAATGCTTCTAAGGTTTTTAAAAGCATAACACTAGTTTTGAAGGCACTGTGAAGACGTTTCTCACCTCAGAAATGAACAAATTGCACACATAAGTAATAAAGATCCACCACACAACTAGTTACCACAAAGGTTAAAACACAGACCAAGATCAAGGGCTTATCTCTTCTGGTAGGTCTATATCCTTCTCTGCCTGAACTCCAGCCATTTCCTAGATCTGCTTCAGGTAGCAGGGCATAGCACCATGATCAGGTTAAAACACCCCGCTAAGAGTCTAATACATTACCGAAGGAACTACACCATGCGGAAACGATCAAAGTGCTTGCACACCCAATCTGAAAGGGAGTCTGGCCAGCCTGGAGTATGAGCTGGCCAATTCAATGTCTATCTGCACCTGGGAGAGAATGCATGTGCCTGCAGATATGACTGTGATGGTATTGCCCTTGGTAGCTATAGAATAGATGAAAGGTGTCAGCAAGAGGACAGAAAATGATTGTACGTACCTAGGTCTCATCACCGAATCAGAGAAATGGTTGAGGTTGGAAAGGACCTCCGGAGGTCATCTTGCCCAACCCCCCTGACCAAATGGTCACTTAAAGCCGTTTGCTCAGAACCATGTCTTGACCAACCTGATCTCCTTCTATGACCAGCTGACCCGCCTAGTGGATGAGGGAAAGGCTGTGGATGTGGTCTACCTGGACTTCAGCAAGGCCTTTGACACCGTCTCCCACAGCATTCTCCTAGAGAAGCTGGCGGCTCACGGCTTAGACAGGTGGACTCTGCGCTGGGTCAAAAACTGGCTGGACGGACAGAGAGTTGTGGTGAATGGAGTTACATCCAGTTGGCAGACGGTCACGAGCGGTGTTCCCCAGGGCTCAGTACTGGGGCCGGTCTTGTTCAATATCTTTATCAATGATCTGGATGAGGGGATTGAGTGCACCCTCAGTAAGTTTGCAGACGACACCAAGTTGGGTGGGAGTGTTGATCTGCTCGAGGGTAGGAAGGCTCTGCAGAGGGACCTGGACAGGCTGGATCGATGGGCCCAGGCCAACTGTATGAGATTCAACAAGGCCAAGTGCCAGGTCCTGCACTTGGGTCACAACAACCCCATGCAGCGCTACAGGCTTGGGGAAGAGTGGCTGGAAAGCTGCCTGTCGGAAAAGGACCTGGGGGTGTTGGTCGACAGCCGGCTGAACATGAGCCGGCAGTGTGCCCAGGCGGCCAAGAAGGCCCATGGCATCCTGGCCTGTATCAGAAATAGTGTGGCCAGCAGGAGTAGGGAAGTGATCGTGCCCCTGTACTCGGCACTGGTGAGGCCGCACCTCAAATACTGTGTTCAGTTTTGGGCCCCTCACTACGAGAAGGATGCTGAGGTGCTGGAGGTTGTCCAGAGAAGGGCAACGAGGCTGGTGAGGGGTCTGGAGCACAAGTCTTATGAGGAGCGGCTGAGGGAACTGGGGCTGTTTAGCCTGGAGAAAAGGAGGCTGAGGGGAGACCTCATCGCTCTCTACAACTACCTGAGAGGAGGTTGTAGCGAGGTGGGTGTTGGTCTCTTCTCCCAAGTAACAAGCGATAGGACGAGAGGAAATGGCCTCAAGTTGCGGCAGGGGAGGTTTAGATTGGATGTGAGGAAAAATGTCTTTACTGAAAGAGTGGTTAAACATTGGAACAGTCTGCCCAGGGAAGTGGTGGAGTCCCCATCCCTGGAGGTATTTAAAAGACGAGTAGATGAGGCGCTTAGGGACATGGTTTAATGGACATGGTGGTGTTGGGTCGACGGTTGGACTCGATGATTTTAGAGGTCTTTTCCAACCTCAATGATTCTATGATTCTATGATTCTATGTCCAGATGGCTTTTGAATATATCCAAGGATGGAGACTCCACCACCCCCCGGGCAACCCGTCCCAGTCCTTGGTCACCCTCAGAGGGAAAAAGTGCTTCCTGATGTTCAGATGGACCCTCCTGTGTTTCGGTTTGTGCCCATTGCCTCTGGTCCTGTCACTGGGTACCACTGAGAAGACCCTGGCTCCATCTTCTTTGCATTCTTACTTCAGGTGTTTCTATACATTGATGAGCTCCCCTGAGCCTTCTCTTCTCCAGGCTGAACAAACAGTTGCAGCTCTGTCAGCCTTTCTTTATAGGAGAGATGTTATATATGTTGCCCTTCGTTGGACTTTCTCCAGTATGTCCTTATCTCCCTTGTACTGGGGAGCCTGTAACCGGACACAGTGCTTCAGGTGTGGCCTCACCAGTGCTAAATTGAGGGGAAGGGTCACCTCCCTCAGCCTACTGGCAGCACTCCTCCTAATGCAGCCCAGGATACCATTTGCCTTCTTTGCTGCTGTCCTGGTTTCGGCAGGGATAGAGTTAATTTCCTTCCTAGTAGCTGGTACAGTGTTTTGGATTTAGGATGAGAACAAAGTTGATAACGCAGCCATGTTTTAGTTGTTGCTAGGTAATGCTTACACTAGCCAAGGACTTTTTAGTTTTCCATGCTCTACCGACTGAGAAGGCTGGAGGTGCACAAGAAGCTGGGAGGGGGCACAGCCAAACTGGCCAAAGGGACATTCCATACCATGGGATGTCATGCTCAGTACATAAACTGGGGAAAGCTGGCCGGGGGGGGCCGCTGCTCGGGGACTGGCTGGGCATCGGTCGGCGGGTGGTGAGCAGTTGCACTGTGCATCACTCACTTTGTGTATTATTATTATTATTATTATTATTATTACTACATTATTATTCTTATTGTTATTATTATTCTATTTCAATTATTAAACTGTTTTTATCTCAACCCATGAGCTTTTCTCACTTCTACGCTTCCAATTCTCTCCCTCATCCCAGCTGGGGGGGGGGAGGAGTGAGCGAGCGGCTGTGTGGTACTCAGTTGCCAACTGAGGTTAAACCACAACAGCTGCAAGGCACATTGCTGGCTCATGTTCAACCTGGTGTCCACCAGGACCCCCAGGTCCTTTTCTGTAAAGTTGCTTTCCAGATGGTCAGCCTCCATGCTGGCATACAGTGAGTGGCAACAATTCCCACTTCTCATTTCTAGGAGTTCCTACTTAAAATAAACAAAGAGAAAAGGAGGGGATTATCTGTACATGCTGTCTCCTGAATTTTGCAAACAGGTATTACATACTTAGGAAAGGCAAAGGGGAGAAAATGACAACACAACACCACAGCAAACTGGAAATCCAAAATAATTCAAGAGGCAAAGATAATTAATCACACGATATTGACCACTTCAGACCAAGTCCACCTCCTATTCCTGGTAATGTTTACTGACATAACAATGTGGACTTCCTCAACTCAGTTTGTTACCCTAAAGAGGATGTCCCTATGAAATCTACCCCAGACCAAATAATGATAATGCTGATGCTTGGTAAGACGGCCGAACCAGGAGAAGTGTTCGAGGCTCTAAGTTATGACACTTAATCAGATTAAGATATCTACATTTAGATGCCAGCACACAGATGTGCACAACAGCACTAGAAAGTTGATTCAGCAAGTGTCATTTTTACTGAGATATATGTCAGATTCCCAAAAGAGTTTTAAAATTTGAGACAATGTTTTCAAGTACTTTTGTCTGGAAACAGAAAAGCAGCACTGGATTTACCTGAAAAATCCCTCCAAACAAACGACTGATGATGGAGATGACTTGCCTCTAAACATTCTTTTAAAGATACTATTCAAAGTCCTCTGTGGTAAAACATTTTTCACAGCCTAGAAAGAGGAAGGCGTTGATTCCACCAGGTGATTCCACCAGTCAGAGTACTGTCACCATGTCACTGTTGGATGAAGACTGGGGAGAAGCTCTGTTTTGTGAATCAAATGCTGCATTTCAGTTGTTGCTCTTAGAAGTGCCTGAGGAAAAATGGAAACACTTCATCTAGTGAAAAATTGAACATTTCATGTGACAAAACATGTTACTAGAAACTTGAAAAATGGAAGACTTCTAAATATATTTCAGGTTTGTTATATCCATAGCAAATACATTTTCTAACCATGTAGAAGAAAACACTGCTACCTTGCTTGACTCTATTCCATGTAATCAACTCCTTAGCCCAGGAAACAGGATCTTCCAGCCAAATGATTCTTTGTTCAACTTATTCATGGAAGACTGAGTTTGTCTAGCACTTACTTTGTCTTCTTTCATGCTGCTATTTTAAGACAATTGTGGCTGTCCCACATAGTTGCTGGCTGACAGAATTAGTGTCCTCAAGGGAAGATGAGCAATACCAATTTTACCACCATTTTTGGCTGAAGCACCAGACCAGGGCACTGCTTTTTTTTTTTCAGAAAACAAGACTTTTAGTTTTAAATCATTCACATAACTGCTGTCTCAGCTCCGATTTTCTTTTCTTCACCTTTGATTTGTGAGAAAAAATGGATCACCAAGAGGATCCCCTGGATATTCCTTTTGCAAGATCCCTTAAGTCATGTAATTAGTTCCAGCATAAGATATTTTTCTTTTTTTACTACAGATGGCAACCTGAATTTACAAAGGTCCCTTGCACAATTTCACTTGCACTACACTTCAGACAAATGTGCAATACCACAGTAAATCAGATTCTTGCTGCATATTTTTCCACTGGGTTCTCTTTATAGGGAATAGACTTTCTCTTCTTGCTCTTCCAAGGAAACTTTACTTAGATATGTCTGTGCCTGGTCAACTTTACAGAAATATCAGTGATGCTTTTTTAGGCAGACGCAACAGTAGTTTGGAATGGTGCCAGAGATTTGGGGGTTTTTATTATTATGCATGTATTATGCATTCAAAATATGAACAGTGCAAAATTTACTACCTCATATACCACATGTGGTAAAGTAACGCTGACCTTTTATTGAAGAGCAATGTGCTTACTGGCAATTAAATCCATTTCAAGTCTTGAGGCCGAGATCTTATCCAGATCCAGACTGGATCTTATAACAATTTAAACAGACCCATTCCCACCCTGAGTGTGTTGAGTGTTTTGTACCACCCTGCTCCTTCTGACTTCATTTATCAGCCAAGCACACTGGGTGTTAGGAGTAGGGAAGTGATCGTCCCCCTGTACTCGGCACTGGTGAGGCCGCACCTTGAATACTGTGTTCAGTTTTGGGCCCCTCACTACAAGAAGGACGTTGAGGTGCTGGAGCGTGTCCAGAGAAGGGCAACGAGGCTGGTGAGGGGTCTGGAGAACAAGTCTTATGAGGAGCGGCTGAGGGAACTGGGGTTGTTTAGCCTGGAGAAATGGAGGCTGAGGGGAGACATCATCGCTCTCTACAACTACCTGAAAGGAGGTTGTAGTGAGGTGGGTGTCGGTCTCTTCTCCCAAGGAACTAGTGATAGGACAAGAGGAAATGGCCTCAAGTTGCGGCAGGGGAGGTTTAGATTGGACGTGAGGAAAAATGTCTTTACTGAAAGAGTGGTTAAACATTGGACCAGGCTGCCCAGGGAAGTGGTGGAGTCCCCATCCCTGGAGGTATTTAAAAGATGTGTAGATGAGGCGCTTAGGGACATGGTTTAGCGGACATGGTGGTGTTGGGTCGACAGTTGGACTTGATCTTAGAGGTCTTTTCCAACCTTAATGATTCTATGATTGCTAGTTAATACAAATAAGGAGTAAATGGTACATGTGCAGTGCACATCTCCCATGGCAATTTTTTCCTTCTGCAAAAGAATCCTTGGGACTGACTTCTCTTCTCTGAGAAGAATTACCTTGAATTATTTCCTTGTGGCACAGACAGCAGCAGATGACGTATTTCTGCATAAAGCCAGTTTAATGGACCGCCAGGCTCCATTGGGACCTCCCACCACAGCCACAGTCAGGTAATTAATAAGAAGTTTGTGCAAGCCTGTCTTACATGGTAGAACTAAAGGTGAGCTTTTGGGCAGCACAGCGTCATTCATATGTAGCTTATACTTCATCTTAAAAGAAGAAATCTGATACTCTTAAACCTTTCTGAATTGGTGTTGTGGTTTAACCCGGCAGGCAGCTAAACACCACACAGCCGTTTTTCTCACTCCCCCCCGCAGTGGGATGGGGGAGAGAATCAGAAAAAAACAAACCCAAACGTAGGTTGAGATAAAGGCAGTTTAATAGGACAGAAAAGGAAGGGAAAAGAATAATAATAATAATGACAAAAGAATATACAAATTAAGTGATGCATGATGCAATTGCTCGCCACCCGCCGACTGATGCCCAGACAGTTCCTGAGCAGCGGTCACCGCCCGCTGGCCAACTCCCCCAGTTTATACACTGAGCATGACGTCCCATGGTATGGAATGTCCCTTTGGCCAGTTGGGGTCAGCTGTCCTGGCTGTGCCCCCTCCCAGATTCTTGTGCACCTCCAGCCTTCTCAGTCGGTAGAGCATGGGAAGCTGAAAAGTCCTTGACTAGTGTAAGCACTACTTAGCAACAGCTAAAACATCGGTGTGTTATCAACATTATTCTCATCCTAAATGCAAAACACAGCACTGTACCAGCTACTAGGAAGAAAATTAACTCTATCCCAGCTGAAACCAAAACAGTATCCACCCCTTATTCTCTACCATCTACGTCATGCCCAGGTCCCACACTTTCCAATACATCCCAATTAATCACCACCACTTTTCCTGTCTCTTCATATATACACACAGATATCATTCCCTTAGTCTATGGGCCATCCCTCTAAAATGCTCGTTGAGTTCATTTAGTCCATGACTTTGGGCTCCATCTGTCATAACAGTCCTTCAGGGCAGGAGAGATGGTGTGTGGTGTTGGATTGTTGCATGCTGAAGTCAGTTTTGGTCCCATCACCACTGCACTTGTCAGGTTCTATCACCACTGCACTTTACTCGGTTGCAAAGTTCGTCCTCCATTAACCTAGGTGATTCTTACTGTAATACCATTGATATGGTATACAGCCACCACAGAAGTGATGATATACAGTATTATATAGCAATTAACATCATATAATTCAAATCATTGGTTATTCTCACCCAAAATCAAATCCCCTTGAGGTACATATCAGACTTCCCCATCCTCCCGCATCACCCACCAAGTGCACCCAGGTCCTTGAGCAAAAAACAGTCCCACAACTGGGTTTGCCTTTGCCCAAGGCAGGAATAACCCAGACTGTCTTCCCCACCATATATTTTACATGTACTACAGGGACTTTATTCCCATCTACAGTACGTAAAAGTTCTGACTGGGCAGGGCCGGCTCCATTGGCAGATCCCCGAGTGTTGACTAACCAGGTGGCCTTTGCTAAATGTGTATCCCAATGTTTGAATGTCCCACCACCCATTGCTCTCAGCGTAGTCTTTCACAGTCCATTGTATCGTTCAATTTTCCCAGAGGCTGGTGCATGATAGGGGATGTGATGTACCCACTCAATGCCGTGCTCTTTGGCCCAGGTGTCTATGAGGTTGCTTCAGAAATGAGTCCCATTGTCTGACTCAATTCTTTCTGCGGTCCCATGTCACCATAGGACTTGCTTTTCAAGGCCCAGGATAGTGTTCCGGGCGGTGGCATGGGGCACGGGATATGTTTCCAGCCATCCGGTCGTTGCCTCCACCATTGTAAGCACGTGGCACTTGCCTTGGCGCGTTTGTGGGAGTGTGATATAATCGATCTGCCAGGCCTCCCCATAGTTATATTTCAGCCATCGTCCTCCATACCACAGAGGCTTTAACCGCTTGGCTTGCTTCATTGCAGCACGTTTCACATTCATGGATAACCTGTGCAATAGTGTCCATGGTCAAGTCCACCCCTCGATCACGAGCCCATCTGTATGTTGCATCTCTTCCTTGGTGGCCTAAGGTGTCATGGGCCCATCCAAGCTATAAATAACTCACCCTTATGTTGCCAGTCCACATCCACCTGAGCCGCTTCAATCTCAGCAGCCTGATCCACCTCCTGCTTGTTTTGATGTTCTTCAGTGGCCCCACTCTTGGGCACGTGAGCATCTACGTGATGGACTTCTACAACCAGGTTCTCCACCCGGGCAGCAATGTCTTGCCACAATGCAGCAGCCCAGATGGGTTTGCCTCTGCGCTGCCAGTCGCTCTGCTTCCATTGCCGCAACCACCCCCACGGGGCATTTGCCACCAGCCATGAGTCAGTATAGAGATAGAGCACTGGCCACTTTTCTCATTCAGCAACATCCACAGCCAGCTGGATGGCTTTCACCTCTGCAAACTGACTCGATTCACCTTCTCCTTCAGCAGTTCCTACAACTTCTCGCATAGGACTTCACACAGCAGCGTTCCACCTCCGATGCTTTCGCAGAAGACAACAGGACCCATCAGTGAACAGGGCATATTGCTTCTCATTTTCTGGTAGTTTATTACACAGTGGGGCCTCCTCAGCATGCATCACCTCCTCCTCCTGTAAGATTCCAAAATCTTTGCCTTCTGGCCAGTCCATGATCGTTTCCAGGATTCCTGGGCGACTGAGGTTTCCTATTCGAGCCCATTGTGTGATCAGTGCGACCCACTTACTCCACGTAGCATCAGTTGCATGATGTGTACAGGGGACCCTCCCTCTGAACATCCAGCCCAGCATCGGCAGTCGGGGTGCCAGGAGGAGCTGTGCTTCAGTGCCGATCACTTCTGAAGCAGCTTGAACCCCTTCATATGCTGCCAATATCTCTCTTTCTGTTGGAGTATAGCGGGCCTCGGATCCTCTGTATCCCCAACTCCAAAACCCTAGGGGTCGACCTCGAGTCTCCCCTGGTGCTTTCTGCCGGAGGCCCCAGGTAGGGCCATTCTCCCCGGCTGCGGTGGAGAGCACATTTTTTACATCTTGTCCTGCTCAGACTGGCCCCAGGGCTACTGCATGAACTATCTCCTCTTTAATTTCTTCAAAGGCTTGTCATTGCTCAGGGGCCCACTTCAAATCGTTCTTCTTCCGGGTCACTTGGTAGAGAAGGTTTACAATCAGACTGTAATTTGGAATATGCATTCTCCAAAAACCCCTAGGAAGGCTTGTGTTTCCTTTTTGCTAGTTGGTGGAGACATGGCTGTTGTTTTATTGATCACATCCATTGGGATCTGACGACGTCCATCTTGCCATTTTATTCCTAAAAACTGGATCTCCTGTGCAGGTCCCTTGACCTTACTTTGTCTTATGGCAAAACCGGCCTTCAGCAGGATTTGGACTATTTCCTTCCCTTTCTCAAAAACTTCTCCTGCTGTGTTGCCCCACACGATGATGTCATCAATGTATTGCAGGTGTTCTGGAGCTCCACCTTGCTCCAGTGCAGTCTGGATCAGTCCATGGCAAATGTTGGGGCTGTGTTTCCACCCCTGGTGCAGTCGGTTCCAGGTGTACTGAACACCCCTCCAAGGGAAAGCAAACTGTGGCCTGCACTCTGCTGCCAAAGGGATTGAGAAGAACGCATTAGCAATATCAACTGTGGCATACCACTTGGCTGCCTTTGACTCCAGTTTGTATTGAAGTTCTAGCATGTCTGGCACAGCAGCACTCAGCGGTGGCGTGACTTCATTTAGGCCACGATAGTCTACTGTCAGTCTCCAAACTCCAGTAGACTTTTGCACTGGCCATATGGGACTGTTAAAGGGTGAACGAGTCTTGCTGATCACTCCTTGGCTCTCCAGTCAATGAATCAGCTTATGGATGGGAATCAAGGAGTCTCGGTTGGTGCGATATTGCCGCCGGTGCACTGTGGTGGTGGCGATCGGCACCTGTTGTTCTTCGACCCTCAGCAACCCCACAACAGAGGGGTCCTCCGAGAGACCAGGCAAGGTGGACAGCTGTTTAATTTCCTCCGTCTCCAAGGCAGCTGTACCAAAAGCCCACCGGTACCCTTGTGGGTCCTTGAAATACCCTCTCCTGAGGTAGTCTATGCCAAGGATGCACGCAGCCTCTGGGCCAGTCACAATGGGGTGCTTCTGCCACCCATTCCCAGTTAGACTCACTTCGGCTTCCAATACAGTCAGCTGTTGGGATCCCCCCGTCACCCCAGAAATACAGATGGGTTCTGTCCCTATATATCTTGATGGCATTAGGGTACACTGTGCACCGGTGTCCACTAGAGCCTTATACTCCTGTGGGTCTGATGTGCCAGGCCACCGAATCCACACAGTCCAGTAAACCCGGTTGTCCCTTTCCTCCCCCTGGCTGGAGGCAGGGCCCCTCTAGTCCTCGTCATAGTATTCGTTACTCACTTCTTGTAATTACGAGTCAGAAGCCTCTTCATTAAGATCAGAAGATCAGTCCTTCTACTCTGTCTGGGGATTCATCCACTGGAAACTGGAGCAGCAATTTTCCTGGAAGAACCCCCTTTTGTGATTGTTTTTCCTCGCAACTCGTGTACCCATGCCCCTAGGGCTGCAGTAGGTTTTCCATCCCACTTCCTCATTGTCCTCTCCGTGGTCATGCAGGTAAAACCATAGGGTGCCCCGTGGTGTGTACCCTCTATATCCTCTCTCTTGAGCAAAAGAACGTTTACTCCTAATAGCTGAAACACTTGTCCATACAAGTGGGGAGTAGGACATATCCTCTTTGAGTTGCTGGACTTTCTGGGACAGTTTCTCTGCAGCCAAGATGAGGGAGGAAGAGAGACTTTCTTCGTATTGCCGGAGGTGGCCAGCCAATTCATCCACCGTTTGTTCCTCTCCATCTTTCCAGGTCATTACTGCCAATGAGTTCGCATACGATGATGGTATGCTCCATACAAACTTCCGCCACATAGGTCACATGCACTTGACGTCATCTGGATCTTTGGATAACTGCTCATTGTTCAGGTCACCATAAATCACCTCCAGCATGGCTAATTCCCTCAGGTACTGGATACCTCTCTCCATGGTGGTCCACTTGACTGGGTGACACATAACATCTTCCTTGAAGGGATACCTTGCCTTCACGCTTGACAAGAGTCGCCTCCAGAGGCTGAGGGCTTGTGCCCCTTTTTCAATTGCTTTGTCAATGCCCCCTTCCCTGGAAAGGGATCCCAGCTGCTTGGCTTCCCCACCCTCTAATTCCAGGCTACTGGCCCCATTATCCCAGCATCGGAGCAGCCAGACGACAGCTGAAATCTTTTTGCATATCTCGCAGCTCACTCAGGGATAGGGATCGTGTGGTTACCATCTCATTTATGGGTTCTCCCTCTTCCTGCTCCTGTTCTCATGATGGCCCTGGTTCATCTTCATCCCTTACTAAACGAGTTGATTTTCTTGTTTATTTCTTCTTGTGTATACGGGCGACTGATACCGGCACAGGCTGGTTCTCTGGTTCAGCCACAGTGCCTGTCGCTGGGGTTGGAGGAGCCGCAGTGCCTGCCTCCAGGGTTGGAGGAGCTGCATTGCCTGTTGCCGGGATTGATCTCTGGATGGTATTCATAAATAATTGTTTAACCTTAAACAAGACCTGAACTACATTCAGGAGACATAGCAATAGGAATACGCTGGTTTGATCATACCAAGGATATTCAAAATTCTCAAGAGCTGTTGTAACTTGCCTGAAGGAGAAAGGGAAGGTGAAGGAGCAGGGGAAAATGTTCCCCCGTCTCCCCCGTAGGTTGATTCCCTGAGCAGAAAAGGTAAAAAGTGTAATTATTAATAGTTTCTGAAAGGTGGCTCTCGAGGTACGGAGATGACCGCAATGCCGAGTACAAATACAGGAGTACAAATACAGGAGTACAAATACCAGATTAGTCGCATGACCAATAATTTTATCGTATCATAGACCAGTAGTGTTACACAGTGCAGCAAAATTATATCCTTGATCCAGCTCCCAGAGATGATAAACAGCACAACAGGGAACATATACAGCAGGTAAGGTGTTACATAACACAACTTTGAGAGCAAGCACGACAACTTTGAGAGTAAATTAATCAACATTGTGACCAGTGACTGTTAAACCAATATGATGAATACTTATAACAAACTTGCCTTAACAAGGCATCTTAACTCTGGTCAGATCTGTCATTATCTCAACCGTTCGTGCCCCACGTTGGGTGCCAAAAGGACTGTTCTGGTTTAACCTGGCAGGCAGCTAAACACCACACAGCTGTTCGCTCACTCCCGCTCCCACACCAATGGGATGGGGGAGAGAATCAGAAAAAAAAAAAAAAAAAAAAAAAAAAAAAGAGTAAAATTCGTGGCTTGAAATAAAGACAGTTTAATAGGACAGAAAAGGAAGGGAAAAGAATAAAAATGATAAAAGAATATACAAAATAAGTGATGCATGATGCAATTGCTCACCACCTGCCGACTGATGCCCAGACAGTTCCCGAGAAACGGTCACCACCCTCTGGCCAACTCCCCCCAGTTGATGTACTGAGCATGACATCACATGGTATGGAATGTCCCTTTGGCCAGTTGGGGTCAGCTGTCCTGGCTGTGCCCCCTCCCAGATTCTCGCTGGCAGGGCATGAGAAGCTGAAAAGTCCTTGGCTAGTGTAAGCACTGCTTAGCAACAGCTATAACATTGGTGTGTTATCGACATTATTCTCACCCTAAATCCAAAACACAGCACTGTACCAGCTACTAGGAAGAAAACCAACCCTATCCCAACCGAAACCAGGACAACTGGTAAACTTAAACTGCTGACAGCAAAAGTAATTGCTATATGTTGATTAAACACAACTGTTTGTAAAGTTCAACTCCATTTCCCAGCTCCATTTTCCACAACATAAGCATTCCTGCAGATCTACATTGCATTGCACAGATGGTGTCTCCAAAAAAACACAACAAAAACTACTCATTGTTAAATGTTTCTGGTGCCAAGACATACAGAAGGTTTATATGTCACTATGGAAAGGTAAGACTGAAGTAAGGCTGTTTCTCAGGTAATAAAATAATTTTTTATTTCATCTTCTCTTTCACAAGGGTAGCTGTTACCCTGAATCTCACTAGGTGTTCAATGGACAATAAAAAGGAACTTTCTTTCCAGAAGCATCAGCACCTCTAACTAGTTTGTTTAACTAAACATGTTTCTCTCAACTATTCTTGACTTCCCTAGCAACCTGTCCAAATTCACATAAATCATGGCCACAGCCATCTGATGAGAAATGTAGCTGCTAGCTCTGTATTGAGAAGAACCAAGACAGGTTATTCCCCTGCATAGGACATAGCCCTGTGCTTGGGGACAGGCAGGCTCTAGTCTCAGATATTAAAAGCTCTGATTTTAAAAGCACTCCTGTCAAGACAGCACATACTTTTATAAATCTAATCCTCACCCAAGTCTGAAAGCAAGATAAGTAGCTCCTGCTTAATGCAGCACTCCTATCTATTGGGACAGACGAGTTGTCCCAGTAAGTCTGAAAAGTTTTCGTGAATGTGAACGAACTTGTGTTATAACCAAGACTGGGGAGAGGTTTCAGAGAGCGCTTTCTGTGCTGCCATAACTAAGTCATGCAAACCTCTTGTTTCTACCAGGACAGCCTCTGTGAGCGTGGACGTTCACTACACAGCTATCCTCTTCATTAATACTTGCACTCCTGTTGGAAGTTTTTGAAAGTGCTTACCATCGAATAGGCACAAAGCCAAACTAGCTGTTGTGCTGAGGTGCCCAGCTGACAGGGGAGAAAAGCTGGAGAGTGTCACTTCAAGGTGACAGATAACTATGGCCAGCTGAAGTCACTGCCTCCTTACCCCCAGCTGTTCACACGTTGCTACCCGCCTCTCAGCACGCTACTCAGCATTTCCTTCCTATTTCACCAAACCAATTAACTTGTAACTGCTTTTGTTCCTCTCACATCATACATATGGTTCTACAACCATTCCATAGTGCTCAGTGAGTCCCTGGGGTTTTCTTTAGTTTGTTTGATGGTTCTGTCAGGGCCTGCCTGTGACAAGACCCATCAGCACGTTGGCCATGCGATCTCTCCATATTGCATGAAGTGTGCGCATTGCATACAGAGCATCGTTCCCCCCTTGGCAGATGAGTCCGATGCTCTGTACACACAGCAAATGGCACTTATGGCAGCATAATAAAAAAAAGCCACAGAAAACTTTGTGGTACAGGTGAGTTCAGAGTGCAGGCAGAGATGCAGTGGCATCATATAGTCACAAAGATCCCTGAAGATGTCAGTGGCCTTTTTTAGCTGCTTTCATCTCCAAGATCATCAGGACCAAAGTCTTGCCACATTGTTCTATGCTTCCACTCATACATATTTAAAAAAAAACAACAATCTGTAGAAATGTGTTCATATAAAGCAGTAATGTGACTATTTCAGAGCCTACTTTGTCCGCTTAAAACTATTATTTCTCTCATTTCCAGCAGAAGGCCTGAATTCTGCAAGCGCTGTCAATAGGATCCCTTTTCATTTAACACTAAAAATTCACCAGTAAGAAGCCAAATGCTGAACTGCGACTTCTTTGCCACACAAATTCTGATTGCTTCTCCCTGGAAGAGGTAATTCATTCACCAACAGCTGGCTGACATTGCAGGGGGCAGCAGGGGAGAAGGTGGTGTTTACGGATGGCTGATCAGGCCCCCCGCAATATCTGCTAATCTAATGTTTATGGGTTTTGAGGATGCAAAAGGGGATTTTCAATATACGTACCCTTTTTTTCTTGCAAGTGCTGAACTTTTGAATCCTGTATTTACCACATTGTGTGGAGTTGCTCTGACAGATAAACCATCATACTCCACATAGGAATATATACACAAATCACTACTCTCCACAATTAGTAAGGGGTTCAGTTTGGCCTCAAAAAGGTTCACTAACATTAACTAAATGGTTTTCAATACACTCCAGCTATACTGTTCTGTACTGGGGCAGAAACAGAGGCAATACACTAAAACTTGCAGAGCTTCTCCTTTGTAAAGCAAGAATTAGAATTAATTTTAGAATAATTAATTAATTACTTGTCCAGGTCTTGTGTCCACTCTACTGCACAATCCTTTAAAGAAAAAAAGATGGTGATGTTGAAGTAGAGAAAGTTCTAGTGGATGCAAGCTGACACTGTTTAGCCCTATTGCCAGAGGAGAAGCAAATCACACACTACATCTTTCTGAAAACAAAATTAATTTCAGTGAATAAATATTGACTCAAAAAGCAGCCAGATAGATCCATCCAGTCAGAACAGCACACAGCTCCAACTTTCCGCTCAAAACAGAGTTCACAGGAATAGAGAGGCAATCCTGGGAAACACAGATCCAGCAAGGTGTATCTGTGCCTTAAAAATCACGCTTTCTCTCCTCCGGCCTGTGATCACTCCTCCTCGGGCAACGGCCACCCATCGTTAGCTGTAGAGCTCCATGCACCCTCTGAGCCACGCTGTGCTCAAATCCTCAGCCTTGACTACAGCTGTCCAACCTGACCCATGCATTCAGCCTTCAGGAAAAACCACACAGCAAACCTACCGAGACACCCACTTTTGCAGTGGACGCCTCCCACCCAAGATCACTGGGAGGCTTTTGCAGTAGAGTCTCAGAATGCCAAGAAAACTGTGACGTGTCAAAAATTGTGTTTATGGACCTCTAATTCTATTGTAAGTGTGTATATAGGTATGTATACAAAACACAGAATAAAGATTTCCAATCAGTCATATATTTCAGTTGCATACCCAAAACCTAGAAAACTCCTACATTGTCCATATTTTGTAGACAGTTTTCAGGTTTTCTTTTTTAAGCTCCTCTCCACAAAAAAAGTTCATAGGATATCTTTAGTAAGACTTGTTCAGAACACTTTTTTTTTCTGTTGGGTTACACTGATACACAGATATACCCGAGGATTCACTTGAAGAGGCTATGACTACAAAACTGTGTCTATGGGGCAGGAAACACACACCCAAAATGGTAAAAACACACAGTATTTTGTGCTTGAGGTGCTGAATCTTGTTACAGGTCACCAGACAACATGAGAGCAGAATCAAGCTGGGCTTGCAGATCCAAGGTTGGTTTGTGGGTTAGAAGAGAGCAGTAACATTTTTTCTATTTGCTTAGTGAAAACTTCTGAGTTGGAAACTGGCGAGACATTTGCCCTTGAAGACCTTTACAGCATCTGTAAAAACTGAGCGATGCTGAAGCTGTTAACACCACTTACATTTCAGCCAGTTCCAGCCTTTTGTTTCAGTGTTTTGCAGGAATACAGAAATGTATGTTACTATAAATAGCAACTAACTACACATTGAATGTTCAGAAACGCCAGAGCTTATATCTGCAGAAATCAGTGGACACAAAGTTTTTTTTCAACTGAAAGCCCAAGGCATGATAAATATAAAATGAAATGCATGGGCAATATTAGAGAACAATTTTAATAATTTTATCTGACCTAATAAAAACTACTTTACTGTGTTAAAGCCATTAAGAATCTCACTAAAAAGAGGAAGGGAAAAAACCTTAACTCAAATTCGTATCATCATTCCAGCAAGTGGAGAAAAGCAAACTGGAAAATACCAAAAACTTCACTAAGTCTTACCTTCACATTAAGAATGATGGAAATTGACCCTTCAGACTTGCTCACTTGTTTTTTTTTAGAGTACACAGAATGTAATTTCTTCATGTAAAATACAAATTAAATCCATCTATTTTACAGTTTATAAGAAATCTACAAATTCATAAATTTATCCAAAAACAGGAGACTGGAGTTCTGCTCTATCTCAAATAATTTTATGGAGCTGAGCAGAAACAAATTCTAACCAAAAAAACCCAATAATTGTAATAAAGTTGTTTGTATCATTGATGATATCTCATTTGGATAATTCTTGTAATTTAATATTGACATAAAAGTAACCAAAATAATTCATTTTGTAAAGTCATTTTGAAATAAAGCTTATATTTACTTTTAAACTATTTTAAAAGATTATCTGAAAGAGTCATCAAAACAACCCTTTTCAATGAAAACTTTCTATTTCAATGAATTAGTATTTCATGCTGAGGTAAAATGTGGTTCAGCTAGCTAGCTTTATCTGGCATCTGTCTAGATTTCAAAAAACTTCTACCAAGCCGTCTTCAAATTCCCAGTTTTCCAGACTGTTCCTCTCTGTTGCTTTCTCTTATAACTTGATTCTTCAAACTTTGACACCAGAGTTGACACATAAAATGATGTGGCTAAACAAACATACAAAGGCACACACGATTTGAAGTACCAGTAACATGAAAGGTAAGTTATAGCTAAAAGGGGAATATTTTTGTACACCATAAAGTGTGGTTTGTTTTTTTTTCCTTTTTGTTCGACTGGCAAAAATATTCTTCTGATATATGTATCATTTTGTGAGATTACAAAATTAGTTAAAAATAAAACAGAATAGTTTATTTATATTTTTCATAGTGTCAGCATTTATTTTTGCATTTAGTTTTGGGGGAATAATAAAACAAATAAGCATAGCCAAATTGAAGCCATTGTCATTACAATACCATAGCTTTTATCGGCAATAATACAATAGGAGTTAATCTACTAGACTTTTACCAGTAGAAACTAGGCAGGACCTAAGTAGAAGAAAATTGATTTTCTCCTTGAATCCTCACTGGTCATTTCTCTTCATTAGACATTCAGATTCCACTGTGATGAGGGGCATAAAACTAAGACAGATTCGCAGACAGAAAGATCACTGTATTATTTCAATACAACCTCTGCTCAAAACCCCATCTCAAAGTAATATGAACTTTGCTTTCAGGGACATGATGGAGGTATTCTTGTGAAGATACTTAAGAGGTTTGACAGCCCAGCTTCTACTTGTCTACGCTAAGTTGTTTAAACATTTTATTTAAAGGAATGCAGTTATTTTTCAGGTTTCCTGAAAGACAGAGGAAGAACCAGAGAAATCTGAATATGCTTAGATCATAAGAAATAATTGGACTGAGTATGAGCTACCAAGTTAAGCATGTAATTGCAAAGATAACAAGAAAGCACAACTAATGAGATGAGATTACTAAATAGTCACAGCTGACTTACGTTCTCACCCCATGCAAAGGGACTGGACTTGCAACCAGACAAGCAGTTTCAAAGTAATTAAATGCTTGTGATATCAGCTGCAAGGTTGCCTTTCCAAACCAACAGCATTTTTACTAACATCCAGCAAACTGCTAATAAGAATCAGGAATGAAACAGCTGGGGGCTGCAGAATCATATTGCCATGGAAACCACTGCAGGTGCGTGGTCCAAGGAATAATAAACCCCAGATTTTGAGAGTTTATAAAAAAAAAAAGAAAGAAAGGAAAAGATGACACAGAAATAAATATCACAAACCAAGGGCATTGCAAACACTTTTGAAAGGAGGACAGAATAGTATTGTTAAATGAGATCTGTCAGAAAGAACATTGCAGGGGAGAAAGGGATTTAGCTGAAAGATATCTCAGTGTATAAGTATGCCAGAAAAAGGAAGAAGAAAACAGAACTAAATGAAAGAAAAATACAAACACCAGAGGGCACTGAAACAGAAACAAAATCTATTACAGGTCACTGAGTTCAGAAGAAACAACAGGAGAAAAAGAACAGTTCAGAAATTGATGTGGGAACCAGGACCTCTTGGATCACCTAACATAGTATTAGTTTTCTTGTGCCAAAAATCATTTGAACATCAAGTCTCCACTCATATAACACATGGACCAGCCTTTCCCAGAATATGAGCTCATTCATCTATGTACAGTACAATGCAAGTCTGATGGATTCGATTTTCAAAGGTATTTAGAGTCCTGAAACTGTAGCTGGTGGGATTTGCTCAGCTCCCAAACAGACTGAGCACTTAATTCACATTCACGTCAGCAGAGCTGAGGTACCTCGTGCTCACCTTGCCTGTCTGAGGACTAACGGCGCCCTAAATTTTCTCTATGGTCAAGTGAGGGAGATGTGTAGCTCTAAGAGTGACTGAACCAACCCAGATTTGAATTGTTTTTTTCTCTCTTAAGTGACTCTTTAGGAAGCATTATCAATGACATTTTTATTAAGACTGTATTTATCCATGCAGCTTTCTATTTGTAGAGTTTATGAGTAAAAGGAAGAATGCTGTCCAGAGATGATGTAGAGTGATCTCACTCCAGGCTCACAATACTCATGCAAAAGAGGAGAAGTCTCAGAAGATCATGACGTTTGCAATCCCATACACGGTGATGGTTTCTCCACACGATGGACACATACTGCCCTGTGATACACTTATCTTCACAGAGCAAGGAGAGGTAGGTTAGAGAGGTGGAAGATTCAGTTATCAAGAACACTGATGACAAAGTTAGTGATACTAGAAAGAATCTTCTGGTGACTTTTCTGACTGGGGGAGGGGGAGTGCAGGGGCGGGGGGGGGGGAGGCAGTTTTATAAAGCACCATAAGAGGAGATCCAGGGACAAGACAACTGTTACGGTACACTGACATGCTGATGAACTAGAGAACGGTAAGAGAGGTTCTGGAAGCAAAATACAAGTTACTACATGGGGCACTAAAGACCAGGAACTCCATGACAGCATCCCCTGATTTTACCCCTTAGAGGATAAGCAGCCAGAATGTGAAATCATAATGCAAAGCTGAAAAATTAGATGAAGTAATTAAAACCTGTGTACCTTCAAATAAAGAATAGAACAGAGGACAGCAAAACTCAAACAGGAAAATATTTTGACCAGACTCAAATAAAGAGAGTACCCTTTAAACAGCACCTGAAAATTTGGGAAACTGGATGAAGTATACACATACAACTACACAGAGATTAGAAAACCTAAAAAAAACAAACAAACAAAAAAAACCCACCACCACACCACCGAACCACCAACAAAAAAACCCCACCACCAAAACCACAGCTATATTAGCCAGCATGCTTGGTTTTCATACATGCATTCACTTGATCAGTATATTAAAAAAATACCACCTCTTCTCCCCCAAATCCATTATGAGTGGTTCATCTCAAAAATGACACCACATAAAAATAAAAAAGATTGTTCTCAGATTACAAATGAAAGCCAAAAGATTAAAATTTTGCAGCTACAACAGAGATTGTTTAAGCACACCACCCTAAAGGCTGAAAAGATAACCAGCTGTTCCCCAAACAAAAACTAAGACTAGACAGCTGACAGGGATGAAGCATAAGGTTAGGGAAGCTGCTAGAAATAAAATGGTGTTGAGAGTCATGTCCAAACAAGGAAGTAGAAAAGAACAAACTCTGGAAGAAAAATTAAGGCAAGCAAAAAATGTGAGGAAAATGTTGCTTAAGGCATAAAAACAAACAGTAACTATTCTTTGAAAGAAGTAGAAAGCCAGTAGAAAGCCGAGCAAGAGTGTCTCTAGGGCTACTAGATGATCAAGGTGTAAAAGAAGTACTCAGAAAAGATACAGCCATAGCAGAAAAGCTACACAACTCCCTTGTAACTGTGCTCATCATGAAAGAAATCAGGGAGGAGACAGAGGTTTCAAGGAACAACAGACCAGTAAGGCTAGTGTTTGTATCACACAAATTGCTCAACTGAAACTGTTAAAAATAATGTAGTTAATAGACATATAGATAAAAATCAAGTATTGGGAAAGGTTACAGTGTCTGAATAAATACCAGAGTTTTGCTAATGTTGTTAAATTGAATTACACCCCAAGACTGTTTATTTTTCTCTGTGGAGGAACAGGATGATTTCTTCACATGTAGATATCTGCGCAGTAGGTGTCTAATGTTGGCTCCCATGAATATGCCATGAAGAGAGGCCATGCCTCAAAAATCTGTTAAAGTTCTTCGCAAGAATCAAAAAGTGTATGGACACAGAGATTTCGCTGATGTAATCAATTCAGATTCCCAACAACAACAAAAAAAAAAAGTTATAAGAAAGCAAATTGTCTCATCAATTAGATAGCAAAAGGGGAGGGAAATTAAAAAAAAAAATCCTGAATGAGAAAAGCTGCAGGAGACTCTTGTAATAGCAACTGGTGACATAATCGCAAGTAAAACTGAGTTCTGAGGTCTGAAAAATATGAATCAATGTATCCATTCATAGTGAAGGACTGTGAATTAGATATTATTATTCAGGAAGAAGATTCCATTAGGGAACAAAAGAAATGGCAATTTCCTTCAACAAAGCTGACAAAAAAAAAAAAAAAAGAAAGAAAAAAGAAAATCGGAGATAACCCACGTGCAGGGCTGTGGATTTCTGTGCATGACAGAGGCAAAAAGAAGATTGGTGTGGTAGTGAAGAGGAAAGAGGGGAGCAAAACCAAGCGAGAGACGTAACAGACAATTAATTTTATAAGACAATAAACCCCAACAAATATAGCATTCATTGGCGAAGGAAAGTAAATAACAGATGATGAGAAGAACTGAAATATTCAGTGCCTTTTTGCTCCAATTCTCCTAAGAAAAATTAAGTGTGACTAGATACTCAGCACAATTAGCATTTGTAACTGGCAATAGTAAAACAAGCCAAAACAATGAAAGACTGTTAAAGATAAGTGAGATACAGTCAAGGCAGCTAAGCCTCATAAAAATTTACACTATGTATTAAAGAAACAAGCCAAAGCAACATTCAAACCATTAATTATTATCTTCAAGAGATCAAGGAAGGTAAGAGATATTCCAGAGTAAAAAAGTACCTACCTTTAAACGAAAAGAAGTAAAAATACATCAATCACTAAGGAACTGAAGATCAAACTCTGATATCTGAAAGAAAGTGGAAAAAATATGAAACAATTATTTTGTAACCTAGTAGATGATATTAACATGACAAGAGATATAAAAATGGATTGTCTAAAGTACAAGGAGTCACACTAATCAAATTTACTTCCCTGAGAGGGCTACCAGACTAGGGGGAAGAAGGTTAACATATGAATCTTGCCTTTAGTAAAGCTTCTGGCATTTGACATTTACATAGGAAAATTAAGGATATATCATTTAGGTGAAATTAATATTAAATGCCTGCACAACCAATTGAAAATAATAAAAAACCAACATGTTCAGAGAATAGTTATTAATAGTTACTTTTAGCCTGGAAATGTGGGAGATGAAATGGAATATCTGTGTCCTGGTTTTGGCTGGGATAGAGTTAATTTTCTTCCTAGTAGCTGGTACAGTGCTGTGTTTCGGATTTAGCATGAGAATAATGTTTGTAACACACTGATGTTTTAGTTGTTGCTAAGCAGTGCTTGTACTAAGTCAAGGACTTCTCAGCTTCTCATGCCCTGCCAGCAAGAATCTGGGAGGGGGCACAGCCAGGACAGCTGACCCCAACTGGCCAAAGGGACATTCCATACCATGTGTCGTCATGCTCAGTACATCAACTGGGGGGAGTTGGCCAGCGGGCGGTGACCGCTGCTTGGGAACTGTCTGGGCATCGGTTGGCAGGTGGTGAGCAATTGCATTGTGCATCACTTATTTTGTATATTCTTTTATCATTATTATTAATTTTCCCTTTCTTTTCTGTCCCATTAAACTGCCTTTATCTCAACCCACGAGTTTTACTTTTTTTTCCCCCAATTCTCTCCCCCATCCCACTGGTAAGGGAGGGAGTGAGCGAACGGCTGTGTGGTGTTTAGTTGCCTGCCGGGTTAAACCACAACAATCTGTCATAGGTTTTGAATTATATTCTGAATATCCAGTAGTGATATGGTTGATAGAGCAGAAACAATTTGTGGATGCTGCAAATGCCTTAAAGATTCTCAAGGACATAGTTAAAGCCTCTTATCAAAGAAATGCCATGAAATTTAACCAAAAAGATAGTACACCTGAGAAAGAAGAATTAAAGTTGTAAATACAAAAAATGAGAATAACTGTTTACACACCACCACTGCAGAAACGTAGCTGGGGTTACAGTAAACCACAAACAGAACGAGTCAAGAACATGAGTACAGAGCAAAAGTCATTCTGGACTGAAGGTAGAGGAGCGTTGCATGAAGGTCATGAAAAGCAGCTATTCCATTCTGCAAAGTATTGACAAGGCCATAACTATGGTACAGTATTTCAAATAAAATTTGACAAATCAAGGAGAAACCAAAGGAGGTGTTCTAAAAATTGAGGGGAAAAAAAAAGATAGAAAAAATAAAGAAAGAATTCTATTTGTTTAAACTAAAGAAGATTTTTTAAAAAGCCTTTCAAAATATAGAAGGTCATAATAATGAAGGAGGCAACATTGAGGTATTCTCTAAGATGCTAACAGTTAATTTGAGAAAGGGATATTTGTCTATTACACTTTTAGGAAAATTAAACAAAACAAAGCTTTTCAACATGATGACAGTTAAGTACTAGGACCAATTATCTGTGGAAAGTACCTAGCACGGCTTCTAATTTGGCCTCTATTATTGTCAAATCACTGCTTGAAACAGAGTGGCAGGGTAAATAGCCAATAATGCGGAGCCTAGTTTCTGTTTGTTGTCACTGGGTTGACTTTCTCAGTATCGAAGATGTTTGACCTGGTTTCTCTTTGGTTAACGACTCAGATGAAAAAGGATTGGTCTCTGCAGGGAATTTATTTGCACTATATATTTGCAATTGCTTACTTACAAGAGGCTGAGAGAGATATTTTAAATAACAAACTTTAAGGGCAAGAATTGGCTATTTGCTAAATGCATCAGACTGACTTCTTCCCACGTTAACTCTGAAAATAGCACAGCAGCAGAGTGGTAGTAGATACAGTGCGCCACTTCCTCCGGAGTTAAAAAGGGCATTGTTTTTCCAAGGTTTGCATTCTAGATAGCAGATTTCATTTCCTCAGCTAAGCATTTTGCACTGTTATGTCAAATAAGATACCAGAATATCCATGAAAACTTGGATTTGAAGTCAGAGAAAATAATATCTCAAAGTCCAGGTGTGGTTATGAGGAAAAGGCTCAATTAGCAGAGACAGATGCATCTTAGAGTTCATGATGCAAAAGGATAAAGTGATACTTGACAAAACTTAGACTGAGCTAGAATTTTTAAAAGGTTTTTCCCACATTTTGCAAAAACAGACAAGGCAAAACAAAGGGAACTGCTTTGCACTGGAAATTGGGCTACAGAGTTTCTAGCAAGATGATGATGATGATGAATCTGGGGGGGGAAGGTAGGATAGCTAACAGGATTACAGAAATGGAAATGTGCACATCTGAAGCAGGGCAAAACCCCAGCGAACTCCCTGCCCACAGGTCAAGGGGCTTCACATTCTGCATTGCACAGAATCCACAGGGCTACAACGTGGACTTGTATGTTCAGTATCAAGGTTTTTTAAGAAATCTCTCCCACGTAAATTCATTCCCTGTTAGGGATAAGCCTTCCTATTAGGTGCCTACAAAAAGAGAACTGGTAAAAAAAAAAAAAAACAAAACATGTCCATTTTGGCTTCCATAGTGTACAGGACTTTATATTTTATAATGGGGCACAATCTGACACTGGGTGCCCTTTCTGCCTGCATTTTGGGAAACCAACCAGGTTGGAAGCTGTCTAATCATAATAGTGTGGGGCTAAGTTTGAAAGGACATTAACCAATAAGCCACATCAGTAGACCAAAAGGAAAATCTAAACCTAAGGCGTGGCCTGATCCTCTGTCCAAGGAACCCCAACATTGGCCCAGCTGAAAAATCTCAGGGGCGAAATCCCATGGCAGTCAACATGTCCTTTGAAAGCTCCCTGGAGCCCCACTATAATGGGAGCTTTAGGCTTTGTCTCTCTCCTAACCCTGCTCTTGACCACACCAGCTTACCCAAGGGCCTGGTGCCTCAGCCATGGATCTTCAGGTGGTCCAAATGAAAACGTTCTCCAGGAATAACTCCGCTGCCTCTCTCTCCCCTGGGCAGCCTCTCCTCAGCTCCCCTCCAGCCGCAGCTCCAGGATCAAGGTGAAAGAGGGAAGTCGGGTATTTTGGTGCTGCGCCGCTGGGCTACGTGCTTTGGGACCCGAGCCTCTCTCCCTCTTGCTGAGGCTCTCTGCCTAGGACCATTCAGACCTGCGACTTCAGACTTACAGAAATCACCAGATCTAGGCGGGAAAGGACAAGTCAGGACAGTGTTTTGTTAACCTGTACCTATCCACAGGAACAGCAGGCACTATGTGCACCCTTTAAAAGGTGAGCTTTAACTCATCTTTTCATTGGCAACCTACATACAGAAGGTTGGACAAGCCCTATCACTTCGAACAGGTTAAGAAAAAGCACCATATGGAGTTAGTTCCAGGCCAGACAGAAATCATTGCCAAATCAAAGCACAGAGCTAATGCATCTGTGTAACATCATCTAATTATTGGCAGATAGATTATTTCACAGTATTCTCCCAGGCCGAGTCATAAAGGATTCACAAACACGCTTTAGGATACAAGCTGTGAATTCATAGCACTGGGGTCTGAAGCTCTTTTCGTTTTATTCTAAACATCTGTAAAGGAGATTTTTGCTGCTATACACAGGGATATCTATGGCACGTACATATCACAGATTGTGATGCACTTCTATCACTATCTTGTCTCCCTTTTGCAAAAAATTAAAAAAGGATTAGCTAAGTAATCCAGGAGCAAAACAATAGCATGTATTGGGCTTTTAAATCCTTTTAGCCAAATGAATAGATTAATCAAAAATACTAGAAGCTCAGAAAAGTAACAGGTTTTGGCAAGCAGTCTGGAGAATAAAACTCATGTAAAAACAGCCACTGGAATATTCAAAATAAGAAAAATCAGTTAAATCCAAGCATGTCTGGAAATAACTCAAACGGGAAAACCAGGCTACATTTGTCCATTTAATTTTCCATCAAAAATGGTGGAAATAGCTCTAAAAAGAGCTACTTACTTCCATTCTTCCAGGTCCATAATGTTTGAAGCCTCCATATGGTTTACATTGATGCTATGGTTAAAAGGCAAAGCAGAAAAACTGGGATAGGCACCCATAAATGAAGTAACCACACAATCATTCAGAAATTAAAGGTAATGTTTACACAAAAATAATTTACCTCTCTCTAATCCATCTGCTCTCCACTTTATGCTCTAACTTCTTAAAAAAAGGTAAAAAGATGAGCCAAAGGGCCTGTTCTTTCTTCTGGTTCATCTCTGGAGGGAGCATCTGGCTGAGGGTACATTTCCTAGTGGCTGTTCTAAAAGAGAGGAGCAGGCTGGGCAAACAGCAAAGTCTCTGGACACCTTTGGACAACCACCTTCTTTTCACTCATAAACTCTACAAATAGGAAGCTACATACATAAGTGTAGTCTTAGTACAAATAGCATCGATAAGGCATCGATAAGGCATCCTATAGAGTCACTGGAGAGAACATGATTCAAATCTTGGTTGGTTCAGTCCCTCTTAGAACTACATATCCCCTTCACTAGGCTGTAGGATTAAGTCCTTCCTAAGAGGATGTTTCCAAAAGTGACTACCGAAAATACATTAATAAACTTACAGTTACAGCTTTGATACAGACTTTGGCTCACTTCAGATTGCTTAATTTTTGGTAATGTCAGAAGCTGTGACTATACAGCCCTGGGGCTATAGTAGTAGTAACAACTGTTAAAATTCTCCAGGCCACTGAGGAAAAATCTTGGCAGACTGCAAGAGAACAAGCAACCACAGAGTCCTCCTTCCTCTGCCCCACAGTTCGCTTTTTATAGCTCACCATGCAAACCACTAACTGCAAAGAACAGGCAAGGGAAACTTCATCCCGTAAGGTCAACATCTCAAAGTTACAAATGTATTAAGGAATGCAAACTGATCTGCAGCTTTTAGGGGCTGGAAAAGCTGCCAGCTCCAAGAACTGAAAGCTAACACTCTTCACATCAACCACCCCCAAAATGTTATTTTCCACAGCAATGCTAAAAACTATTCTTTAATAGAGGGGAGAGCTCTTAGGCCAGGGTTAAGTCAATCTCATCAGTAAAGTAGGGCTTTGTGATGTTGGCTGTCAACCACCACCTCCCACGCACGGTTGTGCGACGCTTCTCAATAATCTTCAGTGGCAGCTCTGTAAACACTGGAGGTTGTGTTATTTAAACTTTTCCTAGGGGTGCCAGGAATTGTACTACAGTTTTCCCCACAATTATGATGCTGCTTTGTCTGTAGATATGCCTCTGGCTACGCCTTTGTAGATTTGAAATTTGGTGGAGCATAGAAGTGCTTTAGGATTACAAAATCCAGCTTGTTGATTTCTGTTCACCTGCAGATTTAATCCTTAATTATTGAACTGTGATTAAAACCAGAAACTGAAACTAGCAGCTGCAGTAAGTAACATGGTAATGAAAGGAGATCTTCCCAAATAAGTTAGTTGTTGGTACCAATTGGTTTTCTCTCAGGACAGATTACATCCATAGGACAATAGATCAGACTGGTATTGCAAGCCAGGAAGAACATATACTCCGTGCCATCAAAGGCCTCTCCCAACAGCATAGAACAGCATTAAACCCTTGATAAAAATCTCAAATGCCACAAAATGCCATGAAAAACAAACAAGAAGGATGCAGAATATTGCCAGTGTCTTCGGTCGCAGCAATAGCAGGGAATTTAATATAGAGAGGTGACTCTGCTCTCCCTTTTGTTCCTCTGTTGATAATCCTAAGGACCTTGAGCCTTTTCCAATAGGTGTTGGATACACTGAGATCAGTGAGTAAACAAGGAAACACTTTAGAAGGTGCTCCCTGCATTTCAGGTCTGAAGTTTAACAGTCTGAGCTGCAGCTACTTGTACTTTGCTGTGTAGATAAGTCTTTCAGTTTTCAGGGGCATTACTCTACAATAAAGCCAAAACTAAGACATTGGCATAAGCACCACCTGTGCTCTCTTTCCTTAGTTCTCTGACTTTTCAACTTACAGGATGGAAAAAAAACAATTTTTTGAGTCAATAATAACTCACTGCATTTAAAGCAGGATCTTGCAGTACAGAGAAGTTATCAACAACTATTTTTAGAGGCCTCGTGGGCAACTGAAAAGTATTTTGTTGGGATTTCATGAAATTAGATGCAAATGTGTTAAAAGGCTCCTGCAGCTAGTAAAACGCTAAGTGCAAAAGTTATTTTTCCTTTACCCTTTTTTTTTTTCTCAATACTGCCAATTTTATATATAAATATGATTATGGAATGATAAGAAAAAGAAAGAACTACTCTTTCTGGCTTCAGAGAGGACTGATGGCTTTACTATGATTTCTGCAAACTAATCTTATGAGTCAAACCCAAGTCTTTTCCTCTGCTTTTGCTCCTATAATATTGCTTGACCTTTACTGAAATCTGAAGAAATACTCTATTTTCCACATCCCCTCCTGAAAGTCACTGAGAAAAGAAGTTCCGAAATAACTTCCTGTTCTTTTCTAAATAGAGATTCTCTTAAAGCTGTCACTGATATTCCTTCATTTTCTTTGAAAGAGAGAGAGAGTCAGATTGCCCGGATCCAGGGCATGAACAGAGCGCTGACATTTAACCAGAGGCAGTGTATCCTTCCTAGCCCATAGTATTTTTCCCTGCTAATTGGCACATAAGACCAAAATTTTGTTTGAGCTAAGAATCATTAGATAAAGGTGGTGAAAGAAACAAACCCAATTTGGTGAACAAAATGAAAGAGACATCTTCAACCTGGTATGATTCATGTTGGTAAGGCCAAGCAGATGTTGAGCAGAATCTATGCAAAGATGTTATCGAGATGTCTTCACTGCTTATTTTCTCTAAGCACATCATCTTTAACATATAATGTAAATATTCTGTGCATACTGCTTCACAGTATGATTCTTTACTGGGGCCTCCAGGGACTACCACCATAATAAATACTGCCCTCTAAAAGCAAAATGATCTGAAGGAATCAACAGCTAATTAAAAAACCTAGAGCTCTAATTACAAATGGTGGCTTGTAGTCCCCTTCATTCATTTACCTTCGCTCATTGCTCACCTCTACAAGCAAGATACACTACTTTCACTCCTCTCCAGACCAAATCCCTCAAAACTCCTGAATTGTATGTGTTAAATAAGATATTTTAGAAATCTCACAATTAGTCTGAGCTGTTTGGTGTGGTCATGCCAGTTGTTTTTCCATCATTATGAACAAGAAAAAAAAACCTAACCACACCACTTAAATACTTACCTAGGAGTTTCCTTCCTCTGGAGATCTATCAAGTCATTGAAGAGATACAGATTTTACCTGGATATGAAGCTAACAACAACCCAAAACTTAAGTCTTTAAATATCTTGTATCATCTCAAACTGGACCTTACTTCATATGGGAAGCCATATCTCACAATCACTTGGTTTTTCATCCACTTATATCCAGCAATTTTGAACAGTTTAAGAAAGTGCCAAAGACTGAAAAAAGCACATCTTAGGAACATTTTTGTTACAGAACAGCTGTAGCATTTATAGCTCCAAAGTCCAAAATGGCCTAGGCTAGTTTTTGCTCCGCTTTTCCCCGCAATGTCTTTACCAGAAACAACATTTAAAGCAGCACTATGACAAACATTCATTAAGTGCTTAAATGAATGGAAGAGGTCACAAAAGAAACACTTCCAGGACTGGACCTTACATTGCACTACCATTCCCTTTTCAAGATTATATAGGATACTGCCTATATATATTTCACGTACATACTACTGAAAGTTGCATTCGGATACTGTTGTGTCTTTTTTCCTCTATAGCCAGAACCAGTGCAGATGGTACTACCAGATTAATTAAAATCACCCCTGGTTTCATTCGCAGTTTGTGTTCTGTATTGTTCTCCCATTTAGACTAAACTCCTGCATATTTGTTTTCAAGCATTACTTTTTATTTTTAAACAGCATACACCTGCTTTGCTCATTAGAATAAATATTTTACATGCACATTATGTAGATAAAGATTCTCACAGAAAAAGGCCATCATGCAGTTTTCTGTATCTGGGTTGCAAAGGACATTGGACTATAAACCAGAGCTCTGTGTGAAGCTGGTTTCCCCGTTACCGTGCCTTGCAAGCAAAGGAAGCCTAGGAGGGCAGACTAAGAGGACGTTCAGTGACAGGGTGTCAGCACAGCTTGGCAGAAGATGCTGATTTCAGAGAGAGGAATACATGTTAAGTAGACAATTCAGTTTTAATGGTAATCACATTTTTTATGTTAAGGTTTATATATACTGACTTTCACCATTAAGTCTTATTTCCCTCGGAGATTAGTACTAATTGTTTCCCTTTTTTTCCTCATAAATAGTGCACCAGGTCTAGTATTTTATTACCTTTGTGCCTAGAGAAAAGAGCCTGACTTGCACCAACTGCTATCAGGAAATGTTTTAGCATTTCGTATCTTCAGAAGAACGAATCTCGGTTTAATACTCAGCTTTGCTGGAATTAGGCAAGCTGACCAGTGACTCAGATATTTCAGCTTCTACAGCTATTTCAGTAACAACCACATATAAATTGATTATACATAAAAAATGTCTACTATCATGTATCTGGTATTGATAAGCGATACAGGAAGCTGGGGTTTGGTAATGACATGGCTGTGCAACAGGGAAGCTGTTGGGGTCTCTGCCATCCTCTCCCAGGCAGCTTCAGAAAGCACAGTCTCTATTTTTAGGTAGAAATGCTGACCAGGTTGTCAGATCTAGCTATGGCTGAGCTGGACATAACCTCAGACTTTATCCTCTGTTTGCACAGCTTAGCGTATCCTAGGAAGGTTCAGTCAACATGATAAAATACCCTGCTTTGTTCAAACAGCATAGTCATTAGCACGAGCACCAAGCCATCCCCTTCGCTGGCCAATCCCAAAGCAAGTGAAGAAAAATGACAGATGAAATTTATTACTATAAGAAGAAATCAAAGTAAGAAAGATTTTCATGTTTCTGAATGTCACAGTAGTCAGAGAGGTTTAGAGAGGGATTTTTTTTTTTTCTGTAAAGTCTTTGCTGTTACAATTACCTACTGAAAATACTGGTTGCAGTTAAAAACCAACTCTCCTAAGCACTAAGGAAAAATGAGGCTCCATACTTGTGCTGCTAAAGTCTTCCTGCTCTATGATGGGATGCTCATTCACTCTGGAAACTCAGTACTCCATCTAGTGCAACAGAGCATCACTGAGAACAAACATAGGAAAGTTTAAGGCACTGAGCTCTTGGGGAGAACGGAACCATGTCAGCAGCTGATTTAACTAAGCTAAAAGTGTCTGTTTCTGACCACCTGTAGGACCTTTATCTACTCTTCTGCTTTTATATATGTGCCTTATCTTCAGCAAAATGAGCTAGCTGTTTTCAAGAGCAGGCAATTGCTAGAGACTCAAGTTTACTATTTTCTGTGTGTACAAAAGGGGACCAATAATAAAGGTGTCGAAGAGTGCTGATGAAGAGCAAGGGCTGGATGAAAAACTGTTGAAAGTCTTCGTGAAACATACTGTCTGGGTGATCAACTGGTAAATGGACTTCAATCTGTAACTACGATGATGTACATGAGAAAAATAATCTTAAAATAAATCGTAAAAAAACATATAAAGTAATGTAATCTCAGATGACTGCTATCAGCGTGGAAAGAGAGCTCAGGGTCAAGCCAAATAGTCCTACGCAAACACTACCTCAAGTGCTCAGTAACAGTTAAACAATCAAATTGAAAAACATCTTTATGCCATTAGATGAACCTTTCGTGTATCTGCCACATTTGGTACAAGGCATGGCTCTGCTCCTCCCTTCCATGTCTCAAAAAATATACCGAAAAAGATACAGAGATAAATAAAGAGGATGACCAAAGGTTATAGAGAAATAACCAAGTACACTAGGACTCAACAGGTTGGAAAAGATACAAGTAAGTCTGAGTATATTACAAGTCCATAAAACCAGAGAGGGTGAACAGTGATTTAGTTTTTCGTTTTTTTCTAGGAAGTAGGGACATCATTTGAAACAAATGAAAAATGAAAACATAAATAATGGAGGTGGCTCTTCTGATAATCAAGTTTATGACAAGTTGGGCATACAGATCAAGTCATACAACTTTGGAAGTGAGACACAAGTCTCAGGGCTTTACTGAAAATGTGTACTCTTTTAAAAATAATAGAATTTAGGAACCTGCAAATTTTTAAGTGGGCAATGTGGCAGGCGTGGTGGGCAATGCTACAGTAATAAATCCATTTTGAAGGTGAAGGAACACTTCTAGTTTTGTGTTCATTCCCTTCCTTCAGAATCTCTCAGTCTATGATCAATCAGTACGATAAACCACCAAGGTGTTAGATGTTACTTGCTGTGTGTTTTGCAGTGAAATATAACCCTAGCAAAATCCTTGCCTTGGCCCCCTTTTTCACTTACTTCAGTTGCTGTGGCTGTTTTGATGTTGCCCTGCCCTTGATTTGCTCTCCAGCAAGAGCTTTCTTGTTCGGTACTTGCCTGCTGACAGATGAAAGCAGGTAAAATCTTCAGTTCCCATGTGGTCTGCTGCCGTCCTGTGCTTCTGCATAAGCAACATATTCTCTGGGAGAAGAGCAGGCTGGGTGGTAACCCACCATCGTTCTCAGGAGCCAATGTCCCAAGGTTTCACCTAGCACCCCTTATTTTGTGGGTAACAGAGGCACAGTGACTGCCTGCTGCATACTGTTTCGCGAAATCTGACCTTGCACAGAATACTTGCCCAGTTTGCTGGGTTTTGAAGGGAAAGGAGAGCTAAATAAAACAAACTTGGAAAAATTATTGTGTTTTTGCAAGTGTAGGAATTCTTACCCATATGATGAAGGTATCCATATTCTATGGCCATCCTCTCCAAGCACCTTTTCACAGTGCAGAACGTCAAAAATAATAAATCACAGAAAGAAACATTATGCAAGGAAAATATCCAAATCCTATGTAGCCTCCCCTCTCATTGAATTGCGCTATTTTGTTTATAAATGCAAAAGTGTCTACTCTGCATCTGTTGTAATGACGTACTGTCTCCACTTACTATTTCCAGCAGAAAAGGAAATTGTGAGTTATGATCTTTCTTCCCTAATCTCTGGTTCTACTTACCCAAAAGAAAGGTGATATATTTTGCTGCTTTGGTACATCTACCAGGCAGCAAAAAGCTCCTCAAAGATACAAACACTATCAGTGTTTTTCAGGCAAAAGAGGATTAATTGCACCAGGAAGCATTGCTCTTGGAGACACAACTGAACTCTTTATTCATCTACTTTTGAGAGCACAAGCATCTCCACAGCATGGACTTGTTTTGGGTAAAAAAACATCAGTTCATGCTGTATCCTGAACAGATCCCAACTGCAAATCAAATGAACTGACAAAACTGAACTGTCTCAAGTGCCAGTTCAGCTCTTTTGTGATTTTTTTTTTTGTCTTAAGTACTATTAATAATACCAAGGTGAGTTTCTTAACCTTAAAAAAAAAACAAAAAACAACACAAAACACAAAAACCAAACACCAATGAACCCAAAATCCCCCAAACCCAAACCCAACAGGATAACATTTGCTAGTGTATATTGGTCACTCCCAGAGCCTCAAATGTTATTCTACCATACAGAAGATACTAAAAGGTTGGCACTGGGATACACACACCCTTGTTATGTGCCGCCTCTTCACTGTTTTTTTTTTTCCTTAAACTTTATTTTATTTGGAACATACACTAATATAGGCTTATCATTTTGGATGTATATACTGTCTCTTATAGATGAAAGTTCTGAATACAGAGTAAATCAGGAGTAGTCCTGGCTGCAAGAAAAACATTTATCATGGATTTGTAATGCCAGCAAAACAGAAAACGGACAGATCAATAACACTCATTAGAGCTTTATCTACAGCTCAGCTCTAAAGTGACACTAAACACAAACTTTTCATGATCCTGAGGGAGAATGGTCAGAAAATCTAGCATTGAACTTACTAACCTGAGAACAAAACATGCAGACAGACCAAAATGCTCCATCGTAAAGTACAGAAATATCTTCTACAGAACAATCCAAGGTTTTCTTGCTGGAGGTATACCTTGTGGTTTGCCTACATCTACTGATTTCCAGTTACATTACCTTTTTTAAATTTCTCCTTTCTTTTCTCTGCAATTCCAATATACCTTTGCTTTACTAGTCTGGGGCTTTTGGGACTGCTAACATAAGAGAACAGAATTAAGGCAATATGGCTGAATGATATAAATGTGAATTTGATACGTATGTCAGATACACGGATGAGATAACCTTCCGTAAAACACTGAAGGACAGCTAGGACCAGCAAGTACAAAAAATAAGTTAACAATCTGAAGAATTAAAGCATTGCTAAGAATCTTGTTAAGAATCCTGTGTAAGGTGGGAACTAAGGCTAACATCTGAACAATTTTCACAGTCAGTAAAAGCTGATACACCAAAGCAGATCTCAAGTCAAAGACAATGCTAATAAAGACTCAGTTTTGGTTCCACGGATGTCATCACCCGTTTCTAAACCCTGAAGTCTAGGAAAGAACTCAGTAATACAAATTCGTAATGAAATAGCTACTTCAAGCTTTTAACCGACTCTTCTTCCTTCTTTATGATTTAGGCTGACATTTAGGTAAAAGGAGGATTTTCAGAAACTACTGTCTCAGTAATAGTCAGCTTGTTACTATACTGCATAATGAAGGGGCTGGCTATCCCAAATAGCAGAGAGCTCAGGTAAGAGTGTTATTACTGAAGCACAGAGTGACCGCACCTGAACTGGATCCCTCTGTTGCCAAATTTTGACTGAATATTATCAGTGTTAATGGAATCCATCACCAGTGTCTGTACCGTAGGCATGGTACAGGCAGCTAAATCACCTATAAACTGCAGTCACTGCACTAGAATTATTTTTGTGTTCTTCTTTTGGGTTTTGTTTGTTTTGAGGAGGGAAGGCTATGGGGGACCCAATACCTACAAGAAGGTTATCAAGATGATGGAGCCAGGCTTTTCACAGAGTGCACGGTGGGAGGATGAAAGACAACTGGAAGAAGCTGAAATGAGACAGGTTCAAACAAGAGGACATGCGCAAAAAGCTTTTCAACACGAGGACAGCCAAGCAGTGGGACATCCATCCTTGGAGGTTTTCAAGACCCAACTGAATACAGCCCTGAGCAACCTGCTCCAACAATAAAGGAACCCTGCCTTGAGGAGGATGTTAGATTACATTACCTGTAGAGATTGCTTCCAATCTATATTGTCCTATGGATCCTATCGTGTGTAATGTTTCAGATCTAATTTCGATGTAATAATGTACAGAACACAAGATTAGGCAAAAGATTTACAGATTAATTGTAAAAACAAATTCCTATGAACACATGGAAACATCAAAACCTTCTGGTAATGCAGTGTAATAGACAGTCCCCTTGTTGAAAAAAATCTCAGAAAACAATCAGAAATACTTTGCCTTATTATGACAGAAAGGTATTTGGAAATAAACATACCTATGTAATTTTTCAGAACTCAGGAAAAATATAAGTAAAATACTTTGAAAGTGCATTCACAAAAGGTATCAAAAATTATTAGGATTCGAGATGGGGCTTCCCAAACTGTGGAGAAAAATACCTCAAAGACTAGAACTGTCTGCAAGCACAGAGAAGTTCAGCTTGTCCTTATGAATAAACATCACTGAGGAGAGACAGGAATTTGAGAAAAAGTGGCTGAAGAAAGAAAATATTTATCTGTCTAAAAGGAGGAAAAGAGTGACTACGATAAATGCAAAATATTTTACTTATTGCAAACAAAAGCTGTGGTAACAACATTGCACAATACCAAATTTCAAGGTTTTGAAATTCTCAGAAATTATTCTTCACTGTGATTTTTTTTCTCCATATATCTTTATAATTATATTTTTACATCAGTTTTACATTGTGACAAGAGTAAATTACTTACAGAAATTAAGACAAATTGTATATAACCTGCCAGCTTACTAATGTTTCATTTATATGTCACGGTGTGTAACCATTTAACACTTTGATCTGAAAAGGATTATCAGATTCAATGCTTTGCTCGCCATATAACAGAATGGTATGGTCTGCACCAACAATTTTTTAAAACGATTAGAAGTATACAGGAATTCACTGTAAGTGTGCTGTTTGTAGTTTCTGCAAAACATAAGCAACAACTAACTTTGTTACTTCACTAGAACAATTTCTCCCTTTTGTGTAAGATCTCCAGCAAAAAGGCAGACAAATGCATAAATCCAACATTTTTAGATCCAATGCTGAATAGCCTGGAGGGCAGTAGTAAAAGTCCTGAGTGCAGGATGAGTCCCTCGATGAGACATCAAGAGGGACCCAGCCTCTGCGTTGAACCCTGCTTCTTTAAGTTGTTTTGCTATTTCCTCTACATCCCAGCCTCCTTCTCCCTGGTTAGCCAGTAAGTGGTCAATAAGACGAGGATAGAAGGCAGTAGATACGCACTTCACCACTAACTTGGCATTGAGGAGCAAGGAAAGTATTTCAGCATCACAACTGGAATCATCAACCTAAAAAGAAAGGAAAATCCAAAGTAATTAATTACCAGATACATCCATAAACTAGAACATGTCACGACTGTTCTAACTGTACAGATCTTGAAAGTGAGATGAGTATTCTATATGAATTAACAACAGGGATACACACTTTGCATATGTCAGAACATGTAAAGGTATGTCTTTAACAGTCTCTATCACATTAATAAAAATATTTGACCCGCACGAAGTTAAGGAACAAGGATGCTTAACAACCTGGCTAGGATTACATGAACAGCTTTATAGATTTTTCACAGGTTCTCAGCCCCAGTACAGAACAGACCACACCATTTACCTCCATATCAAGAATGACACCCTAGGGAAGGTCAGAGCAGAGTATATTAAATTTTGGTCACTTTATATTAATATAATATGTTATATTCCACATATTAATATGATATGCAACATTTGCAGACTCAACCAGATTTTCCAGAGTTTCAGCACTCACAGCAAGGATGAGATTTTCAGAAGAATACAACTTATATTTTAAAAGATTTGGAGAACAGAGCTGCTACCTCTGAGAGACACCCTGGATGCCTCAGAAAAATGTGGTTACATGATACATGAGAGCAGGTATTGTCTTGAAAATCTTGTCTATAGCTTTACAAATAACACTACAGAATACTTTAAATTCTATTTCAGTTCATTTTGACATGTCTTTCCTGGGTTTCTTGAAATGCAGTGTTGTTTTAATCAGCTTAGGTGTCTTACCACTTCAAGAAGTGCAATAAAACAAATATATATAACCAAAAAAAGGGCCAAAGGAGGGGTAGACAGTAGTCAGTTTTCAATGACTGCATCTTATCAAGTTACAAATAAACTAATCAAATTATGCTACATTTACAAAACAACCTCTCGGTTTAAAAAAAAAAAAAATCTGTCTGGTTAGCCTCTGTTTCATTTTCTGTAAAAATGATGTACTATCTTACATGGTTGGTACCAGTGTACCAGCAAGTACCAGTGATTTCGTACCCTTGAAGACCAACTCAACCGCTACACAGGACCACAGGACATGACTACTGTATACTGAGAGATTTGGCACTGACACTTGACAGTTGAAATTAAGCAATTTTTAATCTAATTAGCATGACAGAACTTTTAACCCTGATTCTTTTCAGGACAGTATTTAAAATTTCCTTGTCTCTGTTTTAGTTCAAGCTAAAACAGTGCAAAGCTTTGCTTCCTCATGTTCACATGCAATGGGCTGCATCCACCCCTTGCCCCAGCGTTGTCACCATGAGCACACTGCAACAGCCACTTCTTGCTTATAACCCAATTCTCTGTCCCATGAGGTTTCCACAACCATTTCTCAGTAACATGTAACAGTGTCAATTTGTAGTTATGGGGTTTTTTTAATTATTATTTTTTTCCAGAAAGACTGAACAGAAGTATGATCTATTAGTCCAGAAAACCAAATGTCTACCTACTCAGACACATACACTGTCAGAGATCACGCACACCATTTAACATGGACCATCTACTGTGGGAGATTACTCTCTCCAGTTTCCCTATAAAGGCAGTCAACCCAGAAACAGGTTCCTCAAAGCATAAATCAGAACAAGTATATAATTTTCTCTTGAATGCATGGAATTGCAAGACTCCCAAGGTTTGGCATCTTATTTGGAGGAATCAATATTACATTTGCATGTAGAGGAACACAGAGAGTTCATGAGGAACTACCAGGTAGCTCCTTGCATTGAAGTGGGTGAGAAATTTGCAACTAGCTTCAGGAGAAAGAACTTCCTTTGAAGTAACAACAAATTCTTTTAGAAGAAAGTTCTTTATTGTACCTAAATAGTTTTAGACTAATGAATATAAGTTTCGCTTCTGTGAAAGAGCTGAAAAGTCAGCATGATGACTGAAAGCATACATGTGATAAGCAACAGAAACAGTAATTTGTTGGACTGTTTTGGAAAAGATGCACTCTACACAACATAAAACATAATTGAAAAAGGAAAAAGACAAAACATGAAATATTGTAGCATGAAAAGCTGTTATACCTCCTTTTATCACCTTCAATTTACCATTAATAACACATGATCATTGCTTTCAATTTACTGTTTTCACTTCCTTTGGAACTTCAGAAGCTTTCCAGAAAAACAGAATGTCTTTATCATGTTAACCAGGAAGAGTCTGCTGTTTCACCCTCATGCTACTTCTTCCATTACTTCATTTAGATATTTGTGGTTTTCTTTCCATTGAAATCTTAAAAATAAACTTGGTTTCCTCCAAGTCTTTCATCATTTTCATAATTAATTAAATAAACCTCTTATGGATTACAAAGCTAATGCAATAGTGTGTAGCAGTTACAGGTCCAGTTTACAAAACAATTCTAAGAAGGGTAGGGATGTCCAATCTTTAAGTTGCCCACTTTAAGTCTTTAATAATTTAATAATTCCTCTAAATTGTCATATGTTAATTACTGACATGTTTTCCTGTTGGAGACAGGTTGATCATTAAATAAAATTCCTAGCATTGGCATCTTGTAGCATACCATGCAGCATACTAAGCCATTATCCAAACAGCTCTCATCCTTTCTGAAATGGGAGGCTGGAGGGATATCCTGCCCCACCTCTGAGCTCCCTGTGCTCTATTCTTGACCTGTATGTAGGATGCAACTTTACACAGGGCTTCAGTGTTTGATTTTGTGAACACAAAACGCAAACAGTAATTACAGTAATGAGATTAACAGCAGATGGGAGGTTTGATTTAAATGAGTTTTTTAGGCTATTATTCAGTTAATGAAAAGTCCTACAGATTACTGTGATTTCATATGCCCAAAACCTACAAATTGGAGAGACAAGTCTGAAAGTAAAAGACCTTTTCTAGCATAAAACCATTAAACATCTGAGCTATACTATGGGGATGAAGATGCCCGCACGCAACACAGAAGCAGAGCAACCTGTCTGTACTCATGCATAAATGAGATCATTGTGCCTTTACACACGACAAAAGAGCACACAAAAGGCTCTTGGCTGTGTCATCCTTAAGCTCAAATAGTCCAGTAGGTTTAAATTGATTAACATTTCCCATTTTCTGACTTCAAGGCTGTCTGAAGACCTGGTCAGAAAGAGGAAACCTTTGTAATGTAATTGTCTCCAGGCAACTGGATGGAGACATAAGATGGCAACTAGACCCTGTGAACGCATTTCACACAGCTAGGGTCACTATCTATTCTGCAACTCTTTGTTAAATCTAAGCAGAGTCTAACAGGTGTGGGAAGAACACAGAGAAGCAAAGGTTTAATGAGAAATCTGTATAAAAATAGGCAGCTGAGAAAGATAGATTAACTATTTTTGCAACTCCAGATCATGTCAACATTTTGGGTATCAATTGCATATGAAGAAACAGTCATTAGTTTAAATAAAAACAAATGCACACACAAATTCCTTAGCAACACCTATGCAGATTGTCAATAATGGGGCTACATCTGGCTTGCAACCAGTCACCAGCGGTGTTCCTCAGGGTTCAATTCTAGGGCCAATCCTGTTCAATATATTTATCAATGATCTGGATGCAGGAGTTGAATGCACCATCAGTGAGTTTGCTGATGATACCAAACTGGGAGGTGCTGTTGACTCTCTTGAGAGACAAGAGGCCTTGCAGAGGGTTCTAGATACATTGGAGCATTGGGCTACGGTTAATAGGATGAAATTTAACAAGTCCAAATGCTGGATTCTGCACCTAGGATGGAGTAACGCTGGGCACAAGTATAAATTGGGAGAGGAGTGGCTGGAGAGCAGCCCTGCAGAAAGGGATCTGGGGGTGCTGGTCAACAGCAGGCTCAATAGGAGTCAGCAGTGTGCCCTGGCAGCCAAGAGGGCAAACCACATCCTGGGGTGCATCAAACACAGCATAGCCAGCTGGTCAAGAGAGGTGATTATCCCACTGTATTTAGCGTTGGTACAGCCTCACCTTGAGTACTGTGTGCAGTTCTGGGCCCCACAATTTAAGAAGAATGTGAAGGTCCTTGAATGGGTCCAGAGGAGGGCAACAAAGCTGGTGAAAGGGCTGGAAGGAATGTCCTGTGAGGAGCGGCTAAGGACTTTGGGTTTGTCTACTTTGGAGAAAAGGAGGCTGAGGGGCCTCATTGTTCTCTCCAGCTTCCTGAGGAGGGGAAGTGGAGAGGGAGGTGCTGGTGTCTTCTCCCTGGTATCCAGTGATAGGATGCGTGGGAATGTTCAAAGTTGTGCCAGGGGAGGTTTAGACTGGACATTAGGAAGCATTTCTTTACTGAGAGGGTGGTCAAACACTGGAACAGGCTTCCTAGAGAGGTGGTCGATACCCCAATCCTGTCGGTGTTTAAGAGGCATTTGGACAATGCCCTTAATAACATGCTTTAACTTTTGGTCAGCCCTGGAGTGGTCAGGCAGTTGGACTAGATGATCATTGTAGGTCCCTTCCAACTGAAATAGTCTATTCTATTCTAATAAATTAATGTATATTTCAAAACCTTAATTAACAGTTTTATTTAAGCATCGCTGCTCAGTGTATAAGCTGTAACAAGCATTAAAGCAAAAAATTACTAAAACAATATAAAGGTAAACACACAAAGCATATACTTAAAAGTAAAAATACACCAGAGAGAGTATAATATGGTTCCTGTACAAGAAATGACTCAGCAAAACTAGGACTCCCCAATCTATAAAAAAGGCAGCTTAGAGGGTATAGAGCAGACAGCAACATCATTAGAGTATACAGGGATTGATTAAACACATTCTGTCATTAAAAAATAATTAAGAAGCATCAAATGACTCTAGTAGGATCAGATTCAGAGTAAATAAAAGGAAAGTTGCTTTTTACACTGTTGAACTCTTTGGCAAATCATACTGCAGAATGTAAAAGCTCATTCAAGTTTAAGGAGAAAAACCGGACAAAATGGAGGAAGAAAACCACCAGCAGTTACTTAGTACACAAATACATACAGCTGAAAATGACTGGAAGTTGGGAGAGCAGTATCTCAGAAAAAGAGCCTATATATTTGCCCTATTCTTACTCTTGGCTAGACTTGTAATTCTTCCCTCTGTTGGAGCCAGGATACTGTTCCAGATGGACTTTTGATCCTCAAAATTTTACCTTTTAAAAATATTAATTCAAAACAACCTTAAGGGTTATTTTTGTTTGTCAATGATTTCAATCATATTTGAAACGTTGTTTAAATTAGTACAGATTGGCTGCAAGTATATACTTCTAGCATGCATACCAAATATTATCCTACAGTAATAACAGACTCTCTAAATGGCATTATATTTTCTTTTTCAAAATCACTCTTTTGACAAGACTTGTAAACAAGAGAGTAAAAACCGATTAAGATAATTACTAAAAAGCAACCTTACCATCCCAGTTTTAAAAAGCTGCTGCTTCTGGGCAGACAGGAGAGGTAGGATCTTATTAATGAGTCACTTCTGATCTGCCTGCATATGCAGAGCCCTTACTATCCCAAGATCCTAACTAAGTCTTAAAACACTGGTTCCAGCAAAGTTTATCGCTGATCCCAGAAACACTGTTCCAGTGATACAGGATGCAGCTGACTGCAGTTTAAGCAAGTCTCAGAGGTGCAGATATCTTCTGCACAAATGAATACACAGCAACTTTCCATATTGTGTGAACATGTGAATACACTATAAACCACAGTGACAACAAACTCGGAGTATATACAATGGAGAAAAGCCATTATGCCTACCTAGACTTCCATGTTGAGGGTGCTAAGTTTTTCATTAGTGTAAAACCTGCTACTTCTGGAAGGCTTAAATGGGAGAATACTTTTTCATATTCATCTCTCCTTCAGTAAGATTTGACAGTGCAGATTTAGTGTGGTGCCCACACACAATGTGCACGTGTACAACTAAAAGAATTAATGGGGATAATTATGCTAAGAAGAGGAAATCCTGACTCTTTTTTCTTGACTTACATACATATTTAGGTATAGGCTGAAACCTACTTTCAGGATGTAGGCATTCAAGTGGTATCTCTGATGACTAGCTCACTCCTTGAGACTGTGATGATCAATACCTTTCCCTGCTAGACACATGCATATTCATCTAGAAAGTGAGACAGAATAGAAACGGAATTGCAACAGATGCACTCAGAATTTCCACTGAAGCAGTGCTACAGCACTCTGCTTCAAACAGGGCTTGTGCATTTTATCAAATGTCTCTTTAATGCGGAATTTATAAATGGATCTGTATCTACAGATGGAAAACCACATCTCAGCAAGGTTCCCCTCAAGACATACAGAAGTGAGGACCCACTTGCACTCTGTATCCATGTATCCACTCTTTCTGCACATCTTCAGCAGGATGGGTAGGAGTCTTATCCCAGACTACTAAGTGCTGCTCTTAGAGAGGACATGGGATTCAAGCTGTTTCCCTAACGCCCTTGGGAAATGATCCAAATACGAAGCAGTTGTACAACCTGTATTCACCCCTACGCTGACTGCTGTATTTCTGAATCAGAATGGCAGTTTGTGTCTTACGCTGAACTCAGCACTGTCAGTGCATAAGTAGTAAGGGTTAAGCATGGATGCCTGAGGCTTTGCCATCAGCACACTAATGTTACGACCTGCAAAGGGGCTCAGGCTTGAGGCACTCAGCTCTACCAAGGGAGTGGGTCCCCTGGGCAAGCAGAGAAAGGGAGCCTGCAAGTTTTGCAAAAGATTGTGTGTGAAATAGGTGGGTGAAGATCAGCTTTGCCACAGGTGGCACCTCTTCTGATGTACTCAGAAGAGGAACTTGAGGCATCTAGAAGGCTTTACTGATAAATCACTGAGGCCTCCACAAATCCATGCAACCATGAATCAAGAATTTTGTAGATCCACCCTCCAAGACCAAGGACACATCTTATATCAGCATCCAGTATTTTTTCTGGTTGCTAATACAGCCTACATGGACATTGTACCTGTACTTGCTATGATGCAGTGTATCGAGGGGGCAGGGGGGCTGGGGGAATCTCCTGTAGTGAGAATTTCGGATAGGCAAGAGCAGGTCAGGTGGTATCTTTTGCCTAACTAAAGGGCAAGTCAGAGTCTGGGCAATTCCCTGTCAGTGTTGTTTGTGCAGGTGTCTAGAGGTTCTGGTATTAGCAATAGGCAATATTTCATCCATAACTTATGCATTATAATGTCCATCTGTTATGAAATACGGATACTAATGGAAAGATAAGAGCTGCTGCTGATGTAACAGCAGAAAAGAACTGAACCTGCTATTTCCCAGAGTATTAGCTCTCCACTACTACTGGAGATAAAAATGCTTTTCATTTTATTCTTGAATGGAGTCTATAGCTATAGGACAAAAAAATAAGGGAAGAAGAAAACAAAGAGATATTAAAAAACCCTAGAAAACTAAACTAGAGAGAGATATTTTACTTTAATCACTGTTAGCTTATATAAACATAATTTAACAAGATTTCTTTTAAAAGGTAAGCCACACCAAGTAAATAGCCATAAATGGCATAAGACATTGCAGACAACTGGAAATTCCATTATTTCACACATTCTTCATGATTCTTCATATATACATATTTCAATAAATCATGTTGCAAAGGTAGTCTCAGTACTTCATCATTGAAAGTATATTATGTAAACTGAGCTAAGGTATTATTTTAGATTAACTAAAAGCATTTTCTAGTTCTAGTTTCTATTAAAGCTTTGGTTGAAGAAGTATTTGCACTGATTATATTAACTCCCATTTGTTGGCTGTTTAAACAATGTAACTACCAACAGGTAATAGAATATTTACTTGCTCTGTCAGAAGTATAAAAATCAGTCTTAATCTTGGAAAGATAACCAAGTGAACAGACAACACTGAAACCATTCTCAAATCTGACTCTTAAGGCAAACTCTGAGCCCTATTGGCAATAATAGGCTTATTTAAGTAAACTGATTTTTAAAATTATTCACACACCACGCAACACAGAGTAAGAATAGTTATTTCTGTTATCCAGAAAAGACAAGTGGCAGTTTATAAAAAGATACACAATAAAAAGAGAGGTCTGCAATTTCAAAAAAGCTTACACAAAATCTTGGTTGTTTTATTACAGGCAAAAGCTATACAATTCCTAGTATCAGCACTTCAGCATCATCCTTAACTGTAAACATCCATAAAGCTGTCAGCAACATACAACAAATGGCTAACTAATACATCGTATCAGCAAGCAAGTGCTGTATTTTTCTCACAGCTATGTTTGTGAGCTGTGTTAGCACTATGTCAGGGAATCAATAGCTATGATTTCCCTTTGCCAGATGTTATTTGTCCTTTTCCTGTTTAATGTAAGCAGAAATGGGCTTCCTATGAAAAATTCATTAAGAATTCTACAAAAAGCATTAACAGTCCGAATACTGTTTTTAAAAAGCAAAAAGTACACATACAAAATTATACTGAATAAACAACATTGACATAGCTAAGCAATATATGCACTTTCAGTACAACACCAACTAATATAATCATAAGAGATGCATATAAAACAAGGAGTAAGAGATCCTTTCTAAACAATAGAAGAACAGCTTTTAAATTTAGCATGGCACTCTTCTGTACTAGTTGCTTTTCTAACACTGGCAGTGGAATGTCACGTTGAAGGTACTGGATAAACTCCATGCCTGATGTAATGAAGCCAATAGTTAAATTTTCATTGACTTAAAACGAAACATTAGACCAAAGCTAAATGCTTTGAAATTTCTAGGTTATGCAGCACTCTTACAGAACTATGTGCTCAAATGAATATTGAACTTAGAAGGAAAAACTAGAAACAGCTTATCAAGCTGCCTCCTGCATAAGAAGGCCAAAAAGATTATTATTTTAGGCATGCACAAGTGTACAAAGTGCTTTATATTAGTAAGATGATAATATGTTTCCTGGCCCTAAAACTTCAATATTATGTAATCAACCTAGAGTGTAGAAAATTGAAAGCCATAGCACACTAGAAAGAAAAGGCCATTTAAGAGAGCAATACAATTAGCAGCCATTCACAAAGTGCTACTGCACAGCATTGTGCTTTAAAAATAGTTAAATAAAATATACTCCGATACAAATTCCTGCTGGCAAGCTTCAGAGCTAGTCACTTACGCAGCAGCTTTCATCTGTTAACAAAAAAGTCTATTTTAAAAGGTTAATATGAACATATAGATGAGAAAGTGCATGCATATATCAGATCTCCGATTGCTTTTCTATGAGATCATCTTGTTTAAAAAGTTACAAAACAGCCTTGCTTTGCAGACACAAAACCGAAAATTGCAGGTGATGAAAGAAAACTATTAAGATAATCTACTATTGTTTTAGTGGTTAATATTTATAAAATTACGTTTTGTGGAAAATTCAGAAAATTTGTGGTTTATTTGTGGAAGGAAAAGGGAACAGGAACACCTTCATAAAAACCTGTGGTTCTTTGCTTAGAATGCCAAACTCAACTAGGAAATACTCCAAATTCATACTGGATGCTAACTATGACATTGGAATTTTGATACAAGCAGATATGTATTACATATCGTATGCCCTGCCACCTTCCACGCAACCATTTTAAATGTTCATAGAGAACAGGTTAAAAAAGCTGGTGCTTCATCCATTTTGGTAACTAAGTCCCTTTGAAGGAAAATTAGCAACATCTGAGATGGAGCCTACGCTTCCAGATCTATTGCTTCTCTGACTGGTCTTTACTGCTGTGTTCTGGAGTCCTCCTGAAGGGCAAGGAGATAAATCCTTTCTCAAGCTTTCCAGTGGATGCAAAAAGAGAAAGCTTCTGGAATACAATGTGCAGCATAAGAAGGAAAGACTCAGCACATGAGGGGGATTAAGTGAGGAGGAGAGACTTAAGGGAGAATCCTGGGAAGAGCAGGATGCAGAACATCTTTTCTAGGGAACAGAGGATGGTGTGAAAGTAGGGGATAGGATTGCACCATTTGTTGCAACCAAGGAATCTGAAAAATTTGTTGCAATTAATATAACTAGAGCAGAGGGCCTGTCCTAGAAGGCTCCTGAAGAAATGGGGGAATGTTCGCCCACTTTGTGTGTCTCCAAAAAAAGTTATAATTTCAGTCTGAATTCTACAAATCACGTTTTTAAAAGCTCTCGTGTTTTGTGGATGCTTATTTTAAGAAGATATACATAGTTCCATTTCTGTTTCCATATGGACAGTTTCATTTTGAAGTAGCATACGGGAAATCTACCATCAATTATTATTTTATATTGTAATACACAACCAAGAGCTCCCTAAAATATGGTGCAGAATTTGGAAATATTAGAGATGTGGTTTTCCTACGTAAATATTGTAATTCTGGAAACGTTCAGCACAGTCAGACAGGAAAGCCATTCCCTTTCATATAAAGGTCTGAGACAATACCTCCCTTCTCTTTTGTGGTAGAGTGCTAGATCGTAGACCATAGCTAACAAAATCCAGGAAAGTCAGGTTGTACATGCACAAGTTCAATTAAGAGCTTGAAGAAGTTTTAAACCCACCTCAGTTTTCAGAAAAAAAAGATAAAAGATAATATAATGCTTTTGTCTAGGAGACTAGCTTTCATCTTTTTAGGTGTTCCTTCTTAACTGAGAAGCAAATACACAGGGGAAAAAAAAGAGTAATGTAACTTTATGTAAGAATTGAAAAATATACAGTAATGTCTTTCCGTTCTTGTCCAAAAAAAGACAGTATTTTGTTTTTTTTCTCCAGAAACTTTGCTGCAGTATCAAATAAAACCTGTTTAGAATTGCATGAAAGTCCTCAAACACACCATCTTGCGTTTTAACCTTTCTACAACAAAACCAGTGATGTAACAGCTCTCCACATGTATATGAACAGACTGCCAAGTTTGTCAGAAACAAGCTAACTCATCTTATGTACTATTATCACTTAAAAAAACCCCAAAGTGGTACAATACGAACACAGAGACAACAATCTACTTAATATAACAGAATAGTTTCTGTTCCACCACTCTGACTTAAAATAGCATACTAGATAATTTAAAGAAAGTGCTATGAGTTTTAATCACCTCAAGAATATATAAAAGATCTTACTAGCCCTGAGTTACTGCTCACTGTGGACACAATAGCTGTGGAAAATCTTAATAACGATAAGGGTCTCAATAGTCTCTGCTTACTATATGAAGATAAAAGAGCTAATTTACTACCTCAAACTCTGAAAGGTGGTTAAGTCAACCGCGCATACCTTAGCAACAGCTGTTATCTGCTCCAGTGCTACAGCGTGAAGATCTTGATCTTTGCTTTCTACCAGCAGTTTCAGGGATGGCAGCAGGATGGACTGGTTAAGCAGCAGCAAACATAATTCTTTTATACACTGAAAATAAAAGTAAACTCATTCGGTGAGATCTCTGGAGATACTAACATCATCATCCACACTAAAATTTATGAAAACTCTATGTCAAATGCAAAATGAAAACAAACTGTTAAAACAAATGAACACCCTGTTGGAAATAACTCTTCGGAAACTTGAAAGGACAAATTAAAAAAAAAAGTGGAATACAGGGTTATAAGTGCAATGTTTGTTATATTAAGACAAGGCAGGTTCTGAGTCACCATTACAACCCGGAGTTTTACTCAAAGATCAACAGAGCAATCACAGCTCTCTGTGGACTAATATATTTGTGCTTACTGAAATACTGCAAAGCACAGGAAGAAACTTAACAGACACCCGTGACACTTCTGTAACTCAATTATTGCAATCATAAAAGTGGAACAAAATAAAGCGGAAATAACAGTACATACCAGAGTTCGACATTATAAAGCTCTGTTGCAAAATCTTTTCAAATTTTATACAAATTTTAATACACAATTAAAGCTTAGCAAATTAACTTCTCATTTATCTAATTTATCATATTTTATAATATAGCACAAATTTAGGGTCATAAATCTTCTGTAAGAAGAAGCTGGCCAGAGAAATATCTTAAAAATAAACAAACAACAAACCTACTGTGCATTTCTAAATCTTTACCTTGGCCTCTAGTTAAATACATAAATTATATTTATATATATTATTAATATAATATAATAAATAATATATCTTTATATATAAATATATAAATAAATAAAAATCTCCTACGTGTAACTTGTGGTTTTGTTTTTCTTCAACATTGCAGTGATTTATTCATTTATACATCAAAAAGTATTTCAACTAACAAATTACGTTATAAATCAAATTGTAACTTCCCTTTCCCTTTTTGTCATTTCCAAGAATTTTGGTCATTTGCCACAACCACTTCCCAATGAGGCCCGTCAAAGATGTCCCATATTCCAGGACAACTTTCACTAAGTGCTCTGTGTATTGTATGATAGTCACCTTGAAAATGGTATCCAAGTCTTAGAGGTGCTCTCTGTTTCACTCCAACATTTAAAGAGCAATTGTCGAAGGAGCTCATCAGCTAAATATTGAGAGAATGCAAATCATCTATTTTTTACATCTTTTGAAGTTTAATGACAAGTGTAACAATTTGATGACCAAAATGTAACCGCACTTTTAGCAACACGGTTTTAGTAGCTGTGAACCTAAAAGCCTAAAAACTATTTGAAGATGGACAGATGTTAAATGCTCCAACTGTAACGTACTGCAGAGACACCTGGCCTTGCTTGGCACAGGGACCTCTCTGGCTGCATGTTGCTCAGTCTTTTCTAAATTTATACCTTCAAGAAACACTGCCTAGAAGGATATATTCTATCACACTGAGCTCTGAGTCACTGAGGCAAGGCTTGTTCTCTTGCCCAGACTTGTTCCTCTAAATTTGTATTCTGTACTGCTACTGATGATGTTTTCAGTGAAGGATATGATATAGGATCAAGGAATAAGAAGATTAAATAAAAACGTTAAGCTTTGCCTGATCAGTCGTATGCTTATTAAACTTCTGATAGTTTCATATTCCATTGTATTTCTTTTGAGCACTATGCCTGCTATACTAGCAAACTTAATGAATGCAAAGTTAGAGATTCACACTACCTGTCTCCTTTTCCTGAAAAGGTGTATCCACGGCAATAAATGCAGCTTATGTTCAGAAAAATAAATTCTGAGAGTCATAAGATACATAACCTGAACAAAACAGCAATTTTACCATGCTTGCTTTTTCTGTCCGAAAGCGTCTCAAAACTAAACGGAGAAGCAGTGTCATAAGAAATAACCCATATTATAAAAAGCCTCTCTAAAAGAACCTCAAATCATATTTTGGGGTTGTGAGAGGAAGAAAAGGAAACTAAGCAAATTGTAAAATGTAACTAGGTACTGCACATTTTTAAAGCAACAGGGCAGGGAGAGAAAAGATGCAGATGTTGAATAAGAGTTTGCTGTCTCAGCCGCTTTAAAATAAAGAAAAACTTTATCTCTCAGCAAGCAAATGCAGTAATACAGATATTAACATCGCTATTTTCAAAGCAATAACATTTAACTCCGATGATATGCCAGCATTTTGTTTTCTTCTTAGATGCTTCACAATTATACTCTAGTACTGGCTACACATTCTAATGGGACATGTTCTAACACAATCTGCTTTGTTCACCACAGAGGCATAAAGGCCTCCACATAAGAAAACACATGCTTAGCTATCCAATCAACTTCTGTTTATCTTACGCTAGCAGATTTTGAAGCCAAATGTCATTAGATTTCAGGTAGGTACCAGTCAGATGACTTGATTAACTTTGTGCCTGATTGTCTAGCAGATATATCCAGTCTTACCTACAAAATCCATCATCTCTCTTGAAGGAGAAGTATACATTCCAACAATTCATTCTACTTACTGTCAAAATATCATGCCTTATGCTAAAAACTGAAATGGTGCAAATTAAACTCAATTGGTTCTTGTTACGCCTTTCTTTGTAAAACAAGAAAGTTTTATTAGCTTCTGTTCCACCTAAAAATATCTGCAGAATAAAATCAATTGCCTCTCGATCGCTGATAAGCTAATACACTGCACTCCTTCAGTCTTCTACTTCAAGGTATTTTCACCATGCACTGATTTTTGCAGGTTGTCTCTTTTGCCTCTCATTTTTCAGCATCCTCTTAAAATGCAGCTATACTAACAGGGTGTTTTATTTTAATGCCAGTCTCACTAGTGGTTTATGGAGAAGGGTACTTCTTATCCACTCTTCTTCACTTGATATCTTTTATAAAGTAAGACTGCACTGCCTCTGTTTTCCTGGTACACTTATGATACATCATCATGATAAATGACATACTGATATGAAAAAGTCAGTAACAAAAAGCCAAGAAAAGCAAAGTGTTAAATATCTTTTTTGCTTTAATTCTTATTAGATGTCATCAGTCAAATAAGCAATTAACAGTTGACAATAATAATAGGTGAGACTTCAGCACTGAAAATTCAGTCTCAAATAAAAAAAAAAGATGTTTCTGGGGCTGAAAAATTCAGCCCAAAACCACCTAAAGAAATAATAAATCAAGTTAACAAGACATCACCCTTGAGAACATGACAGGTTACAGCAGACTGGAAAAGAGAAATACAGTCTGTCTTTTAGATATGGAAGAAAGCAGGCACACAAGGGGAAAAGTATTATGGCCCTATCAGACACTCCCAGTCCATGAAAACATACAATGAAAAAATAAACAAAAACATTGTACAGAAATATGTTCCTAAAGGCCCCTGCAACAGGTTCTGTAGTTAAGAATAAGGCCATCACTACAGCATACTTTAAGTTTAGCAACACTGAAAATGTGACACGAAACACTGTCAGAGGCACCAGGGAAATAAGGTGTAGGATAGCGTGGCCCAACTTGCAAACCCTTGGAGTGGCCTCCATCCCTTTTCCCACAGGAAGGAACAGGACAGCTTGCCAAGCAGACTGTAGTACAAACACCTCCTCGTACGTCTGCCACAAATGACTGCATGGCTGCTCTGGACAGCAACTGGAAATCCAACCCTAAGCAGCAAGCCACCACCCACAGCACTTCTCAAAGCAACACAAGCGGCTTTCTTTTCTGCAATAAGCACTCGAAAGCATTTGAGCGTCTGCCTGCCCGTGGTGAGAAGCTGCGTTTAGAGGGGGTATGATGTTACCTGTGAGAGGTAATCAAAATCTGGACTCAGCTGAAACTTTTGTAAGATAACTTTTGTCTTCTATCTAGTTATGCAGCTATCAATGGTTCACTGTAACACCAGTGAGGCATATAAAATGGATTTCATAGGAGTCTGTTTTGGGTCCAGTATTATTCAGTATTTTCATAGGTGGCTTGAAGGGCTGGATAATGAGTACAAACAGTATTGTGTCTGGAGAGGCTGAAAGCAGACCAAAGGGCAGCATTTAAATTCAAAATTACCTGAACAAAAAAATCAGAGACAACTGTGAATGAAGAAAAACATACAATGTAAACTTATATATAAAAAATGGGAACAACTAGCTACAGAAATAGAAAAAAGGAGAACAACTGGCTGCTATATTATTCTAGGAGATAAGCATCTTATTGCCACTAAGACCCCAGGGTGATTACAGATAAGAGACTAGATGCATTCTCCCATTTAGGTGTTTATGTTAACTGACACAGTGACCCATAGGTTGATAGAAAAACATGAGATATTCAGAGGAGTCACACTTTAACACTTACTGGGGGGAGAAGGATTTGCCCCTTTCTAAAGAGAGTAATCACGCAGTGCAGGGTATGTCAGACAGTCCAAACACATGTGCATTTCAAGCAAATAAAACAATGCTTATTTCAACTAAAAGGAATGGAAAAATCTATCCACTGAATAATGCAAATTAAAAAAACCACACACACACACACATAATAAAAATTAAAGCTATGCAACTCCCCAAAAGACATTAAAAAAGAACTTGGCTGTAAAAAACTAGAAAGACCAGCAGGAGATGGAATAAAGGAAGAGAGAAACCTTTCCGATTACATCCAAAGAAACAGTTTTCCTAACTTCTAGACCATCATGACTTGAATTTAAATGGTTTTTTCCATCACAACCTTTGGACTTCAGAATGGCAAATGTCATTCATAGTGATAAATTGATCTCTCAGTTTTTCAAATTCCATCATTCTAGGTCTGTCTTCTTAATCAGTGTATTTCTTGAAATGTGAAGTCATCTAAACAGGTTAATTGTCAGTTATCAGCTTTTCATCTTATTCAGCCATGAGATCTCAGCTCTCTAATTTGTGCATTTAAGTACCATAGCTGTGCATACAAATAAGTTACTTAAATTTATCCATGTCATTCCCCCTTTTCCCATGTAGAGACTTAAAGCAATATAGCCTGTGTTTGTAGGAAACTGTGCAATTACACATTTTAGTGCAACTCCTGTTGCTGTACAGCATTCTAGTCATAAAAAAAAGGTATTTTACATTGCCAAAGCTATTTTATGTTTGAGGACCAGAATATCTTCATACCGTATCTGTATATTCACGCCTATTGCTACACAGAGGGCTCTTCCAACATCCTGTACCATTAAAAAAGGCAGGCACCTCCAGCCAAAGCTGCCAACCAATACCAAAACTGTGTATAAATAAGGACTTGTTACGGAATTCAAGAAAAAGTTTACTCAATTAAGAGAGTCGAGCAAACCATGACCCATTCTTGAGCAGAACTCTTGGTGAACTGACTGCTGTATGACAGTGACCCTTGGTGGCCTTTGTCTTCCTCGTTCACTGAGGTGAGTTAGAATATTCTACTTCGACAAAGTTTGACTACTCCTGTGCATGAGTAAGATCATGAGTTTACAAGCTATGATGTGCCATTCAACGCCTTGCAAAGAAAAGCTACATATACTTACGCCAGTCCCAGGGATAGGGAGACCTGCCTTCCACCAAAATTTGTGGTGGAATGAATGAATTAATAAATGTATTTATCGTATCAGCTTACTGACACCTTCTAGAACCACATTTTACATAGATTTTGAACTTGACTCAAATCAGTCTGACTATTTTAAAAAAACCACGCTCCACCTGTCTGTATTTTAAACAGAATGTGTTGTTTCTATTCTGCTTCTAGTCTGAACATCAGCTGTTTTCTATAACAGACTGTGATTGTGTGAAGATGATTAAGGGATAAATCAGCCTACTAAAAATATGCACGACTACTCTAAAGTTGTGTGAAGTTTATTAAGCATTTCTCAAATCTGTCTTCATTAGTATACAATGTTTACGTACAAAACACTTCAATAATTTTATACTTGAGATGCTTGTATTGAAGTATGCATACATAGTTAAGTAAGACAGAACACCACAAATATTACAAAGCAATTACTTGTATATTAGTTTTTTTCATCACCAACACATTTTTCAAGGATTCCTCACTAAATCTTTACACATTTATTAGTGAGAAAATTACTGATTATTTAATTAACAGCTTTTGCCACACTAACGTCAATGACAACGTGCTATTAAAGCCTTTCTATAAATACTTCAAAGAATAATTTACACTGGAACAGACCTCTAAAGATCAGCTAATCCAACTAGTCCCCAGTCAAAGCAAGTCCAACAAGATCAAATTGCCCATGACGTGATTCAATCAAGTTCTGAATACCTCCAATGACAGAGACTCCATGTCTCTTCTAGGCATCCACTTATTCTAATGTTTCACCACTTGAATGGTGAAAACATTTTCCTTGTATGTAATGAGTTTTTGATGATGTAATTTGTCTCTATTGCCTCTTGTCCTATTACTGAGCATCTCTGAGAAGAGGCTGGATCCATCTCCTCTATGTGTTTCCTCATCTGCATATTTAAAGACAGCAATATGATCTCCCTCAGCCATCTCTTCTTAAGACAGAATGAAGTAAATTCTCTCAGCCTCTCTGCATTTATTGTGCTCCAGCCCCCTAATCATCTTGTTAGCTCTCCACAGGACTTGATCGAGTATGGCAACATCTTTTTTGTAGTTGGGACCCCAAAACAAGACTCATATCCATGATACCCAAAGTTAAAACTTACCTCAACAGGGAGCTTGTGCTTTGTCTCATACAAAGAACGGCAGATTTTCAAAATTTCATTTCCTGTGTTCTCCTTTTCCTTGGGTTGGCATCTGTGTAGCATAACAGTCCCCAGTTTCACCCAGGGATTATCATCTCTGCATGATCTGCCCAGAAAAAAAAACAGAGATGTATATAGAATATAAATATACACCCCCCACCATTTTCTGTAGGTAGGGGGAGGTCAGGGGGTTTTTTTTGGTTTCTTGGGTGGTTTGGTTTTTTTTTTTTGGTGAAGTAAAGTACAACCTCATGAAAGACGGAGGAAAAAGTTTTGAGACAAGCTACTATCCTGATGCCATCATTCTTTCAATGCAACAAAGAAGCTTAAAGTATTCTGAATTATGACACGCTGTTATAATCCCTGAGGAATCACGCACCAGATAAAGATTGGCCAAATTGGAATAGCATAGGAACAGCTTCTCCTGGCTTTATACCAGCTAATTTCCCAAGCAGAATGGTATTGAGGGAGGGGTGACAAGAATCCAGCATTCCTAATTTTGTTTGCTTTGATCACATTCGAACAGCATCTGTCTCTCAAGTATCTGTCTCTTGCTTCTGAGTGGAGAAACTATTTCCAAGATTCATATTTTAATTTTCAGGTCCAACAAGTACAAACTAAAATAAACTTTTTTTATAGCCCACCCAAACAGGGTGAAAGTGAAACAGAGTGAACAGAGTGAAAGTACATGCATCTGTACTTGTCTGTTAGTAGATATGGATGCAGATACATTTGTTTTATGTATTTAAAATGTTCTTTTCATTCCACTCAAAACTTTATGCAGTGTCACCATTACACAGTCAGACTTAAACAGATGGCAGACAGTAGATACAAGTAAATTTTATCACACATGATGGCAAAAGCAATGTTTTCTATGAAGTTTTGTTGCTGGAACATTTCTTGGCCTACAGCCGCTATTTGCTAGAGATAATGGAGATGCCTGGCTACTTTTGTTAGAGATAGGTGTACTTGCTAGGACTGGATGTGCGGACAGAAACGGGTAGCAGGCTGGAGCTTTTAAATGATAGCATGAAGGGTAAACACTGGAACACATCCACACTGCCATTTTCCTAATGTGAATTAAGTTAATGTATTTCAATTCTCATCTACAATGGGCTAAAATCATGCACAATCACAGCTTAGATCATGATCATATTAAGCCACAGTAACGTAACCACTATGTTCATCTGTGCATAAACTTAGGAGGGCACAAAAGGTGGTTTAAAAATCACCCCATCAACCTCTTTGGCCATTAATCAGCATCCCAAAGATGTGCAAAACTTTTCATTTTAGCTTGAAGGAAAAAAAGAAAAAAAAAAATCATAGCAAGACCGAATCTGGCAGGTTGGTCTTACAGTTTAGTGTAAATTAAGATACTCATCCAGCACATGTGGGAAGGAGTAGTAAAGTGCTGTCAAAGCACTGCTTCTCAAAGATATTATTTAGCTATTGTTAAAAGTAACACATTAATATCACTGTAAATGGAGTCCGTTAAGAGAGTCTGTTGGATTGACATATATCAAGGAATAGGTCTGACAACTCTGGAGAGGACAACCGCCAATATCTACTATTTCATATATAAAAGCTCTCTCCTGCTCATCTTCCACTTTCAAAAGTATATACTGTAAACAAATAAAACCAGCTCCACATGAAGCTGACATTATATCCTAACATGAAAACCAGACAGAGATACTAGAAGTGGGTAACTTTGAATGCAAACTAAATAGAAGTCATCATCTTTATTCCTTCTGACAACTTAATTGAGCCTTTCATCAGTCACAGTCACTGAGCTGTGCTCAAACAGAGCTGCCACATGTTTGGCTGGGAACAGCAGAGCTTCTCCTCTCCTCTCTTCTCCTCTCCTTCCAACCTGACAGGTCAAACCCAAAGATGCCAGCTTGTTCAACAAGCAGAACATGATGCACTTAAGCTATCAACCCCCAGTAAGGTTAGGAGAAAACACCCCTGCAACTCCATCTTGGCCACTGGTTAAACTGATAGCTCCTGCTATGTGATCCATCTCTTGCTTAGAGGCACGGAGAGTCATATTGAATTTCCATTTTTATAGCTGCTGCCTCCAGAGTACATTAAGAAAAGCTATAAGAATTTCCCATTAGAAAAGGAAAACAAAAATCACACTACAAAACACAGAAGTTGGAAATAATCAGAAAGATACAAGGCCACAAGGCTTGCCATGTGCAGGTTTGTTTAAAGTAAAGTATCAGATATATACTTTACATATATAAAGCTTTTCTCAACACAATTCCTTATAATTATTTCAAATACTTGTGTGAACTATTAACAACTGTCCATTATCTGCCACTTCTAAATAAAAACAAGATTCAATTAACCAAAAATCTGACACCTACAGGGAGAATTCAGTTTTCTTCTCTCCTGAATTTTACCTTAGTTCAACTATGGTTAAAAAAAAGTTATTTCTCAACGTGAAAAAAGTCATTATTTCAAAAACTCAGCATGAATGCATTATTTTTTTTGCCCAGAACCAAAAGAGGAAAATTTTGGATTAAGTTAAAAAAAGAAAGGTGAACTAAGGTATTGAGTCGCTAAAAGCTGGTCTTTTTGCGTTCCAAAACACCTTATCAATATTTAAAATAAATATTAAAAATGCCTTTTGAATGTAGGCAGCAAGTTCCAAAGGACTGCAGAGCTTCAAGTACTGTCAATCATTTTTTTTAAAAACTTCTTTATGAAGTGCTTAAAATGATATCTGAATATGAGACACCTAGACGGAAAAGCATGCATGCATAACAAGGGCGTGAAAATAGAATTTTAGAAAGTATATGGTTTTGAGTGCTGACTGAAACAACCAAGCTACCTCCTCTGTTTCCTCACAGTCAACATGGCATATTATGATATGAAGAGAATCATATTTGCACATGAATAAATGAGCATTATTCTAACTGGAGTGTTTTAAAATACAAGAACTCAAAAAAACATTAAAAAGCACAGACTTACCATTAACAGAGAGGTCACAAAAATTCTTTACAAAAAAAGGCTACCAAAAAAACCCCAAACTGCAGTTCTTTTACTTCTCCTTCCTTTTGAGCCTTTATAGAACGTAAATTGTATTTTCTAGCTTTATATTCGATTATAAGTATTAGATATTTACTATTAGGCTGAAAACCAAAATTCTAAATATTCAGATGAATCAGACTTAAATTCCCCAGATCCTGCACATACCATTACATTGGCAGTAAACAATCAGTTAGCAACAACGACCCTTTTCTGAAGCAGAGGAGGAAAAAATAAGTGAAGATTAAACAAAAATCTTAATACATACGGCTAAACAATTGGCTTAACTGCTCGCGGTTTTCCTCTTTGCTTAAGAATTTCTTAATACAACTTGCTTTAAAAAGAGATTGTTGCAAACCTCACTAACAAAACAGTTCCTGCTCCTTACTCCAACCCAGCCATCAAGGTAGGTTTTTCAGAAACACGAATTCAGGAACATATATATAAAAAAACCCCTAGGCTGGTAAGCATAATTGAATGCTGTTAACATGGAAGTAGGCAACAGAGGCAGAAAAGGGAAGAATGAGCAATGCAAGAAGATGAGAAGACCCCAGAGCAGAGCAGAGCACGCTTGCAGTAGCCTTCCTAAAGATGCAGAGATGGGCGTATGATAGCGACCGACCGTCAATGACAACAGGGAGAGAGAGGAGAGAAGGTTCAGATAAAGAAGGCGAAAAGTACCAAAGATTGTTTTGATTGTTGCTGGGCCTCCTACTTCAGCACAGCCTCTGCTTCCTCACTGGCATGAGTAATTCCAGGATTTACAAAGTCAAGTAATACAAATTAATAAAATTCAAAATAATAAAAAAGAAATATAAACTATTCCCAGCACACTATAACAAGAGGCAGTTGGGGGGGGGGGGCAGAATTTATCTACTTGACAAGAGCTTATGAAATTAATCCTGTCACATATCAAGGAATTCTAAAGAGAGCTGTACCTTACTTTTTAAAACCAATCATACTTGAGGTGGTGGGATTGAGGGTGGAATGAGGACAGAACTTCATTTCGTGAGTGCTATTAGCTGTTAAGACAGATGTTTTTAGTTCACTCTAATTTTTTTTAATAACAGCACACTGATTATGAAAGTCAAAATTTGAGAACATTTCTGCACACCAAATATATTATTTCTGTAGACAAAAGTAAGAAATACACATTTTAGTTTTATATAAAATGTGTAATTACATGGTCTAGATTTAAATTTAGGTTAAGTGCTTATAACAAGTACTTCATGCTTGTCCTTTAGACTTGTTAAAAAACAGAACAAAAAAACAAAGCACCCTAAAAAAAAACCCAGAACTCCAAAATATATTTGACTAAGCCAATACAACTAAGTGGAGGAAAAGATAATTTACAAACAGGACTCATAACTATGATCATGCTGTCTATTATTAAAATATCACGTATGTTTTTTGAAAGCACTAGAAATGAGCTACAAAGGACTTTCAAGCCACAATGAGTATTTCTGCTGACACAGGATTTATAAAATAATTATCAGTCTTGCAAGAACTGTTAGTAACGGAAACAAAAGCAATAATAAAAGGAAAGCAATGGGAATATAGACACAGAAAGACCCCAGGGAGCGAAAATGTCCCACTATGATATATTTTTCTATTGGGATAACTCTTAGTAGGGAAGGGAAAAACTGAACAATCATTGACTTACTCAAATAAATAAATAAGTAATAAAAGAAACCAGAGATGCAACATTCCTACTGAGAAAAGAACCAAGAAAAAAGGAGGGAAGAAGGCAGAAGGAGAACTACAACTCTGTCATTTCTTTCAAGATGCAGCCTCAATTGTCTTCTCCCCAGGAAAAACACTGCTAAGGCAGGGAATAGAACAGACTAGATGATTTTTCCCACCCTTCAAGCTAGCAGAGAGAACTGAAGAATGAAACAACAGTGGCAACCATGCCCTGTGCCCACCACTCTTTAAAAAGACAAAAAAACAAACCTAAAAAAAAAATTGTTTCCTATACTATGAACACAATTGCTTCCTCCACTAACTAATTTTTTTTTTTTTTTTTTTTTCATTTTTTGGTTGTCTAGAGTTTCAGGCAAACTCAAGAAAACCTGGCAAATCTGAACTGCTTTTTATTTCCCTGGAGATAATGACTGTGAATTTAGTGCGGAGCTTCGGAAAACTATTTGGGAGTCTGCAGTGTAGATCACATTTGGGAATGGTAAGAGTCAGTAGTTCTCCATGAAACCAACATAAGTGGCTATTACTAGTGAAAGAGAAGGGGGCAATTTTCTCCAAGGCTCTCCAAAGCCTCCTGGCAAAGTTAAAGCAGTGAAGAGAGGCACTGAAGTTTCAGTAATAACAGAAATTATTAAATAAATAATAATTTAAAAAAAAAATCTAATCACAGGATAAAATTTGTGGTTTGTTCTTAGCATAAAGTCTCAAGACACAGGCTGGTCAGCCTCCCGTCAGTTCCTGGGAAGATGAAGCAAATCCTCCTGGAAACATTTACAAGCAAATGAAGGACAAGAAGTAGACTGAGAATCATCAGCACGGACTTCAAAAGGGGAAATCATGCCTCACCAACCTGATACCCTTCTACAATGAAATGACTGGCTTGGTGGATGACAGCTGACATTATGTACCTTGAATTCATTCACCAAGGCTTTGGACACTGTCTCCCACAACATCCTCATTGACAAACTGATGAACTATGGGCTAGATAAGTGGAGAATGAGGCGGACTGAAAATTGGTTGAACTGCCAAGCTCAAATGGTTGTGATCAGTAGCACAAAGTCCAGTTGGAGACCAGTGACCACTGGTGGACCCCAGGGGTCTATACTGAAGCCAATACTCTAACATCTTCATTGAGGACCAGGATGAACATCAGACAGAGTGTGCTTTCAGGAAGTTTGCAGATGATACAAAACTGGGAGAGGGTGGCCGATACACCAAATGCTTGTGCTGCCATTCAGTGGTACCTTAAGAGGCTGGAGGAGTGGACAGAGATCAACCACATGACACTCAGCAAAGGGAAATCCAAAGTCCACTCCCTATTTGGGAAGGAATAACCACCTGTACAGGCTGAGAGCCAACCAGCTGGAAAGGAGCTTGGCAGAGAATGACCTGGGGTCCTGATAGACAAGGTGACCATGAGTAAGCAATGTACCCTCGCAGCAAGGAAAGGCAACAGCATCCTGGGTTGCATCAGGAAGAATATTGCCAGCAGGGTGAGGGAGGTGATCCTTCCCCTCTACTCAGCACTGGTGAGACATATGGAGTGCCGAGTCCACTTCTGGGCTCCTCAGTACAAAAATGACATGGGCATACTGAAGTAAGTCCAGGAAAGTGCCACAAAGATGATGAAGGGACTGGAGTATCTGTCCCACAAGCAGAGGCTGAGAGAGATGAAAGAGTTGGGACTAGTTCAGCCTGGAAAAGAGAAGGCTTGGAGGAATTTTATCAATTACATATACCTGATGGGGAAAGTAGAGAAGAGGAAGAGCGACTCTTCTCAGCGATGCCCAATGATAGCACAAGAGGCAATGGGCACAAATAGAAACACAGTACATTTTACTAAAATGTAAGAGAAACCTCTTTGTTGTAGTTGTTGTGGAGTCTCCAATCTTGGAGATATTCAAAACTCAAGGCAATGGCCTTGAGCAGCCTGCTCTAGCTGACCCTGCTTTGAGCAGGGGAGGTGGAGTAGACATCTCCAGAGATCCTTTCTGACCTCAACTATTGCTAAATACATGAAAAAATGGGGGACTTCAACTTCCCGGACATCTGTTGGAAATACAACACAGCAGAGAGGAAGCAGTCTAGGAGGTTCCTGGAGTGTGTGGAAGACAACTTCCTGACACAGCTGGTAAGTGAGCCTACCAGGGGAGGTGCCTCGCTCGACCTGCTGTTTACTAACAGAGAAGGACTGGTGGGAGATATGGTGGTTGGAGGCTGTCTTGGGCTTAGCGACCATGAAATGGTAGAATTCTCAATCATCGGTGAAGTAAGGAGGGGGGGGGCAGCAAAACCACAACCATGGACTTCCAGAGGGCGGACTTTGGCCTGTTCAGGACGTTGGTTGAGAGAGCCCCTTGGGAGACGGTCCTGAAGGGCAAAGGAGTCCAGGAAGGCTGGACAATCTTCAAGAAGGAAGTCTTAAAGGCGCAGGAGCAGGCTGTCCTCATACGCCATAAGAAGAACGGGCGGGGAAGACGACCGGCCTGGCTGAACGGGGAGCTCTTGCTGGGACTCAGGAAAAAAAGGAGAGTTTACCGCTTGAGTCGCCTGCCCCTTCTTCCACAAGAAGAGTACAGGGATCTCGTTAGGTCGTGCAGAGAGGAAATGAGAAAGGCAAAAGCCCAGCTAGAACACAATCTGGCCGCTGTCGTTAGAGACAACAAAAAATGTTTTTACAAATATATTAATGACAAGAAGAGAGCCAAGGAGAATATCCATCCTTTACTGGATGCGGGGGGAAACATTGTCACCGAGGATGGGGAAAAGGCCGAGGTACTTAATGCCTTCTTTGCCTCAGTCTTTAACAGGCAGACCAGTTATCCTCAGGGTATTCAGCCCCCTGAGCTGGAAGACAGGGATGGCGAACAGCATAAACCCCCCATAATCCAAGAGGAAGCAGTTAATGACCTGCTACACCACCTGGACACTCACAAGTCTATGGGGCCAGATGGGATCCACCCGAGAGTGCTGAGGGAGCTGGCGGAGGAGCTCGCAAAGCCACTCTCCATCATTTATGGATCCAGCAGTCCTGGTTAATGGGGGAGTGTCCCAGACGACTGGAGGCTTGCCAATGTGACGCCCATCTACAAGAAGGGCCGGAAGGAGGATCCGGGGAACTACAGGCCTGTCAGCCTGACCTTGGTGCCGGGAAAGATTATGGAGCGGTTCATCTTGAAGGCGCTCACAAGGCATGAGCGGGACAACCAGGGGATCAGGCCCAGCCAGCACAGGTTCATGAGAGGCAGGTCATGCTTGACCAACCTGATCTCCTTCTATGACCAGGTGACCCGCCTAGTGGATGAGGGAAAGGCTGTGGATGTGGTCTACCTGGACTTCAGCAAGGCCTTTGACACTGTCTCCCACAGCATTCTCCTCGAGAAGCTGGCGGCTCACGGCTTAGACAGGTGTACTCTTTGCTGGGTCAAAAACTGGCTGGACGGCCGGGCCCAGAGAGTTGTGGTGAATGGAGTTACATCCAGTTGGTGGCCGGTCACGAGCGGTGTTCCCCAGGGCTCAGTTTTGGGGCCGGTCTTGTTCAATATCTTTATCAATGATCTGGATGAGGGGGTCGAGTGCACCCTCAGTAAGTTTGCAGACGACACCAAGTTGGGCGGGAGTGTTGATCTGCTCGAGGGTAGGAAGGCTCTGCAGAGGGACCTGGACAGGTTGGATCGATGGGCTGAGGCCAACTATATGAGGTTCAACAAGGCCAAGCGCCAGGTCCTGCACTTGGGTCACAACGACCCCATGCAGCGCTACAGGCTTGGGGAAGAGTGGCTGGAAAGCTGCCTGGTGGAAAAGGATCTGGGGGTGCTGGTTGACAGCCGACTGAACATGAGCCGGCAGTGTGCCCAGGCGGCCAAGAAGGCCAATGGCATCCTGGCCTGTATCAGAAATAGTGTGGCCAGCAGGAGTAGGGAAGTGATCGTGCCCCTGTACTCGGCACTGGTGAGGCCGCACCTCGAATACTGTGTTCAGTTTTGGGCCCCTCACTACAAGAAGCACGTCGAGGTGCTGGAATGTGTCCAGAGAAGGGCAGCGAGGCTGGTGAGGGGTCTGGAGAACAAGTCTTCTGAGGATCGGCTGAGGGAACTGGGGTTGTTTAGCCTGGAGAAAAGGAGGCTGAGGGGAGACCTCATCGCTCTCTACAACTACCTGAAAGGAGGTTGTAGTGAGGTGGGTGTCGGTCTCTTCTCCCAAGTAACAAGCGATAGGATGAGAGGAAATGGCCTCAAGTTGCGCCAGGGGAGGTTTAGGTTGGATGTGAGGAAAAATGTCTTTACTGGAAGAGTGGTTAAACATTGGACCAGGCTGCCCAGGGAAGTGGTGGAGTCCCCACCCCTGGAATTATTTAAAAGACGTGTAGATGCGGTGCTTAGGGACATGGTTTAGTGGGCATGGTGGTGTTGGGTTGACGGTTGGACTCGATGATCTTAGAGGTCTTTTCCAACCTTAATGATTCTATGATTCTATGAAAATCACAGAATCACATATAAGGTTGTGAATTAGTTTACCCCGTTCTCTTGCCTCTTATCTTAGCCAAATTGATTTACGTCAAAATTGTGACTATGTAAATGCCTACAAGCTATACTAACTACTTTAGACCCTTAATGAGTTATGATACAGGTGATCTAAGTATTTTGCACAAATTTTCAGACTTCACCAATCTTGGAACTAAGAGGTATCCCACCTCTGAAACTTAATCCACTGTTAGTTGTTACTACAAATCGCATTTAATCATTATTTTGTTTTCTCTTCTTCACTTTAGGAAGTCAGCCTGAAGGAACAGAACACCAAGTGGGAAATAAAATTAAGTAATTTTTAATTTCCTCTGTTACAGAGCAGTAGACAAGAACTGTCTATATACAAGAAGTGTTCTCCTTTCACAAGATCTTTAGTCTTTCCGTTCAACCCAAAGAATTTTGTTAATTACAGAAATATTTCACTTGACCCTTTGTTCCGTAAGTTTAAAACTTCTTTTTTTTTTAATATAAACACTACCTTAAACAAAGTTTGGCAGTTCCCACACACTGTAAGGCATCCAATTTTCAATTGCAATTAAAACAAAACTAAAAAGGAAAGTTGAATATGAAATTGTGACAAATCACACAGCAGTCCTTGTGCTTCTTAATACACTGAAGACAATTTTTGGCTCATAAAACTGTCATAAAGAATTTAGATTAATGCTCATCCAGAAATTGCAAACAAACTGCAGGCCTGAAGGTGAATAACCCTTACAGATTACTTTCTAATGGACCAGTTCTCTACAAGTACACCAAAGAGTTACTTTTCAGAAAAAGATATGCCTTAACTTTTCTGACAAATCAATGCACATAAACACTTTGTGGAGTGTAGTCCCCAAGTTAAAACAGGTTGTAATCAATACCCCAAGCTAATCCAATGGAAGCATCATTTCATGTCTCTAATCTAACTACCATCAGATAAAACATAGCACATTGTACTCACTAGCCAAAAAATGTATTAATATTATTGCTCTCCTTGAAAGATATGTGACTTTTGCCTCCTAACATAACATTCTATGATTATATGTATCCTTATATCTTAGAAGTGACCATCAGTTCTAGAATAAAACAGCTAAAATTTTTTACCTTTAAATGTGTTCAGAAAGTCACAGACAAAAAACAAAGAATTGGTAAAAAAATAATGTAGTTAATATGTTCCAAATTAACACTTTCAATAAATACCTATTCTGTTGGGTGCAATGCTGAAGTTTTAAAAAATTATTGTATTTTAAATTGTTGGGCTAGGATATGTCTGCCCTAGTATATATCTTTACTTTTGGATACTTTATTCAGAGACAGAAATAATAGGCAGTGAATCTAGAAAAGAGAAGCACCATTGCTTGGTACCATTATCCTCACAGACCTCCTGCAGACTGTCTGCCACAGCCATCTGAACATTAACTTTCAAAGGTTTTTCTGCGAAGTGTAACTTTGAATGGAAAAAACAGTCAGAACTTTCTATTCCTTTTTATGGTTTTTGTAAATACTGCCAAAATAAGAGCAAAATAAAGAACTTTAAATTTAAGTAGATAGAAAACCCTCCTGTGCAACAGTTGAGGCACTAAAATGTTTTTCTGCCTCCTCCATGATGCATACTACATATGTATATGTAGTTTTTACAAGAAACTGATTGATTCAATTCTGCTTTAAATAAACCATTTATTTTTCCCAGTATGACCCTTTCCAAAGGTCATACTCCTCTTAGCCATGTTTGAATTCACTGACTGAAAACTACATGATATTATCAAGCAAGAAGACTTAGAACTCTTTTGTTACATGACTGTTTGAAGAAATGCTCACCCACTGCTCATGTCCATCGGTGGCCAAGCTTGAAGGAGTAAAACCAAGTGCTGAAACTCAGACAGACTGTGACTAGACTCCAGAAGTCCCAGGAAAAGATCATACCTTTTTTCTTCATTTTCAACATCTGTTATCTCTACCTGAAATAAAAAACAAACAAACAAAAACAGAAAAAACCCAACAGGTTTTTTTAAGAAATCAATGATTTAAAAGAAATCAACAAACTATCTGTGAAAGATATCACTGTTGTAAAACAACACGGGAACACAGTGAACGTAGTTTTCCCAGCAATCCATTTTCTTACCTCCCATTTTCAGTTACATGCAAATAAAACAAAACACACAGACATTGGGGAATGACTTAGGTGTATGTTCCTAAAACAATGTAACCCCACACAAGTACATTCATTGATTAGTACAGAGGATCTTATCTTTGTGTTCTTCAAACAACCAAAAATCGCTTAAATTTCCTTTTCTCGATACATAGACATATATATACACACACATATATATGTATTTTTAAAGAATGGGTATGTCTAGTGCTTCCCTAATATATATTACTCTCACTCACCTATGAAAATTCAGTAGTTTTATCTGAACTTGCAGCATCTAATCTTTTCTCCCGCAGGAAAAGGCCGTGAAAGATGATTCTAAATTAATTTACCTAGCGAAGAACTTTTGGTGACAAGTACTGTAATATTTCTTTGTATAGGTGTTTGAACCTAAGAAAAACAAGAACCCACACCCCATCAGCCAGCCACCAGACAACACTATCTCAGGAAAAGTGTCCGTCTAAGTTTAAAACCTGCAGCTTCCGGCAGGACTTGAATTCACTTCAGTTGATGATAGGTTCTTTTACAGATAATTACTGCTTGCAGTTTGCATGGTAAAAAAGTACAAGGTAAAAGGTCTGACTGTTGAAGGAAGGTTGCTATAAATGAGAACCAACTTGCTACTAAATGAGAAGCAGCTTCTGTTTAAGAGTTTGGCTATCACACTAGGAGGGCTTTCACAAATGGAATAGCTATTCGCTGTCTACCTGACATACAAAAGTTCTTGGAGTTTAAAAATAATTTGTTACAATAACAAGGTAGCTTCCTCTGCATTAGTAACACTTTCTGACACTGAATTTTTCTTCCAAAGTTTGAAATGTTCCAGAATATCAAAACACTTCAGTTTCATCTTATAATTCTGCTGAAGATACACAGCATTTACTGTTAACTTTTCTGTTTCAGCCCGAGCAGTTCTAAGACATCAAACGTGGACAAAGTTTTCCTTAGTTCTACAGCTACTCTAAAAGATTAGAGATCGCATTCCCATCTTTTCAAAGCAACTCTGATACATCAAGGGCAAATTTTTCAAAAGAGGTTGGAAGACAAAGATTACTGACACATTTATTGAGTTGCCTACATAATTTGTGACTTTAAAATATTTAGTGCAGAAAAACTGATCGCTTTTGTCTCCAGGGTACATCTGAAAGCACCATATACTAAAACATTTTAGATAGTGAAGAAATGTTTCTGAGATCCATCTATTTAAAATACTTCTCTGTACTGCAAATGTCACATAGCAGACATCAGTTACCCACCTGTAATTTCCCTAAATTCCATCTATATCTGCTAATAAAAATATTATCATGTTCAATATTTAAATCACAAGGCTGAAAAGAGAACGGAGAAGAACAGGGAAGGGTAAAAGGGACATAAGACATGCTAACCTCTAAGGATCAAAAATATTTAGCAATTTAGCAAATTATGTACTATCTAGACAACAGAAGCTCTCACATTGCTTCATCTGTCCCCAAACTCCTTTTTCAGACAACTAGCTCTTTAAATATTTAAACCAAGTAAGTAGCATTCTGGATGGTCCACTGAGTACATTTTAATATATTTGCACAAACAGCATGTTACTTCAAAACACGAAGTGTTCAGTTCTCTCTAATGATAACCGTAAAAGTGGAAAGAAATAGCACAGACAATAGATGAGAAAAGCTCTCACAGAAATTGAGCCGTTAGTAGCAGAGAGTAGATGAGAGGATCAGACATCTTATTCAATATGAACTGAATTCCAATAATTCTACCTAGTAATGCATCTTTACAGACTCGGGTTTACATATTTTTATGAGATTAATTAATCTAACATTATAATGTTGTGTTTTGGACAGCTGGATCCTTGCAACATGATTGCTCATAACAAAACACATATTAATACGATCAAAGTAAGTCACAAGAATTACCTTTCTTTTCTCCAAGAGGGGGGTTGGACTAGATGACCTTTAAAGGTCCCTTCCAACCCAAACTATTCTATGATTCTATGATTCTAAGATGTGCATTTCTGCAATATTTCTTTCTACAATGGCCTTTTTCAAGGTGCCTACATTTCCCACTAAGAGTAATAAAAATAAAGTGAACTTTCTACCGTGTTAGTTATTTATAGTTTTTAAGAAAACTATTGAAAAATTCACTTTTTATATGGCATTTTAAATGCATGTCACTTCCATTTACTGTGAAACAGGTGAGAGTAGAAAGTAGCAACATAGTGTATAAGTATAGAATCACAGAATAGTTTGGGTTGGAAGGGACCTCTGAAGGTCATCTAGTCCAAACCCCCTGCAATGAGCAGGGACATCTTCCACTAGATCAGGTTGATCAGAGCCCCCTCCAACCTGACCTTGAAGGTTTCCAGGCATGGGGCATCCACCACCTCTCGGGGCAACCTGTGCCAGTGCTTCACCACCCGCAGCATAAAAAATTTCTTCCTTAGATCTAGTCTGAATCCACCCTCTTCTAGTTTAAAACCATTACCCCTTGTCCTGTCACAACAGGCCCTGCTAAAAAGTTTTTCCCCATCTTTCTTATAAGCCCCCTTGAAGTACTGAGAGGCTGCAAGAAGGTCTCCCCAAAGCCTTCTCCTCTCCAGGCTGAACAACCCCAACTCTCTCAGCCTTTCTTCACAGGAGAGGTGTTCCATCCCCCTGATCACTTTCGTGGCCCTCCTCTGGACCCGCTCCAACAGCTCCATGTCTTTCTTATGCTGAGGGCTCCAGAGCTGGACGCAGGACTCCAGGTGGGGTCTCACCAGAGCAGAGCAGAGGGGCAGAATCACCTCCCTCGACCTGCTGGCCACGCTGCTTTTGATGCAGCCCAGGATACAATTGGCCTTCTGGGCTGCGAGCGCACGTTGTTAGCTAGTGTCTGGCTTTTCATCCACCAGTACCCCCAGGTCCTTCTCGGCAGGACTGCTCTCAATCCCTTCATCCCCCAGCCTGGATTGATAGCGGGGGTTGCCCCGACCCAGGTGCAGGACCTTGCCCTTGGCCTTGTTGAACCTCATCAGGTTCACACAGGCCCACTTCTCCAGCTTATCCAGGTCCCTCTGGATGGCATCCCGTCCCTCTGGCGTGTCGACCGCACCATTCAGTTTGGTGTCATCTGCAAACTTGCTGAGGGTGCCCTCGATCCCACTGTCTATGTCATTGATGAAGATATTAAACAGTACCAGTCCCATAAGGACCCCTGCGGGACACCACTTGTCACCAATTAAAGGTATACATACCTTTAAGAGTGCATGTGGTGATATAAAATGCAGCACTAAGGATAGAGGAAATGGAAGGTTAACGAAAGAGCAACAAATGGAAAACACCTAAGTACTGATGGGTAGATGACAAGTATGATTACTTTAGAAAAGAAAAAAAATAGTGTTATCCTACCTTAAACTCCACACCCTTCCATCTTTTAAGTCCTAGGTATTTTCCCTTCTTCAATATATTTTATGCTTCTGTTGCATCTATCAGTTGTCCCTATACTCCACATATATCTGTGTTTCAAGTATGTTTTAAGCATTATTTCACTCCTATGACAACGTGGTTCTTAAAATAACTTTTTTTTGAAAAAGAAAAGCTGAGATTCAGATGTAAACCTATGCTTTAACACTGAGAGTGCTTGACTGTGTGTGACAGCAGTCACACAGTTGACTGTATCAGGAGTATTTTTCAAAAGTATTCCTGAGTTGAAGCATCATCAAATACACGCTGATTCTGCAAAGATTGTGTCCATACTTCACATTACACGTTGATAAGTAGTCTTACTGGTTTAAATAAGATTGCACAATGCCTAAAATTGTACTTTCTGAGAAGAAGCAGCTGTATTTAACTTGTGTGTATATGCCTTTACACAATCAAGATCATAGAATCATAGAATCATTAAGGTTGGAAGAGACCTCTAAGATCATCGAGTCCAACCGTCAACCCAACACCACCATGCCCACTAAACCATGTCCCTAAGCGCCTCATCTACACGTCTTTTAAATACGTCCAGGGATGGTGACTCAACCACTTCCCTGGGCAGCCTGTTCCAATGTTTAACCACTCAATGGATGATGGAAATCTATGCATGATTTGCCCACTAGCATCACTAGAAAAATCCTAACGAGCAGAAGATCAATACTATGTACCAGAAACACAGACAACAATAAAACATTTAAAACCTTCATTTCAAAGTATTGTTATTCCTAAAAAACAGAAGAGTCCATTTTAAGTTAAATATCAGTGCTATGAAGTAAATCAAGGCACTTGCTTTAAATGGTTTTCGCACTGTTTTGTAGTTTGAATGACAAGATACCTTGCCCTGTCTCTAATTCTTTCCTTGTAATTCTCCAGAAACAGAAGTTACAATCAAACCACGAAAAAAGTGATAATCCCTTGCTAAAAGAAAACAATAACTTGAAGCAGCACACTGGAATGAGTTTTTCCTATTTATATTTACTCCACATATATGTGTGTGTCTGTGTATGTATATGTGTGTGTGTGTGTATATACACACATATGTACACACACACACAGAGAACATAGGCTTTCCTCTGTATTGTCTCCTCTTTCCAAGGCTGAGGGAGAGCATGGTGAGGAAGCAGCCGCCTCACACAGCAGAAACAGAGCATGCTCTGTGTTAAAAGGTAGACATTTCATCTTAACAGAGGGGAAAGCTAGCTGAGGTGAAGTTACCATGGTTAGTTAAGCCTGTTGTTTTGTTTTAATAACACAGCAAAAAGATTAAAAATTCGACTTTTAACTGAACACTATTTGTAGCGACTCTGAATGATCTATTCAGAGGACTCTGAATGCTGTAACACACAAGGCACTGCATTTTTACCAGTATGATCATGGGATCCTATAACTCAGTTCCCCCTCCCCCTTTTTTTTTTTTAAACAAAAACCAGAAACATACTTCTAAAATACTCAAAGGCTATGCAAAGATAACCTGCCACAAACAGCTCAGAGCCCTGATAGCACAAGTGCCTGTAAAGAAGAATCTGTCGCTAAACAGAATAATGAGGCCTCTAGCAAGGCAGTAAGGAGTATGCTTGAACTTCAGATGATCCCAAGGAATATGAAAAAAGAAAAAAACAAAAGCAAGGAAAAGGAAAGCAAGGACTTTGAGTTTTAACAACAGATTTGCTCTATTCTGTCTTGATTTTCCCTAGTTTCATGCCTTCTCTTTGGCAGTAGAACACAGCTGGTTTCATGTTTTTCATTAAAATAAAAGGCTGCACAAATATTTACCACAATGGGAATGTCAATTAGGGGAATTAATTTTAGAAATGATACTCATGATAGATTATAAAATGAAATACAAATTAAGTAAAACCAAACCTTATGTTAAACTGTTAAAATACACAATTTCATTATCAATGAGGGACTACATATGTTTAAAATCAAGAATATGCAAACATCTGCATATGCTAATGTTCCTTAAAAAAAATATAGGAAATTAACGAAGCAAAATACAGGCTACACAAACAGCACTGAGCATTGCTTAAAACTGCATTAGATACTACCAGCTGTCTGAACCAGTGTAAAATCCTCTTAATCATATGTTCTCCCCCTGAGCACTTTGCTTTTACATCTTCTCCCAGTTTCTCATGTTATTAATTAGCAGTGGTTAGGATGGCCCATAAAGGAGTTCTGACTCATCCTGTATTATCGCTGCTTCATAAAGGCGAAAATCTGTCCACCTTTCTCAAACATTGACCAAGACAGAAAATTAACCACATTTCTGACCGGGAGTGCAAACTGCAGATACAGCATGTAGCAGCTATGGTATGCCAGAAGACAAAGGTCCGATTTTCTTTTTAGCTGAGATATATTATTTTGCGTGTCTTTGAGCATGGCCGCACAGTATACTTCATTGAATTACATGATTTTAGCCATCAGAACAGCTATTTTTCCTCAAGTAGTTATGGGCTGCTTACCAGTAGCAGAGACTTGACATCCCCCATCCTCTTACAGGGACATTTGTGAACTTGCTGTAACTTGTAAATCTTAATGAAACTAAAACACTGCTGAAAACTTTATTGCTGGAGTTCACTTATTTATCAAACAACTGGCCAAAATATCTCAGTTCTGGCATCATTTTGCTAGTAGGAAGTTACATCAGACAAGATTCCTACAAGCTTTTTAAATTATTTGGTTTTATATAAAAAACACGTTAACTATATGGGTATGGTTGCTTTTACTGCTAAAGTATAAATGATAAGAGGAATCTGGCAGTTGGTTGAGATACTTGCATCTCTTCAACAGTACATTATCTGAGCACAAACATACCCTTTATCTGACTTCAGCCATCCTAAGCAAACTTGGAAGGCATGTTCTTTATATCCAGTGCTGAAATAAAAACTTAATGCGCTTACAATCCCTCCTCAAATAAAACCCCAAACTGTTCTGCCTGATAAAATCTTTCAAAGATTATATAGTTCTCTTCCTGCACAGATTAGATCCTATCAGATGCCCAAAATGTTGAAACCGCTCAACATGCTTTATCCACTTTCAATGCACAAAGTTTTGACTCATCATCTTGTTCCATAGTTCTGTTATTGCTTTATAGTTACTCAGCACGTGACACACATGAAGGAGTCCAAATATGAAAAGTTCCCTCAAAAGTTTGTTCTGTAGCTTTTAGAAACCTGGCATTTTATAAAAACTGTAAGATGTTACACTTGAAGAATGATAAGGTTAAATAAAGCTGTGGACATCATACATGACTGATAAAGAAAACCTTTGGCATGGCAGTCCGCAGGATCAGTTGTTTAGTTCAGTACATTATCTCACTCTCGAAAGTGAAGTTAGTTTAAAATCACTATTGACAGCAACAGTGGAATGTTGATGTATCTAAATTGTGTCCCTGAGGCATAGATATCCACTATATAATGTTCTCCTAATCCTAAAGGACAGAGACACCTGATAGAGTTGTAAATGCTTTATTGCTAAAGCTATATAATTTGAGAATCTGGCGCTGACCAACTTAGCTGATAACCTAGAGAGAGTTTTGTTTAATAAATGGAAATGCCAATAAAAAGATCCAGTCAATCCAACCCTCTCCTTCCCCCAAGAAAATACAAAACGCTGCCTATTTACATACAAGAATGGTGAGCAGGAAAAGTAATGCAGACAGACCTCTACCTCCCTCTGCCCAGTTGAAATCTGTACTGTAAATTACGTTTTTACTCCCTGTGAGCATGGGAGAGCCATGGTTTTCATCAACAGATTTTGTTCACTACTAATGTTCTAAGGAAATAATTGATAAGGGTGTTTGTAGCCAAGGAATAGGGATGTAGAAATCAGAAAAATATTTTCCTTCATTATAAACGCTTGTTCATTGAGAGAAGCTACATCTGTGCTTAAAACCAACTCCCTTTAATAAAGGCAGAGACATTTGTGGTTTCCAAGAGCTGCAACCAAAAACCTAGTGATTTACGTGATTACAAAATTCATTTTATTACATCCACCAGACTGTAAATGTAAATATTTCAAAATACGTTCATGTTTCTCACTGCAGCATAAATTTGAATTAATATGGCATTGAAAATAGAAACACTAAGCAGGCATTTGAGTAGTCCCTTATTGCTATGATACATTCTCAGTTCGTCAAGACTCCCTTGTAAAATGCACTACGTTTTTACTTACCTTCCCCACCCCCCCCAAGCTCTAGTGGTAGAGAATTCATCTATGCTGCATTTCAAAATAATAGGCAGATCTGACATGAAAGATTTTATTCAGATTTGAGATAGGGAATGCTGATGCTAAAACTTGCTTCCACTCATTAGATAGGGCTTAACATGGTTTATAAGCAACGACTGAAAGGATTGATAACAATTTGATAGAATTTCTGTAAATGCCATCTTGGTGTGCTATTCATGGTACAAAACTACAACAGGAGCTTACAATCTAATCAGGTAAATCAGCAAAGAAAATACAGTCCTTCCTACACAAACAGGCCAGACAGGGTTGGTCACTGAAGAATTTAACTTTCCCATCTTGTGGGTCAACCTGCAGTCTGTCGTTCCGTATTCTGCTGGTATCTGTGCGGCTACTGAAAAGTCTGCACAAACGTAAGTTACTGAAACCTACTTCCAGTGCAAGGCTGCAAAGCTAAAAGCTTGTTACAAAGGACATATAAAATTACAAACTAAGCTAAATAGATATTTAAAAGTTAATTACAATATGAACATAAATGTGAAAAAATCACCAGTAAAAACAAACTGCAAAAGTGTACAACTGTTTCTGAAAATGTATAGCTACTGACCCTGCAAAGACAAGATTAGGAGCTTTTAAAAGCTATTATTTATTTCATTCTCTTCAAACTGTTTCAACACGCTAGACATCCCATCAACCTTGATGTTAGACACATTACATACTCATGAAACAAAGCAAAGCCACAAGCACATATTGAAACATCTTATGGAGGAGGCCATTATTGATAATCTACGTATCTCTATGTACAATTTTATGCAATAATTTTGCACTAAAATCATAACTTCTGTTTGAGCTAGAGTGCTTCCCAATAGACTTAGTTTTTTGACTTAAGTAAATGAGTTTAAGGTGTAAACAAGTAAACAAGTTAAATATCTTTCTGGTAAATTAGTCCCACCTATCACTCAAAGGGTAACTGTTCCTAATTTGACTTCATCAAGACTCCACTTACTAGATCTTGCCATGCTAACACTTGAATTTACAGCTTGTCTACACAGAGTTGTTGCTCGTTCTTATTCCTAATTAAACTCCTCTGACTACTCAGAGATACAAGACGATACTGGAGTAAATTTCATATATACTTTTCCTATTCTTCCTTCCACATCTGTTTTTTGGCCACTGTTGGACACAGAATACTGGGCTGGACTGGACCTTGATCTGAACCAGCACTGACATTTTTATATGCCCACACACTAATTAAAATTTACATTACAGAAACACACTGGGCCCACAATATTTTGTTATATGCAGTTTCCACGTGGAATTGTGGAAACACAGGGACTCAAGCAAGCTTACCATTTTCAATATGTGAAACTTGTACTCTCACAAGGTAGCTGAACAGGAGTCAATGGGGTCAAGTGAAAGTTGCTTCTCAAAGATCTATTTTACAGACTTCACTCAAACTTAGTATCTCCTTCAAGTTCTTTCCCCAGTATTTATCAAAATTTTGAAGTTTAAACAATAATGCGATATAGTACCTTTCACTCTCTGCCCTAGCACCATATTGCCATGTACAGAGTTAAAGGCAGTTAAGAAATAAAATTAACAGAACACATTTATACAGCACTAGGTTTTATATACTTTAAATATTCACAGTGTTTTAGAATTAAATTCAAAAGATTTCCTAGAAAAAGGAATACTGCCAAATGACTGCTGTGGGGCACTGACATATACTGCCTCAGCTTCCTTACTCAGCATTCAGTCTTAGTACTGCACTTACTTTCTATTTTTTGGAAAGCCGATAACTTTTACTTTTGAGAAAACCCATGGAAAGCTGTGGTTTAGATTATAAAAGTATTAGTTTACTCACACCACTGTTGGATAAGAAAAGTGCAATTTGAAGAGCACATACATACAACTAAATAGTAAACCTGGCAAGTTCAAAGATTTCCTTTGAACTAAGTTACATAAAAAAAATTTTGTATGCCAATGTGTGTCATTTGAGAAGTTCATCTTTTCTTTAGCACAGATGAGTTCTACCTTCTCAGAAATATATTCCAAATATATTCCCCTCATGGCAGAGGAACCTGTCAGTTTTAAATGAGACTTTTTCATCTTATTTCTTCCACCTGCCCAAGTTCACATGTGGATAATCCCACTTTCAATCCATTTTGGATCTTGGTAAATGGAAATATATTACATGTTAGTAAGTCAAAGCTGAGAGATGGTAACTTTTTAAAAGCTGTTCTACTGGGCTCACAAATGCCCCTGTACAATGATGGAATTTAGTTCTATTTTATGAAAAAATACTGTAGGAAAAACACAGTCTGGTTTGGAGCCTGGACCAATGTTGCAGATTAAATTCCCTTGCTTGAAAGAAGCATCTTTGAAGCTATGCCTATGGAGTTATCCCAAATAATAAAAAGCAACAACTTCATTAAGGAATATCAGTAAACCTGTATGTTATGATGCAGTTCAGCCCATGTTCTCCACTTAAAAAACCCAACAAACCAAAACCAACAAAAACAAACAAAAAAACCCCACCACCACATTCAAAATACTGTTCATTTCCATTACTAGGGGGAATATAACCTGAGACAGCAATGCAAAGGCCTACCTCACATCTCCCCTCCACCTGAGTTTAAGACCAACAAGCAGGCAGGAGTTCTTGCTGGAGCATATTCCAAGTCCTGAACTCACAAGGAGAACGTGGGCTGCTATGACCTAGACTTTGGAAAAACAGCCACTGCCTGACAGACTAGAAAGAAGTGTCTGCTATCAAAACAACAGTCTTAGAGCAATCAATACAAAATTAAAACGGAAGTCAAGAGTTTTGCATGACAAACTATGTTCACAAACCCATACCTTCTACCCCAAAGTGGGGAGAACTCTGAGGTCAGGCTTTCTTGCACTTTCCCCCAAAGCTGGGCTTCACATATTAAAAATTGTTATGAATATGAGTGCTGACCACAGAAGAAAGCCTGCTGCACACAGATACTAAAGGGATGTACGTAATCTCCCAGGTCAAATCCTGCTCAAACTGAAGCCAGTGAACAGGATAAGCAAGTTATGGGATTCAAGTTTAAAAACAAATCAACCAGAAGCTTACTGGTGCTGAATTAAACAAAGGCTCAGCCACATGTTGAGTTGCCTGTCTTGTAGAAATACCCAAGAACTTTTTTGTTCTGAACTGATTTATATATTGTTTAATTCCTTATCTGCTTGATATGCAGCTCACTAAGAAATGCATACAGATTCGGTAAACACAAGTGCGTTGCCTAATGCATAAAAATGCATAACTCGTGCAGAAAATAAAATCCATTCATTTGTATTCTGCAGGAGACTATGTCCTAATCTGCAAATACATTTCAGCACAGAGAAAACCTCTGAAGACTGTACATAGATATTGATAGAGATAAGGGCAAATAAAGACAAAATTATGCATTTGAAAGATTTATGTAACTAGCTAGCTAAAACTGAAAGAGGATTAACATACACATAATTTCAAATGTATATTGACCAGGTGTCAGTTAATAGGTAAAAATTTGGATCTATGTAAATCATGGCTACAACTAACATCTGTGCAACACAAGGGACTTAAAAACATCAGCCATTTTACTTGTATGTGCCAGCTACTAAGCACTGTTTCATATTTCATAATCTATGTATAATACAGATACTCTACATTTAGAACAGAAAAGGGTGTTGGAAGACACAGCCTCGAAATGACAAGGTTTTAATCCTTAAATATTACTTTTAACTTTAAACTGTTAAATTAGCATCAGGCGTTTCCCCCCATACCTCATACAAGTGGCTCTTCAATTTACCTTTTCTGATCACTACCATCAAGAAGCAGTACATGCACAAGCTCCCAGTATTCAACTGTATGTACAACTGGTGTCTTGATAATCAAAGTCTACAATTCTTGCTGATAGAGGAAAAATGATTTTAAAAGCTGTTTTCATGTAAATGAAAACTTGTCAAAATTAATCTTTCCAAAATGTCATCCTGCAGATAGGCTAAACTGACAAAGTAAAAGATGCATTTTTAAAAAGAACAACCCACAATAAACTAAGATACCCCCTTTTAGGAACAACAGGTTGTTGACATTGACTCTGATTTTAATTAATATTTATTTCAGCTGTAAAAATTGAAATAAATTAGTAGCTCTGTTGCGGCCATAAATATAATCAGAAGAAGGTAGGCAGCATCATGCAACTGTCATACTAAATGCCATTATGCAAGCACTGCAATCAGTGGTTTTCTTTTTGATTTGATGTAGTCAAAGTCCTAGCAGTCACAGTCATTATAGCTGAGTCACTAAGTAATAACAGCAACAATGTGGAAAAAACCCTCACTCTCTCAATCAACATGAACTATCAGAAATTACTATGAAGTAAGAACTATTTCTGAGAGGGACTCCTCAGGTGATACAGAGCTTACAGACCTCTAAATAAAAAGTGTCAGCTAGCAAGTTGGTTGATGGAATAAAATAAGACTGTTTGAAAAAAAGCATGGCATCAACTGAATGTCACAGTTCTTAATACAAAAATACTCATTTAAGATATTAACAAAATGATGCCTGAAGAAAAACAGTTTTACAGTTTACTTATATTTTCAAAAGGCTTTTAACAACAGTCCTGACTAGAAATCACTGAAGAACTTGATCTGCTAAGAGGAACAAAACTGAAAAACACAAACAAAAAAAACAGTTTATGAGCAAATGGTAAAGGTAAAAAGTAGAATTTCTCATGATTTTATGACTGCTTCTTTTCTTATATAAAATAAATTATGTTTTTGGAAGACTGCAAGCATTGAATAGATAATACTGCACACAAATGAGCTAGCTTATGTTCGTCAAGGACACTGTAGAAAGAAACCTCCAATTGACTTAAAAAAAAAATCTAGGCTAAGTAAATGACCATATGATGACAAATAAAATGTAACAACGGTAAAGCCACCACATTTTCAAATATGTTAAATTAGCCTCATTTAAAGTCAAAACAGGAACCTGAGCCTCACTGAATGAAATTAAAAGACCTCTGGTTAATGTACAGCTAAAGTCAAGAGAGCAATCAAGGTGTTGGGATGCATAAGCATGGACTGTTAATTTCCACAAGGACATCACATTCACTTCTCCAATTATCTCCTTCCAGGAGGTATACTGCATATCACAGTGGGCTCTGAGATAGAGGGGAGAATAGTTACAGACATAGATAACACTGTGGATGAGGTAACACGACTGGAATTGTTTACTTAGATTAAGTAAACAACAGAATAAGGGAAAAAAAGTGATAAAACAGAGCAGGGACTTTGATTTTTCTGGATTTTGCTATCCTATAAAACACAGAACACCACCACATACCAAATCACATAAAGAAGTTAAAAAAAAAAAAATCCTTCTACAAAGTTTCAACATGTTTTGCACTTAATGCTGTATGGTGTACCAATGCCAAGCATTTAGCAAGAGACACCCAAGGTTGAATCACAGTTCATCAACCAATTTCTTTGCAACATAATAACAGAACTCTGAATACATCACTAATGAGCTCTTAATTTTTCTGAAACTGAGACAGAAGCAGAATATGTAAGGTCTAAACCATTCTCCACTTATACCTTCATTACAAAAGACCTATTACAGAAAGTGAATTATCCCCCATGAATCCACTCCAGAGCACTCTTATCTTCCTCTGAAGCAACTGCTGCTAGCCACAGGATACCGTAGTACCCAGGGCTCGCATTCGAAACTGTCGTGCTCACTCAAGCTATACTGCTTTTCTCTCCACTTTGTCTTATCCATTCTACTTGTGTAGTTAATGCAAAAATATTTCATTTGCATCTTAAAGTATTTAATTAATCATACACGCTACAATTTATGTTCCCAGAAAAAATACATCTCACATGTTCTCCTATGGATAAATTGCATCTTCAAGGAATGGAAATTAGTGTTTCAAAATATTAATTAAAACTTAAATTAAATTTCTTAAACTTAATTTTTATGCATTACCAGTAGAGAAACAATGTCTCTAGAATTATAAACAACATTGTAACAAATTTACTCAAAGTTGATAGGACCACGTATCTTTCTTCTAATTAAGCATATTTCACAAATAAAGATGGCTGACTATTAAACAGATACAGCTCCTTCACCTATATTTTACCAGATCAAGCTAAATACAGGTCATTGTTACCTGATAAATTACTTCAGCAAAATGACTTGGGAATTCTTAAATCTCACTCTGCCTTCCAAGTACTTAGGTTTAAATGTAGCTGACACAACTACAGGCAATGGGAAAAAGTTGAAAATCACAGGACACTGAATTATTCCCATTGAGACCTTTCTTTATGAAGTCATATGAAGAAACACCATGTAAACAGATATACATTTTTCATATACTGGGGGAAGAGGGATAAAAGAGCAATGGAGGCTTGACAGCCATACCCAAGTCCTCCTAAAGTCATTATGTTAATGTAGACATTACTAAGGTTGCTGAGACACATAAAACTTGCATATGGCATACACAAATTGCCTCTATAAGGAAGGGCAAATGTGTGGGCAATGTACACAACACAAATACAAATTAATCTGGCAATTTTTCAAAGCTAAACTTTAGGGGGAAAAACCTCAGACAAAATAAGAAAGGTGCCTAAAGTTACATTCTTAAATTCATATTAGATATCCCCATCCAATTTTCAAAAATGCTTAGCCCTCAGCAGCTCTGTATACCCAAGATCATGAAAAACCATAATACAACAATATGAGGGGAAAGGCTAAATGAGATTACCTTCTCTAAATAACAAAGCTATTTGCATTTAAGTGGCATGCAAATAGTAATTACGTTTTGCATTTGCATAATAATTAAACAATCCTTTTAAGACAAGGTGTGTCTTACAGAAGCTTCACAATTATTAACTTCTTATCTTAAGCTAACCCTTGGTTTACCTACAGAAGCTTTGTCAGTGCCGCTGTCAACTTCCTGGGGCAAAACCCTAACTCGTATTACTGTAACTTACACCTTGTAACGAGTCAGTGAACTGAACGACTATGTACACACACATAACCTGTCAGTTGATACCTTACATATGTTAGTGCTGTGAGTCATTACAGACTGCATTTTTATATATTATATGAAAACAAATGGATTTCCCATCTTAGATGGATAAAGCTAACATTTTATATGAACATTCTAAACCATGTTTTTCTCACCCCTCCAACATTTTTTTATATATAAAAAAGTCAGTATTTTGACCCATATTTTTCATGCACCAGTTAACTAGAAAATTACAAAACCTGAAGAGCTCAGATAAAATTCATCAAGGGGATTAAAAAAACGCATGCCTCCTCCCTCCAGTAGCGTGGGATGCTACTGGAATGTGAATTAAAGACTCTCAAGCCTTTGAAAAATGAGGACCCCTGAATTTTTAATTGTGTTAACTAATCATTAGAGAACTGGAAATTGCTGTGTTTCTGACTGTTTGATAGGTAGCTGCTTCCATAAAGTACACTTTTAATTTTGTAAGAGCTGGCCTGTTTCCCAGCAGCACATTGATTTGTGGGACCACTACTTACAGCACCTAGAGCATAATTAAATATTAAGTCCCTCCTTGATGTATGCAAAGTCTGACTAAGAGGATTAGCAGACACACTGAGGGTGGCTTTCACGCATTTTCTGGTAATTGAACACTGCAATATCATTAAACTTATTTTTACTCAATAGAAATCCACATTCACCCTTTACAATATCTGCTGTCCCTTTTTGTACCAATGAATGGTAAAGGAAAAGAGGGATCCCCTAAAAGCATGTAAGAAATGTCAGGCAAGAAAGGATAAAACAATCTGGAAGTAAGATAATGAATACATTTTTGAAATATTTACAATTTAAAGTTCATTTAAGAAAAAACCAAACAAACAAACCCACAAACCCAAAACAAACCTTTAAATGCATTCCTCTGCAAGCTAAAAATAGTATTTGATCCAAACACACCCCTCTTTTTTTTTTTTTAACCACGATCAAGGGTTTTACTACTTCACTGGATAAGAAAGGATGACAAAATTAATAAAGGTGTACTGATGTTAGAGAAATTGATGCCTATGGACAAGGCAGACAGACTAACATAGCAGTTTGAGCACGTCTGAAAGATGTAATTCCTCATATCTACTTTTTGACCCTGCTTCACCCAGGATTACCCAGCAACCTGATAAAACTTTTAAATTGCGGTTCAACATCCCCTTCTGTAGAACGGGGTTGCTTTTGAAGGTCTTTGCACCTGAAGCATTAACTTGCACGAGAAACTTGCTTAATTAATGCTTTGCCAAAAGCTCATATACAAATCTCTCTCTTCGCTTTTCAGCGGTCATGTAGCTACTGAATTCTGCAGTGTTCTTGTTTCACTAACATAACATGAAGGATTGTGAAATGTACACAGTTTTCAATATACTATTTTATTATGCTATTTTCCCTGATTGTTAGTACACAAAATAAGCAAACAATCCTCAAATAAGGTCACCACTTGCTTTTTCTAATATCAACTTGTAGACTAGCATTTGACATCAGCTGACTAGAAGAGAAAAAAAAAGAAAAAAGAAAATACTCTAAGTAATGGATCACTCATTTGTTTTCTTGGACATTTGTGAAGAACTCTGAATTTCAATGACTGCTACCTAACAGACAAACCAATGTGATTCTTCTGTCTAAATCACACATTAGTTACATAGCACAAAATATGGAAAACAAACAAACAAAAAAAGAATATAAAGGGTTCTCATCTACCCCATTTAGCTTGAACTGACATGAAAATTAGAATAATTTTAAAATATGTTCCAACAGGACTCTTGTAACTGGTATGTTTTCCTGCTCGAAACTACGAGTATTCTAAAAATCCATCACTTCAGGAAACAGGAATTATTAATGGATTATGTGGAGAGACCTAAACAGGCTGGAAGATGGGACCAACAAGAATCGCACAAGGTTTAACAGCCATGCTGCACCCAGGACAGCACAGGTGGGGACAGCCTCACCCTCTGCTGAGAAGGCCTTGGGGGTCCTGGTGAGCAGTGAGCTACAAGTGAGCTAGCAGCATATGCAATGCATTCAGTTAATTCCTAAAACATCACCAGACATAAGCAAATGGATGTGAGTTTCATGTCGTAGAATTACGTACATTTTGACTCACCAGATTATGGAAGAAAATAAAAGTGATCTGATCTTATATATTTCTCAAATAAGTGTAATGAGTCTCACAAGGTTTCTGTCAAATACAGGCTCTTTTTCTGTCTTATACAGACATGGCTGAAAGCTACTATCTATCCATAGCTTTATTCTTAAAACATACTCTGGTTGACTCTTTTAGACTTGAAATGCTTTTGGATTGGAAAGCAGGTCACAGGCTGCTTCAACACAAATATTGACAAAGGACTGAACGGAAGATGAAGAATCCAATCATAGACAGACACCTGAAGAGCAGTTGAGGAGTTAAGCGCTGGTATTATTGTGAATGCAAGAGAAAAAGTAATTTCTAAAGACAGCAAGAGATAAGCATTTTCTTTTTCTTTCAAGATTTTTATTATGATTATTCCCTTGGATGATCTTAGCACAGTGAGTCAAAACTGAGATATTGCTTTTGTTTTATATGAATATAAAATGGTTTTGTGCACAGATTTTTTTGAGGAACTATTAGAAATATTCTATTTTAGTTCCATAAGGTCTTGGCACCGGGGAAGGCATTTAGAAAATGGATGAAAAGTAACTCCGCTTTTCAACAATTCTACATGCAGCAAGTGATACTCATCTGATTTCAAAACGACACAAGCTTCAAAGACAAGACTACTTCCTCCTGTTAAGCCTTCCGTATATTTTCATTGTACTTAGAAATGTAGAACCCCTAAAAATACGTACGTTGATATTAAGCACTTCACCAAAATGAGTCATGAAATAAAGCAGTTAAAATATTAATGAATAACCAACAAGAGCCTTTTTGTACATATGGAATTTTTAATATTCTACTTGACAAACTCAAGCATCTTCACTCCTGAGAACATTTACTAGATGATCCTTATTAGTCTTAGATCAACTTTTACATATACTTAACAAAATGAAAGTCAGGCATTTTGTCATCCTTTAATTCAGAAGGAAAGTTAATCTGGTTTAGACTTGAAAGTTTGAACGAGAAGCACTCTCTCTTAGTTGGAAACAAATAAATATAGCTAAGAGTAACTTCTTTCAGCAGTGATTTTACCTTATTTATTTCCTGACTTTACAGTGAAAAAGACTTAAAATTATCACTTGGGCAGTTAAAGGTATGAACTGTTTTTAAGCAACTACTGTATTTCAGTAGTTAGGTGCTGCCTCTTAAAAGACAACAGCACACTAACCACGACCGAATGCATTCCCTATCAATTAAGTCTTCCCATTTGAAAAGAAAGAATATACAAAAACTTCAAAGTCAATGCTTGACATGGAGGAAAATCATTAGTGTGTAATCAAGTTCGGTATTATGTACTCCTGATCCCAAACAAAAGCAGAGGAGTCCATTAACTTTACATAACTTCATTTTTCAAAGAATCATAATGTATTAGAAACCTGATTCAAAAGGAAGGTAGGATTAGTTCCCATACCAACAGAATGCATTACAACCATATATTGCAAAACAGCATTTCATCATCTAATGCGTGTATAAAACCAGTCTTACGCTACCATTTATAGCAATCAATATTAATACCTTTGTTTCAGGCCAGCAAACTCTGAGAACAGCTTGCGTCCTGAAGTACACAAGTAGCTTGCTATCCTCATCACTGAGATGGAAGGCTTGCTCCAGAATTTGCAATACTCTGATGCGAGGCTTCACTGCTAAAGAGTCATCACTACAGAAAGGTCTCAACCACTCCAGAAGGTCATCTGAAGAAACTATTTTCTCCCTGTAATTAAACAATACTGTGTTAAATAGTCTAATGAAAGTACTACATGTATTTTCAAAGCTGTTAACAAGTACATTCAATACATAACAAATACATAACGCTGGAAATGGAAGAGCTCACCTCTGTGGGGCTGCAGAGAAACTAGCCCTCGGACATCAGGTGCCTAAAGCTAAGTGGTGTAAGAACTTTTTTTGCACTTCAAATAACCGTGTAATACCATAGAAATCCATCTAAACAGTTACATATTCTCCCACATACTACCTTGACTGCCAATTGTATCGTAACGGTGCTGGATTTCAGCACCTGAAAATCCAAGCCTTTTTATGGTGTCTGGTCCTGACTGATGCCTGTACTTCCACCCCATCTGACTTTATGGAAAACCAGCTTGGCTCCTTGCATTTTAAGTATGACATTTTTATATCTGATGTTTATTCATATTGTCCTATATTCTCTTTCTTTACAAATCCATTCTTTATGCTCCAAATACACAAATTAGTTTCTCCTGATTGTAGCTTTAGCCATTTCTTATTTTTTCTATACCATCTCTAGCAAGCTTGACTATTGTACATTCTAGTATGATAATGATTACAGAATGCCCATAGCCCCCAGAAAGAAAAAAAGAGACGTTAAAAAAACTGAGGTTTTGGGTTTTCCTGACTTGGCTAATTAGAAAAACTCTTAATTAAATCATTTGATTCAAAAAGTGTATTATATTGAATACATTCTAACTGTGTGAAAGCATTTACAGTACACAGATTACCACAAACTCAACCAACCAGCTAGCAGTTGCAGACAGAATAATCTGTTATACCCCTTAGAAGCTATAAACTAGCATGTAACAAATCAGTAAATGCTATTCTACTATCTTTCAGTAATATTTTAAACTAAAGCTAATTTTTTTTCCTTTAAAAAAAAAAAAAATCAAGAAAGCGGTTCCAGGTGGAGTGTGATTTATAACTAATGTTCCCTTATTTGTCTTAACAAGGCAGACAGGAAAATAATATCAGACAGAAAACACTAATTTAACCTGTCTTGCAGCTCTGAAATAATAAACATTGACAGCTTAGGTTTTCATATTACAAGGATTTCAATTTTACTTAGGCTTTACATTGTCTGAATTATGCTGTTAGCTCAGAACTTCAGCTAAATTAGACATGCCTCTGTCAAACAGCTGGCATTCAAACTGTAAATTAAAAGTTTGGTAATTAAGAGGACCTGCTGGAATATTTCAAGAGTTTTGTAGAGCTCACACCTGATGTTTATATATGTTTTCCTGAGGGAAAGATTTATATTTTGTAAATTGAATAGTTGAGGTTTAGAGAGATAAATATGAACAAGTATTTAAATGAATGTAAACAACCTCCTGTAATCACAATGACTTTCGCTCCAGCTTATTGTTTCAGCAGTTAAATGCTGATGAAGTATACAAATAAAAGATTCCAGAAAGTGCATCTCAGAATAAAATAGTACCGACTCTCCCATTCCACTTCATAATATTGCAAATGAGATTTACTCTAAGTTTTGACATCAATTCAGTCTACTTCAGTATCCAGAATTTAACTAATTTAATGTCAGTGGAGAAGCCTCCACACAATAGTGTAATGGGTTTTGTTGGCTATCAGAGAGTATGAGGTTTTATTATTATTATCATACATGAGTTCTTAGTTTGTACATCTGGAAAGAAAACTGTTCGGTTTTTTTTCCTTGTCTTTACTAGAAATGCAATGGAAAATGTCAGTGAGACATACAGACCATTATGTGACCTGAAATAAAGACATCCCCAAAAGAGGAGAAAAAAATGTGGTGAAGCATTATACAGCATTTGTGAAATTGTTTCTGCACTATACCCTACAAATATTGACAAATTTAGATCCCTAAATTCAGGTATCTGAAAGTGAGTCATTATTATTTGTAATTTATCTACTAAACTGAAACAAAAGCAGTGAAGTACTCCTGGTAGATATACAATCTGTAGTAGTCACAGCAGAAAAAACATTTTCTCAAATCACCGTGATACATAGTTATCTGAATTTTCAGTTCAGTGACTTGCTTTCTTCCAAATGATCAAGTAAAGGCTTCTGTCAGGACTCAGATTTTGAACCTCATAAATGATAGCCTGTTCCAGAATAAAGTCTTAGAAAATTAAGTGCGAACCCATTATATATATATCCATGAAGAAAAATCATCCGTATTCAGAATCGTACCTTCAACGCTTTCATGAGAAGTGTCTTTCAAAGTCTTAACCAAAGAATCCATACAGTAAGTTCTTACCCTTTCTCAACACTTTTATGCACTGCAGACACGATGCCTTCTAGGATTCCAAGTGGATCTTTCACTGATGTAGATGAGCCACCATTTCCACTGTTAAGGGAAGACATAAAATTACCATAAAAATGGTCTTTAATATCGTACCTAATTCTATCCACCTGTAGGATTTACATGAATTGTTCAACAATAGAGCAATTTTCCACTTTTCCTGCTTAACTAGTACCTTTATTTTTATGTCAAAGTAATGCGAGGAGCAACAAGAAAGACGTGGGAAAGAGAAATACTAAAATACTTAAGTGAAATTTGACAGAAAAAGAATAGTTAAAATTTAGCACTTCTAACACAGATTAGGTCAGCAAAATATCCACATGTAATCTCATTACCTTAAAGATCTCATCAATATTGACTAAACAGATTAAAGGTTACACATAAATGTCACCATCTTTTCTTTTCAAGTATCATCTTGCAGTATTCACTATTGGTTTAAACAAACTTGACTATAACCTGATTCAAAAGAATCCTATCTGCTGATTCAGCAGACTTCTTTTCCCACCCCGTCCAAGATTCATTTTCGGTTGTATCAACCAGGTTGATGCTTACCAGAATCAACAAAATTAAAAAGGAGGGAACACGTGGTCAAGAACAGCATGTGGGAAAGGGGAGGATTAAGCCACCCATCAAATGACATCCACTATACATGTGTAGGAATAGAAAAAAGTTAAACATGCTGCCCATCAGTCGTTCCAGTTATACAATAATGTTCTTCCGTAGGTCAAAAGGTAGTAAATATTGAAGGGGGCGGGGGGGGGGAGAAAAATCACTCCTAATGCAATGAAAGTGGCATTTTCTGCTAAGATTTTCAGCAAAACAAACTTAAGATGTGACTTTGTGCTGAAAGAGGGAGGGATTTTGCACTGGTACTCCAATAAAGCACACAGTGTCTCTCCATGGAAACCACTGCAGTGGCAATGACACCTGGATGAACTAGAAAAAACAAGTTTTGCCTATCGTAAGAGTTTGTCAATGCTGCATTAAAGAAAAAGAAAGGCAAATAGTTCCAAAGTTAGTTTACTAAAGATTATTCAAAAACCCAGAGATAAAGTGCATCTTCTCGACAGTTCATCAGCATATCAAAGCTCTTCTGCTACTAAAAATGTCACCCTCTTCCCAGCTGATCTCTTAATAAAAATGAATACATGTCCAGACTACCCTGACTGTTCTGTCTAAAGCCAAAATACGCTGTATAGCTGATTGTAATGTGTAAAAGTAACTGCAATTTTTCTCAATTTTTTGTCAAGATTTATGAGAGTGTTTATAATTTTGTCATTTATTACTTCAGAAAGATAAATATATTGCCTAAAAAATGATTATACTATATGGCATAGGGACCTGCATTTTTACAACCTTTAATGTCTTACCGCATTCAGAACTTTCATCTTTTCTATTTTTATCTTAATAGGTGACCAGCACTTCAGTGAACAACACTAGATTTAAAAACAACATGTGACTCCATTCAGAACAGATGCAAGATAATTTGTTGCATGATGTAATGCAACATTTATATACTCAGTTTACCTTAGTATACGCATTTTATATTGCTACACTGCACTCATAAATTTGAAGTAGGAGTAGAAAGCTCGTAACACTGGCCTTTTTCTCAAAAAATACTGTTACATATGACTATCAAAGAAATGCCATTTTTAATACCAATACTATCATATGGCAGCTAAATAAATTTTAGAAGAGTGAAGTTTAAATCTAGCTATTTTCCTAAACTTCTTCAGAATATTTGAAAACTATCAAATTATAATATATAGTACAGAAATATCCAGAGAGATAATGTCTGTCCAAAAGATAAAAATCTATTTTCACCAAAACACACATAAAAAATTTCAGTCGGGGGGGTGGAGAAAGTGTATTTTTCACAGAAAAGGAGACAACAGGACTGAATGGTCTGTTAGGAAAAAAAAAAAAGATTAAATTTAGATTACACCAGTACTGCAGAAGTGTGGAAATGGTAAAAAGAGCAGCAGTATTAAAGTCATCATTTTACGCAAGCAGCTACATGCATTAGGAGATGATTTCAAATTTGTTTTAAAATAAAAAAGCTAAGAAAATTTAAGATATGTTCCCAGAGTGAAGACAGATATAAGGCACTTAATTAATGTTCTGTTTACAGGCCAGATCTAAATTTTCCTGTATTATTATGCTTTCTGTGTTTTTTCAATTAAGTTAGTAATAAAAAGACATCAAAGGGCATTAACATGGCATATCTAAAGAAAACTAGAAGAACACTTATAAAGCTTACAGACTAAAGAAGAGAATGATGATTGTCTGAAATAGAAAAGAATAGGACATGGACTACAGAAATGGAGATCTTACTGGCTCTACTTACCCTGAATTATCTTTAGTGTACATAAGCAACTTTGTATCAAAGGAGAATGACCAGCAAACCTTAGATTTTGGGTAGCCTCAATTTTGGAGACTGGTTCTGAACAGTTCTAGCACTTGCTCTTCAAAACCCCTTCATCTCTCTAATTAGAAATGAAAGTCTTTAGCTCCTATTACAACCAGGCTCTGAGCACCTCAAAAAAACGAACTCGGGTCAAAAGAAACATATACCCAAAAGTTAATGGGCATTTCTGAGAACAGAAAACCACTGTTTCAGACAGTAAGTCTGTGAAGCCAGTTCTCAAGCACAATAGATGTATGAACATTTACAAAAAGCTTCGAGTTTGTCCTACACAAACAGGTACTATTCTATTAAGCAGGAGGAAAGGAGAAAAAAGGTGAATCTAAGCAGTTAAGTTAAAGTTAGCTAGAATAAGAAAGTATTTTAAAAAGAAATCTAGAAAGACTGAAAGCTAGCATTTTTTTAAAACTTAATATTGCCTTTACTGCCTAATGGTTAGAGAAACTAAAAAGAAATTACAGCTCATGAGACAAATAATCGTGTCAAGTTTCCACAGATTGTTGCCTTGTTCTTTTCTTAATAATTAATGATTAAAAATAAGCAGCTACTAACAGAAACAAATATAATTAATGAAGGATTAGTCTTCCGCACAGATTATATGCTATTTTATGCATGTTTTAAACAACAGAACAGGATTCAATGTTCACCTCAAAACTCCTACGTATGAGCCTGGTGTAATTACACTGATAAAGGCTTATTTTGATTTCAGTTCAGCTTCAGAAAAAGCGATGCATATTTAACCAAGTTTCTCAAACACAATAAAGTACGAAGAATGCTTGACAGGAGAATAAATTAACTTCATCTAAATCTTTTAACCTAATTATGGTATTCATTGAAAATACTTGATATCATCTTATTTCTCCAGCCTTATTTTCCCCTTTCTGTTTGTGCTTCCTCTAAATATCAGGAAAATAAGAAATAATATATTGTTGGTGTGATCATTCAAAGCTGGGGAAAAAAGTCATAATGCCAAACCATTGTTTCCATCAGAAATACCATGAAATTATGATATCCAAGTTACAAAATTACTCTGTATGACCCCTGCTCAAGTGAGATGAGACAGTAAAAAATCTGGGTTTGTTTTGTTTTGTTTTTTCCTTCTAAGTTAGCTACTCAGTCTAATGAAGCTGCTTTTACTTTCTTCATGAAACACTGGCCATTAAACAAGAAGTCAAAATTTCACCAAACCTTTCCTGCTCATTGCCTGCTGAATACTTCCAAAATTTCATGAAATGCTGCATCCATCTGGACACCTAAGATAAGAGCTGCAAATGAAGGAGGCCATAACGTCTTCAACAGACAAACTGTCTTCCCTGGCTAACCATCCACGAACATGCCTACAGTCATGCGTCACGGAAACTCTCCCGTATATCATGTGAGTGATCTTAGGTAATGGTTTAAACTGAATCTTGGATAAATCTAACCAGACTACCAGCATTACCAAAATCTTTTGGGTTTTTTTCAGAAGTTCATAATTTCTACTGAAGATGCAACTGTTTTTTATTTATAGTAGCTGTTTCCATATAAAGTCGTATAAAGTATGCGAACGTGCTCTGCTGGAGAGATTTTATACATACCAATGTAAGAGTTTCTACTTTGAGTTTTGTGTGCCAGAACTAAAGAGTCAAGGGAGATAAAAGTAGTTAACAGAACTGGACAATACTGCTCTTGAAATTACAATATAGGTACCCAATATTAGGGTACAAATAACTGTATGTTATATTTAACAAGAAGTCTGTTTCTCAGAAGGTGTAAGAGTTTTTAAGCCTGTGATATTGTATGCTGTTGAAAAATGAAGCAAAAGAGTCAATTAATCTTTCATAAAAGCAATACTTTCTAGAAGGTTCTTCTGCAATAGTCAGTAAATATACTAATAACAAAAGATATTTTACTGTGTTTGAAGGGGGGTTGTAGTTATGAAACTGAAAGAAAGGATGCATATTTTCAATCACAGAAGTGGTGGATTGATGCTTAACTTTCAGGTAAATCACTGACACTACCATAATTTTGCACATCCATACAGACTTGTTTCACTTATGGTTACAATACCTTAATTACGTTCCGTGTCACCATAGATACAGAAAATCCAAGCTCAGTGTTATAACCTTACAACTGCTACTTTGAAGGTTAATTGTCAAAGAAGGAATTTTCCAACATGATCTCTTTCAAAACTATTGTATAAAATAACCACACTGTATAACACAAAGCTCCAATAAATAAACCTGAAGAGTTTTCCCTTGAAATGTTACATTTATTGAATAGTAGTTTGTCATTCCAGGTACACAGGCAAGACTACTTCTTTAGTTGTAGTCTTTGCCCATTGTCGTGGTTCAAGCGTGAAATGCAAGTATTGCACCTTAACAGAGGGTGTTAACAAGTGGCAAGCTGAGCATCAAACAAAATCAAGGAAAAGCACCTTATTTCACTGAAAGGCTTTTCAAATAGTGCGCTTAGCTTTCCCTCACCTGTGTCCACATCCTCACCATGTCTGTAAACTTGTCCATAAGCAGGTATTTTTAACAGTTCTGTATTCCCAGAGATGACTACATTCTCCCAAATGCCAGACAAACTAAAACAGTTTCAGCCTCAGACTTGTGAAGAAAAGCCATGTCCCTTCTGGGCTATAAGACATGAAGTAGAGAGGCTGCAGCTAACCAAACAGGCAGGACTTCAATGCAGGACGCTTCTCTCCTCCCTTGCCCAAGACATGACTAGTACTGAGGAAATGCACCATGACTACAGTAGTTTTAGGCTGTTTCTCACAAGTGTTAGAACTGTAATTTGGAAGCAAGACTATAAAGAATATATTCAATTAAAAGAGCATCATACTGAAGTTAATGCAAACTTTAAACTCACTGTTAACAAGAGTAAGATGGTCAGCATCAACTGTATTTCATGTTCCTTTGTATCACCCAGGTCTTGCCCAGATCTCAGCAGAATTATCCGGGGATGTGTAAGTATAAACTGTGTGGAAGCTAGTTATTTTGCATTTTCTGTTCTCCTAGCCTATTTCTCCATAATTTTAAAATAAGAGATGTTACCCCCAGTTTGCTGGGGTTGCATGAACAGGTTGGTTATTTGATTTGTGTCATGACATGGAAGAGAATTGCTGAGGTTTGGGGTAGCAAATCCTAGAAAAAGATGGAGATGAAGCCTTGCTTCTGGTACAGTGTGTGGGACTGCTCACAGTACGATGGCACTAATAACAGCAAGAAACAGTAACAATGACAACACTGAAAAAGTTGAGCAAAACAACCCCCTTCCTCACATTAGAGACCTGTTTCTCTCAAGAAGTTAGCAGGTCAGAGGTTTTTTTAGGGTATTACTGTTGCTTTTAAGTGCTGCAGGAAGCATAAAGCACTTGCTGTTTAATTTGGAGGTAGGGTGTGACACAAAGGGAGATGGAAGAAGAGGAGCAAAAACTCTAAGAAGCATTGTTTACGCGAACAAAGAAGAAAAATGTATAGCCTATATTTTAATGACAAACACATTTTTCAAAACCTTGCAAATAAAAAAAAAAACCAAAACCAAACCAACCCAAAAAACAGCTCCCAGAAATACCCCAGCAAGTTATTCCAAAGATGGAAACTGTACTTCTTCCTGTAGGACTAGCTGTTGTGGAAACAGCCATTGCTAGGCCTCTACTGCCCAAATACCTGCACAAGCTCTTTTTGTACCCACCATTTCCAACAAACATGCCTTTTGACTCTGTTTAAGTGGGAAGAACTATGTGCAATTGTAAATTTGCCAAAAATTCACAAGTGCACACACACATAAAGGAACAATATTGTAAATACAAGTTTTTTAACTGAAACACACCCTCCAGCGAATAGAATGAGTTCTGTGGCTTGCTTTGTTCAGATTGCCCAGGCTTCCCATACTCAGAAAAATGTAACTGTCTTATCTGAATATGAAATTATAGGTAAACAGGAGCATAAACAATCCAAGAACTCATTTCCTGTTACTGCTCAATTTTCTGCAAAATACAGATGTTGAAAGCAAACAAGTACTCTCTACAAAAAAAACAATCAAACAAAAAACCCAACACAAAACAACCAACAAACAAAAAAACCAAAACCCAAAAACCCAGAAGGTTTTTGGGCTTAATTGTGGCAGTGTACTTACCTTAATGTACATACAATTTTTTTAATGGCATGTTGGACAATATCCTTGGGAGAAAGACCTAGATCTCCAACGGCCACCTGTAACAACTGTTGTATCATGTCCAGGGGTTGACCATCTATACACATAGCTACTGCTTGTTCATGGATTTTTTCGTTCTCTGACCTTGACAAATCATATAAATAGCCATACTTCTGTAGTGTATCCTGTGAACAGATAATTTTTGAACACAAATCAGTGTACTCTTTATTTACAGGGATGTATCATTCAGAGTCTTTCTTTCTACCAAGATATAACATATAGTACGAAAAAGGAAAGATTGATGGAAGTGAATTTTCAAAAACCAGGTCAACAAAAACAAAGGTACAAAACATTAATAAAATATGACAGAAGACTGATGTCCATCACTGCTAGTCATGGTAACACTCAAAAGAAGCATCTGATCAGTAATCATTACCTGTTTGCTGTTTTTCAAGGAAGTGATAAAACTATGAGTGAGTGTTTCCAGATGAGCAAGAGATTGCTGCAAGTGTTTCAGAGTTTCTTCATAAGCAACAGATGGATTTTCAGCATCTTCCATGTCATTCTCAGAAGTCTTTTTTCGTGATTTCTCAGAAAGATGTTTGACTGCCTTAGTAGCCTTCTTAGTCACTTCTATCCTGGCTTCAACTGGCAGCTGAAAAAGATTACTCGATATTTAATCATTCACCATCTGTACACTACTATTTGTATTACAGCAGTGCCTAGAGGTCAGGTGGCTCCACTGTTGTACAGCACAGCAAAAAACTAAATGAAGTATTTTATGAGAAACAGTTTTATTTCTTATTAGTAATTTATTTAAAAAGGATCAGTATTCTATTACTTTCTTCTGTTGTCCTTCCTTTTATTGATGTTGAATCTGGCTCATTTTAAACCATATGAAACTTCTTTTCCCTAATAATAATTGATTTTTGTAGACTACCACCTTATAAACTTTGTTTTTTAATTCTGCATTGAGAGATGTCTGGGGATCGTTTTACAAGATTAACTGAAAATCCCAAATGCTGAAAAGGTTAGTTTTGTCAGGTTTACATCACTGTTTAAAACATATCCCTAAGACCATAATTGTAAGCAAAAAAACAGTAGGAAGTCTACAACTTTTAAATCAATCTCTTTAAAGCACAAGTTATACAAAACCGCAAGTTACTATTTTGAAAGACCTGTACAACTAGATGTATCTAGCCATTAAACTGAAACAAAGAAGTCTGGGGTTTTTTTTCCCATTACACTTCTCATAGAGTTTGAATTTTTAAAGACAGTCATACATACACCGAATGAAGCTTTCCCCTACCCCTCCATCTTGCATGAAAGGGTCATTCCAGTACATCAGAATGGAATTTAGGACTTCAGAACAGAGCCTGGGCAGCAATCACAGATTCTCAAGTTTCCAGAAACCAAGAGTATGTTGGAAAAAGATATGGATGGAAATACCCTTTATACACAGTACTTGCAGCAAACTGTTGTGCTTATAAGTCAGGAAAGACACAGCTTCAGCTATAAATCCAAAACAAATTCTGAAATATTATTTTTAAAACTCATGTATAATTTATTAGTTTGCAACTTCAAGTACAGTTTTTAGGATGCTTGCAATACACGTTCCAACGCGTGGGGCTCTCCTCTGCCTAAACCCACAGCATTAGGTACTTCTAACCTCAGGTGTTTTAGTTACCGGAATACTGGACAAAGACATACAAATAATTTTAATTTTCAAGTTGAAACACAGAGGAAATAGAAAAAAAAGCTTGAAACCGTGTGACACATTGAATAGGAAAGAGCCTAAATTACTGCATAAAGAGGAAAATTAAACTGCTATAGCATTCTTCATAAGAAAGCCAAATTGATGTTTACATCATGAATTAAAGTATCTACTTGTAAAGACACAGAAAGCTTGATAAGAATTAGTTAGTGGAAAGTTTTACAGCTTATATATTTAAATTATCCCCACCAAAAAAAGCCCCACAGAGTGAAAGATGTAGGGGTTACTCCTGTTTTTTAGTGCTGTTGCTGAAAACCACAGTAATGGTCTAATGGACAATTTTAATACTGAAAGCAAAATGGGTGGACACTATTGTAAAAGCTAAGAAAACTTGCCAGCATTAACAGGGTAAATAAAAAGGGTATTTTACCATTCAGTTCCAAACTCGACTCAGTTCCATTCCCACCAAAAGAAATTAAGTATGATTTTGTTACTTTGAACAAGGTCTCAATATCAGGTTTTACTATAAGCAGGGAAAAGATGATACACTTCATATCACATTAAAATTTAATGACCACAGATGGATTTATATATCCATTTTGTAAACCTGATAAAAGATGAAAACAGCTACATATTTCATTTTTCCCTTCTACTGTACATTCTAATGTTCAAAATGCAATTGAGAGACACAAAAGGCAAACAATTTAAGTATTTCATCTAACTGTTATATCCTAGAGAACAGTGTGAATATACTGCCAGTTTAGAAGTCATGATGCCATAAACATATACAGAATAGAGCATTAAAAAAAAAAAAAAAAAGAATACAGGTTCTTCCCAAGACTATTTTAATTTTGGGATTCATATTTGCATAGTGCCAAAATGCAGCACTACCAATATATCATTTCTCTGATTATTTTATTCCAAAACATGAATGGCTATCCTCCGTATTTCTAGTCAGCTTCAGTAATGAGATTTGGTATCATACCCAGTGATAAAAATAGTAGCTTAGGGGCTAGTTCAATCTTTGTTTGCATGTGAAGTAAAATTTTCTTTTTAAAAAGCTTTTACAGTTTAAAAAGATTTTTAATTCTATAGGCTATGTGTAATGAAAAATCCTAAAAATCCGTTTTCTTTCATTTTCAAATCAAGGAACATCACATACAAATTCAGCTCAACAGATTTCACTCCTCAGGGTAAAAAACTCATCTCAGAAGCCCATTTCCTTCAGAATATGTAAGTATTTCTCAATGAAGTATTGCACAAGTAACATTCACTTGCACATGAAGATGATGACCCTGCCATTCTTATTGCCAATGATTAGCATGCAACTTTGAGATGATGGAAACAACTCCCCTCCTTTTAAAGCCAGAGGAACTTGGGATCCCAGCATCATCGAAACACAGAATGGTTGAGGTTGGAAGGCACCGCTGGAGGGCATCTGGTCCAAACCTCCTGCTCAAGCAGGGCCACCTAGAGCCAGTTGCGTAGGACTGTGTCCAGGTGGCTTTTGAATATCTCCAATGTGGGAGACGCTACAACCTCTCTGCGCAACCTGTGCCAGTGATCAGTCACCAAGTGTCATGTAGCTACAAGCCAACCAGATATACTAGAATGGAAAGCAAATTACATTTGTTAATTCAGAAGTAGGTTAAACAGTTACAGAACAATAAAAGCTGGTTCCCAATTCCTACGGGGGGAGAGAAAAAGAAGAGAAAAAGCAAGAGAATTTGTGGACCAAGATAAAGATAGTTTAATACATGAAGGAGAGGGGAAAAAAAAAAAATTAACAAACCAAAACTAAGTGATGCAAATGCAATGACTCACCACCTCCCACAAGCAGACCAATGCCCAGACAATTTCCAAGCAACAACCATTTCTGAAGACACCCTCCAACCCCCTGCTTGTTACTGCTGAGCATGACATTATATAGCACAGAACGCCCCTTTGGCCAGCCCAGGCCAGCTGTCCTGGCTGTGTCCCCTCCCCACTTTTTGGCTACCTGCAGCCTACTCAGGGCTGGGTTGTTGAGAAAAAGAGAAAGCCTTGACACTGTGCAAGCAGTGCTCAACCACAGCCAAAACACTGGTGTGTTATCAACACTGTTTTAGTCACAGATCCAAAGCACAGCCCCATAGGGGATGCTATGAAGAAAGTTAACTCCATCCCTGCCAGACCCAGTACAGTTCGTCTGGAGATCAGTGTAAAAGTTCTAATGCATGTAAGGAACCAGTTAAAGAAAAGACATTATTTGTGAAGTTTCCTATTATGCAGTCTTGAAGCAGATTTAATTAAAATAACTGTATTAATGGCAGGACACAAGAAAGTATCTAAAAATGTACTGATATCAGAAAAAGACGTACTGTCGATACCCATGAAGAAAACACGGTCATACAAGACAAACCACTGAACTGGAGCACAGTGATAAAAAGTGATAAAAAGAAGCCAAGTAATTCAAAAGGTAACATCGGAATGCAGTCATAGAATCATAGAATCATTAAGGTTGGAAAAGACCTCTAAGATCATCGAGTCCAACCGTCAACCCAACACCACCATGCCCACTAAACCATGTCCCTAAGCACCGCATCTACACGTCTTTTAAATACTTCCAGGGATGGGGACTCAACCACTTCCCTGGGCAGCCTGGTCCAATGTTTCACCACTCTTTCAGTAAAGACATTTTTCCTCACGTCCAATCTAAACCTCCCCTGGTGCAACTTGAGGCCATATCCTCTCGTCCTATTGCTAGTTCCTTGGGAGAAGAGACCGACACCCACCTCACTACAATCTCCTCTCAGGTAGTTGTAGAGAGCGATGAGGTCTCCCCTCAGCCTCCTTTTCTCCAGGCTAAACAACCCCAGTTCCCTCAGCCGATCCTCAGAAGACTTGTTCTCCAGACCCCTCACCAGCCTCGCTGCCCTTCTCTGGACACATTCCAGCACCTCAACGTCCTTCTTGGAGTGAGGGGCCCAAAACTGAACACAGTAGTCGAGGTGCGGCCTCACCAGTGCCAAGTACAGGGGCACGATCACTTCCCTACTCCTGCTGGCCACACTATTTCTGATACAGGCCAGGATGCCATTGGCCTTCTTGGCCGCCTGGGCACACTGCCGGCTCATGTTCAGCCGGCTGTCAACCAGCACCCCCAGGTCCTTTTCCACCAGGCAGCTTTCCAGCCACTCTTCCCCAAGCCTGTAGCGCTGCATGGGGTTGTTGTGGCCGAAGTGCAGGACCCGGCGCTTGGCCTTGTTGAACCTCATCCAGTTGGCCTCGGCCCATCGATCCAGCCTGTCCAGGTCCCTCTGCAGAGCCTTCCTACCCTCGAGCAGATCAACACTCCCGCCCAACTTGGTGTCGTCTGCAAACTTACTGAGGGTGCACTCGATCCCCTCATCCAGATCATTGATAAAGATATTGAACAAGACCGACCCCAAAACTGAGCCCTGGGGAACACCGCTCATGACCGGCCGCCAACTGGATTTAACTGCTATGTAAGAACACTATTAACACATTTCTTGTACATCTTCAAGCAACGTCATGCCTTGTCTTTTTCCTTAGCATTTTATACAGTGTTAAGAAGTCACTCAGCCAGACAAAAGATACTGAACATTACTTTGAGCTTTTTTTTAAAAAAAAAACTGAGCTTTTTACATAATTATTAAAAATGGCATTTAAAGTCATTAAAATTGAAAGAAAAAAGTATGCAAGTTAATATCCAGTCGTAACAGGTTCCCATTCCACACTCATTTGGTTTGTGGTCAAAACGTGGACATCGTATTCCTGCTTAAGCAAGAAGAAAATGGTCAAAAAAGCATTACTGACTCAGAGAAAATAAGAGTCAACCTTTCAATTAAAAATATTAAGTTGCAAGCAAATTTCTTCCTTTGCATCAGAAGTTACAAAAGAAATTATAAAGGATGGAATAATAAACAAAAAATATCATCAGCCATAGTTTGAATGAATGTGGCCGAGCCTATGGAAGGCTGCAAGGAAGAGCCTGTGTAAAGAAAATTTCAATTTCTCTTTCTTTATAGAAAACCTAACTGATGATACCTTTTATTCTACTTTTGCTGTCTAAAACTGTAGTCTTTTCTTCCTAATCAACATATTGTGCCCATCCCCATTTGTAGTGTGTATTCAACAATGAAAACACAGCAACTAAAAAAGTAATTGTTTTCAGTTGTGGGCTTTTTTTTTTCCCAATGTACTGTTAATCAGCAAACATCAGGGCAATGACCTATGAGCTCTGAAACAGATGGTTCTTTGAAGACATAACTGACTACCTAGCACAACGAACAAAATGCTGGCAACAAAGAAATTAAAAAATCCCCAAATTACCTAAAATGCTTCAAACAGATCACACAAAGGGGAATATACAGGAAATCAACAAGATAAAAAAGTTGATATGATCATTACTAAAATTAAGAATCTATGAAGTCAGCATTATTTAAAAGTAAATAGAGCTGCTGGAAGAAAAGATGACAGACTCAAAATGCATGCAAAAATATAAGCAGTAGTTCCACTGAATATTTGGAGTATCTCCCTTTTAGGGAGAAATCTGTTCCATACGTGCAAATAGCCTACGCTTACCACTCCGGAGGCGGACTGAATTATTATTTAGTCAGAAAAATTTGAATAGTTATTTAGAATTAAAAGCATTTCTGAATAGAAGTGACACAAGCAGGAACCCTCTCACTGCTTGCAGCAGTGAGCTGCTGTGGTCTAAGGATCAATACTTCAGTCCTTCAATGTGTGAGGAGGGTACTGATGAAGAGTAAAGGACTTCACCTATTTCATTTACCACAAACACAACAGGAACATTGCATCAATCTCTACCTTCTTCAATTGAAGACGGATGCTGATACACTGGATCCAAAGAAAACTTGTGATAAAACAAACACCCCCCTGTCAAAAAAAACAAAAAACAAAACACCACACAAAAAGAAGAGCAGAAAACTTCCCAAGGTCAAATCCATTCAGCTTAAAGTCAAGTTTAAGTGGCACCCGCTGAATGTCTGACTGTGGAAGCAAACTTTGATGACTACCTCTTTAGTATAGCAGACAAAAGATCTGTTTTGTCTCAAAACTAGATAAATTCAGTTTAGCAAAGAAAGGCATTTTTAAAAAATAAACTGAATAATTAGCCATTAGAGCAATCAAGGATTACTCTGGATTCACAAGTCACCCTTAACCCCTCAAAAACTGTAAAACATCTCCTATAGGATATGCTGCAGGTCAAAAAATACTAAATTTTGGGAAGCAGTGTGATCTGTCTCATACAGAATATCCAGTCTATTAACCATGTTACTTTGGGTCTATGATTTCTTAAGTCCCACTAGGATGCATCTCTGCTCACACAGTTCCCACCATGCAATGTTGCCACTTCTCTGAACCCTTAAGGCTGGGGAACTGAATCTCATCTTCCAGGAGGTAACTCATTTCTACTGATTGCAGTAAACATGGGAGGAAAGAATCTCTGAGCTCTTAGAGCTAAGAGCACCTAAAACCTCGTCACACCCTAAGCTACATGTCAGCATGTTAGTTGCTCTTTCACTAGTGCAAACGCCCCATCCGTTTCTCCAGTTTAGACATTCTCCCGACTCCTTTGCCCAGTCGAGCACTGCTCACTCATCCACCTTTCCATTCAGTCACTGCTGGCCCAACTCATCAGAAAGTTAATTATCCTTCAATTTTCAATACTACCTCTTTCCTCTCAGACATCTGTTTACTAGTAGCACAGAAGGAACAACAACGCACTTAGCAGCTACAGCATCCTCACACAATGTAAATACAAACTATTTCTCTATGTGACCAGGAGGAAGATTCTGTAATAAATCAGACCTCCAGCTGCCCTTTCTTCTTTACCAACCTATGCTCCATGCTGTAATTATTGTGACATTACACACAAATAGAGCGTCTCATGCTAAAACATGTTTGGTTTGTTGGTTTTTTTTAAAAAAAAAAAGTAAAAAGAAGAGCGAGTAGAAAGGGACAGGTGAAGAAGAGGGCCCCCTGGCAAAGCCCAGCACGTTCCTGTCTTTCTCACTAAGAACAAGAAATTTCTGAAGTCAGCACTAAACTCCTGTGCTTTCATTCCCTTTTGTACAATTACGCATTCTGCTCCCAGGTTCTCTGTCACGTCAAGAGACATGCAAGTAGAAGCAGCTTCATACTGCTTTGGTGGCCCGTCACCTGCCTCTCCTTACTACTGTTGATATATTGAAACAGTGGGGGATATTCTGATGTCTGCTTCCTAAGCTCCCATGTGGTGACAACAGCAATGGTACCCTTTAAGTTCAACTCATGTAGCCTACACTGCTATGTAGCCTACCTCCCATTACACTGCATCACTCGAGACTTTTCTTGATCATTTCTGACCAAGAGGAGCTTTTAGACTGAGGTGCTGTTCCACAAGGATAACGATGGAGTGCATTTCATCACGCTCCCTGGACTACTCTCTCTCCCTTCCACCCCTCCCCTTTTGAAATTTTGAGGGGGTGAGAGGGGGGTGGGGGATGTGTGTGCAGCAGTTGGGTTTTTTGTTTGTTTTTTTCCCCTCAACGGGGGAAAGAGCCAATTCACCTCTCGGCACTCCTAAAAAACTACTTACACTATCTCACTTTAAGCTTCCTCTCAAGGTCCACTTAAAAGAACTCCACAAATTTTCTGTATGTGAGAAAACTCAGCTGTCTCAGTGACAGCACAGATTATTTCATGGTAATTACCATGGTTTTTTGCAGTCCTTTACATACATTAAATATCAGTGCTTCCATGAAATACAGAAATGTACATCTGTTATAGGAATGGGAAACTGATATAATAAAGTACTTGGACACAGAACTGGGCTGGGAAGAAAGTGTTGAATTAGAAATTTAAAGAGTGTTCACATGACCAGTGCACCCTGAAAACAGGATAAAATTTTAAGTAAAAAGCTGCCTTTCGGCTTGCACCTTTATGTATGAAGCATTTTTCAAATCAAAGTTAGAGGAAAGAGATCTCTGAGAAATAAGTTTTCGGGTTTTACAATGATTTTTCATTGCACACTTCCACTTGAAAATTGGATGGGATCCTGAGGCAAAAATAGCTGCAAGCTGGTTAAACAGCTGTTTCATTCCCAAACCCAGTGCAGGGGACACACTAAATCAGCTGATTTGACCAACGGTTTCAAACACTTCTTGAGTATCTTTCATGGCCAAAAAGCTAACAGATTTCTGCTACGAAGTTCTGCTTGGCCACCAACCACAATAATCCTGCCATCAATACTTCCTTCCTTCAAATCCTACTCATCTTAAGAGAGTAGAGTAACTGATTTGGAATCCTGAACAGAAATAAATAAATGAAAATAAACAATGCATTTCAAAACAGATACACAGTGGAGGCTGTCCATCCTCTCCCTGCATCATTCATCTGGAATAAATGAGAAATAATCTTGAAACACCCAAGATACATCAACAGTTTCAAGTAGTCACTAGCGGAGATCATATGTGAAGGCAGTATTTCCTTCTCATTAGACAACAACCATCCCCTCGCTACCTCCATCCAGGGTCAGGTCTGGCAACTGAGATCTCAGGATGAGTGTCAGTCTTTCCTGATAAGCATGAAACACTCACTATGTTTACATGATAGAAAGGATCAAAACACTTAAACAAGACAGCGGTTCTGCTGAACAGGCTTAAGCGACAGCTGATGGGACTAGTGATAAAAAGTGTTGGTCTATTAGTAGCATGACAGATCAAAGCATAAATTTGGTGCTGACAAAGCTTTTCATTTTCCCAGGATTTCAATGAATAGCAATTTTTTTTCAATAAATTCTGGTATAGATACAGGTTAGATGGGTTCTAATAAATTTATAGTAATATCATAGGAACACTAAAACAATATCCAGAGAGGGAACAAATGACACCTCATTGAACGGGGTGAATAAACACCTCTGGAAAATGAGCACAATCCAGAATAGAGAAGATAAAGACACAAAAAAACTCACAAAACATCTCTTCTTTATCATCTTTTCATTTCAGATTAAGTTAGTGAAGACATCTCAAGATCTTTTAATAAGGTAGTATCTAAGAAATCTCATCTCTTTTTTGTGCTTGGAAGCAAAGACACATAAGAAAGCAAGGGTAAAACTTTACGTTAGAAACTTCCTTATAAGTAGGTTTCACTGGGCAAAAAGAAATTGCAAATCTGGTAATATATGTTACGGACATGAAAGCACGTTCTTTCAATAACGGGCTTTCAGCCAGATGGAGATTACGATAGAGTTTATCATTTATATTATTACAGTGCCTAGAAACCATATGTGTTAGCCCTGAATGCTTCCCTGTGGAGCATCCTGTTCAGAATGCAAAAGCCTGGTACTAAACACAAGCCTGCAGCACAATGAATTTTAGGATGAGCACAAGTAAAATAAATAAATACACAAGAAGAATATCTTATTCTCTGCTGAACCAAAATACAGGGACTTTGGGGTTCCATCAAAAACTCTCTTATCCACAGAGCTAACTCCTCTAACTGAATAAAAATCTTCTTCTATACTGGCAGTCATAAAAAGAAGAGGTAGGCAGAGAAAGGTAGGTTTATGAATTTATCTTTAAAAACTGTAAAATGAAAAATGTAAAAATCTGCTGAGACTTTCTCCTTGATACTACATTCAACTGTGCCTCACCTAAGGCCTGAAATTCTTCAAATATATCTGCTTACCTTTGTGACAGCTTTTGAAGAAAAGGTAATTTCGTCAATAAAAGTGACAATATCATCTGGATCAAGTCTATCCAAGTACTTTGAACACGTATCATATGTGTGTAGCCACTCATCCATGGTTTCTGGTATTTTTTTAATGAGATGGTGATCACCATTCCAAAAAAGTTTTTGTAACCAGACAGCATAAATAGAGCTCGGTGACAGCGTACTGCCATCTTTTTTAGGAATTTTGGGAGCCAGTTTGGAAATAGATAAGATATTTTGACTTGTAAGGATGGGCTCCAGTGTTTCCAGAGGGTTTTCATTTTCATCTGTTAGCTTCTTGTAATTAAGACCTATTGACAGAAGGAGAAAGAGGCAAACAAAATAAAAGTTATTCATAGTTAAATCTACTCAAACTCTACGTTTATGTGTAAAACAATCAGTACTAAACCAGTATCTGCAGAACTAGAAAGACTCTACTCCATCTCCTTTTACAGTCATACATACTGACAAGACCGGGGAGGAAGACAGGTTTGTATACAGGTAACACTGGGATTTTATGATGTCCTGATGCATGTAAAATCTCTTAGTCCCTGGAACATACTTTAACATTACATATCGATACAAACTAAAAGAGCAGATTCTCAAAGAAGCAAGAATATATATATAGTATATAGAATCGTGCTACTATTTTTTTAATATAAATCCTAGAAAACCTCATGCACTCACTTCTTTAGTTAAGTCTTCATTATTAAAAAAAGATGTATTCTGATCGTGTAACAATTGGCACTTACTACCTATCTCAGCAAAAATTCAAGGCACTAACCACAGGTAAACTAAGTAAGGTCAACTAGAGACAGGACATATATAGATATTCATGTAAATGGATCTACAACACAAGAGTCCTGTTACTACTTTGGTTCCTACAGGAAGAAAATTCTTGCAAATTATTCTAGCAACAACAAAATATTTCTAGCAACAATACTACTTTATTCTCTATGCATATAATTCCTAAGACAACCGACTTTATTGCCATGTGTTTCTTCATATACTTAGGGCCTGTTACCTCTACAAATACTTTGATGTTGTTCCTTGCCTACTATCTATAAATTATGCTGAACACTGAGAATTTTAATTAAGGTTGTAATAAAATAGATTTAATTTTTTACCATACAAAGTGACTAATTTATGTCTGACATATGGTCCTAGGACTTTTTTTTGAGCAACATTTAAAAATAACTTTGAAGGCAAACAATAACTTCTTGACAGATTTTTTTTCGACAAGCACCATAGAACTGGAGTGTTTAAACACGCCAATGAGAACCGAAGGTAATCCCTCCCCCCCAAAAAAATTATCACCTTTTTTCTTCCTGCAATACATGAATTCATATGCACAATCTCTCCAAATTCTGCAGCAAATTTAGTGTCTGATACACATGAGGTTCCAGTATTGAACAATTAATTCATCCCCACAGCATGTAATCCCATACAGTGCGTATTTTTCATTCTGAAACTGGATTTGGAGTTACTCAACTGAAATTCAAGATACTGCTAATACTTGACTAACAAGCAAATTGAAACTAGCATTCAAAATTTCAGAACGCTTTCCAGCAGCTCACTTTTATAGGCATTGTCTGATAATGTAGGAGGACAAATAATGTTATAGTTCTGCAAAAGCAAAAGGTAACATCAAGGATAAAACACAAAATAAAATTACCCTCTTTAAAACAAACAAATGCTTAGAGTTCTTGATATATTATGCAATTCAGACTTTTAAAAGGTACACTGTCTTAAGTTCTTTGAGAATATTCATGTTAAACTTGCAGTGTTAAAAATTATGCTCTGGGAGGTCTGTATTTTTTTCTTTAAAAATTCACTATGAACCACTGCCAATAATTTTAACTTGCATCACCAACAGAAACCTGTTTTTAAATATTTTTTTGCTTGCCGTGATAAAGTAAACTAAATTTCCATTAATACAAAGAGAAGGAACTTACTCCTATAAGACATGACTAACCAACTAAATTACTTGCGTTCATCTGATATGCTTATTGAAAAAAAAATTACCTGGAGGGTATAAACTAGATAAGCATAATCATGTCGACACTCACTTAACAGAATAATAAATACAGCTATGAAGAAAAGAAACAGGAACTCTCCTACCTGGTGCAACTGCTTTAAATTTTTTCAGGAGTCGGATGTGAGTTTCAGGTTTAACAGCATGCTTCACCACTTCTGAGCAACCACAATTTTCAAGGAGTGTAAAATAGTAAAGCAATCGCTGGTGATCTCTACCTTCAATACTTGGGTAAACATATTTAACCATGTGTTCATGTAAGGTTTCAGGATTGGTTTTCAAAGTCTCAAAGAGACCAAGAGTTTGTGCTCTTTCTTGTATTTCCAGTGTTGATAACCTGCATTTAGAAAGAATTATGGCATTAAAGGCCTGGACATGCCATGAAAGATTCTTCAGCTGCACACCTAGGAGACAGGACAATACTTTCCCTTATTTAAGCAGTAAAGTTCAACTTTGTAAGACATTTTGAAAAAGTAAATACTCTTCAATAAGTTTTTAGACAGCTGTTATCCTCCATAAACATAAGCTAAGGAGCTCTTGTATTTCCTGGTCTTGCTATCTGTTGATTTGGACATGCAGATTAAGGGTCGTGAATACTGAAGTGGGATTCAAAGCAGCATTTCACATCTCTAATTATAGCTATATGTAAAAGTAGACATATGTCCAGAGCTTCTTGTACAGGAAGCCTTTTTTTTTAAAAAAAAACAAAACAAAACACAAAAAAACCCCACCAACCTTGTGGCTGAGAGATGCTAGAATATCCTATTCCCCAATTAGAAGCTCTCCCAATCTATTACATTCTATTTTCTGTAGTAGATGAGCACCTGTGCATGCTTTGAGAGATATTATCACTGAAAATTGGCTCTTGCCCACTAGTCAATCTATTTGACATTATTATTCATGCTCAGCATATTTCATTTGACAGTTTTATCAAGTTGCCTCTCAAATTGACATCCATGAAAATTTAGGAAAATATCAGCAAGTCTTGGGTTGACCTCAGCCAGTCTCACTGCTTCAGGAAATTTTTTTTCTTGACCCTTTTGAAAAGAATAATTAGCTCTTTCACAGCATGAATTCAGACACCTCCAGCTGGCTACATAAAAGATAGCTGAATGCAATCACTCCTTTTTTCCTCACCTGGGATAAAAATGGGTGCATATCAAGGAAGTCTCATCTTAAGTTTATACCTTTCTCAACTGAAAGTTTTACCTAAAAACTGAGGAAAGAAGTCAGCTATGGGTGACTACCACCTTGACTCTCCCCAAAGTCCAACCATATGCCATGTTAGGTAGCATGTTTCACTTGGAAATCTGATGTCTTCTAATCCCATTTGAATTTCTTAAACCTTTAAAATTGATTAAATTAGAATTTCAACGTGAATTTCTCCTATGTATAAATGCCACATATAAGTTAGTGTTTGTCTTTGCTAGCCAAGTAAAATATATCTCAGTTTCATTCCTAAAGATTATTTTCTTGCAACAAATACCACAAACACAACCTTCTCTCAGTTTAAAATGAATCTCTGATTTCTGGGGGAGAATAAGTTATTTTGAGTTATTTTTACATCTCGAACCCACCCTAATTAGGTGGTTAACCTTGTAAGCATTATTTTAAGACTCTAAATTCTTGTTAAGTGTTCTACTACATTAATGGAAATAAGTACGATATTAATGGAAATAAAGTGTCAGTCACTCTTTATGTAAGACAAAAACAGACACTTGGGACTGATGTATTTCAAGAGTGTGATTTGAATACATTTTTCTGTCCACACCCAAAGTTCAGACTAAAGACTAGAGGGACATTAAATTATATTGACAGGATCTACAGAGGTTTGCAGTGTGTTTTTGGGGTGCGGGGATGGGTAGGGGGATGGGGAAGGTGGAAGGGTTCATTATGCTGTTCAGAAAGATTCTGGAATAATAGATTCTGTGACATGCAAACATAACATTTCCTTTCACTGAAATAATAAAATGTATGATTTTTGGTAATCAAATTTGATCACATTCTTCCAAAGAAACAATTAAATTTCCACTCAATTAAAAAAAATTCTAAACCATTTTCAGACTCAAAATCACAGCATAACAGAAAAACGTGATGTTTATTTGCCATCAAATAATCAAAGAAATAGTTAATAGACACTACGTAAATGCTTCTTTTGAGCTTCTCCCTACATAAAGTGGCTTATAGAAATACTGCATATTTGGTTAAAGAGATTAAGTCTTAGAATAAACTTCTTTTCAGTTCAGAATGAATGCATAACAAGGCATGCATTATTAATGCCATAATCCCAAGACTAAAATATACTGTAATGGCCATATGCTGTCAATCAACTTTAAAATGAGATTATGATACAACAAAAACATGCTCAGCAGCATATTATGCTACTATACATCAATTTTCAAGACTTTTTTGAATTTCGTTAGAAAAGGTTGTTACTTTGTACTTCAGTGATTTCAGAATTCTATGAATACTAACTCATGGAGGACAAGAACAAAGAAAATGGTAGAAAACTGTTGCAAAACACCTTGGGTAATATTCTAGTCCCAGAGAAGTCAGCTGGCTCTTTCATATTCACCCCAGTGTTGCCATGTTTATACCCTGACTGCCTATTTTGTTTAAAGCACTAAATAATTTAGCAGCATCAAAATTTAGAGGGTATGACTTCTCTGTTTTCTAAAGGAAGCAAAGAAAATCTATGAATGCTATTTCATCTTCTCAGATCTTGCACCAATGTCTATCAGGCTTTGTTTTCTTATGCCTCATGTTTTATAAAACATTTTAATGCTTTTTAATTAATAGTTTATGTTAAGAGGAGTACAAATACTGCTGCAAGCTAAAGCTGCTTTCACAATTTAAAATTTGAAACTAACTATACTAATTTGATCATGTCTGTCAGAACAGTAGATAAGAGCTGCTGTATTACACAGGGGGCTCTACATCACTGACATCTGAATGCACTACTCAGGCAAGTATCTTAGTCTTTCATCGAATGGGTTTATTCATCTTTCAGTGGGCAAAAAGTACTTGTCTGACTGACAAGTTGTCAAAGTTGTTTGGTGGTTTGGGGTTTTTTTGGTGCTTTTTTGTTTTTTGTTGTTTTTTTTTTTTTAAAAGGCCCTGGAACTAACTTTAGAATAGAAAAGAAAAGCATCCCTCCCCCACACACCCCCCACCAGTGCCAGGTCTGGTCTACCATAATCTTGTAGACTAGAAGAGTTCCAAAGAAATATTGTAAAAAAAGTGGTTCTATAAAAAACTGAAACTGAGATGAACAGATGAATGGGAAGTGCCAATATATTTATTTCCTTTGTTATTATGTAGAAGAGAGATCAATAAATAGCAAAACTTTATTTAAAAATAAATAACCATATAAAAACTATCAAGCTTCAGGAGATATTCCAAGGCACTGTAAAAATAACTACAAGGTAAGTTGCTATTGGAAGAGAGCACTAAGCATTCAAAGCCGTGGAAACCTAAACACTGAAACAAAGTCCAGGGATACTTACAAGAATAATAAGACACATATGGACTCCATCCTTGCCTGTAACACCTATTTTCGTGCCGGGTTACAAAAATATCACGTAGAAAAGACAAAAAAATTCCCAAACTATCACAACACAAGAAATATGAAAACACAAACCAAACTCTACCCTCAATATACTTCAATTTTCTCATAGGTTAGCACATATTTCTGTGTAACAGAATCCTTTGTGCATTTGTAGGGGAGACAACTTACCCACTGTCGGTGAATAAAAATTCCAAATGCGTCATATAAACTTCCCAAAGTGGAACACCGTATCGCTGAGCCAAAGAAACAGCAATCTTGTAGACATTTTCTTCAAGTGTTCTTATAGAGATACATGAAAGAAAACAAGGGAAAGTTACACTAAGCCCCTAGAGACATGACGTGATAATAAATATATGCATTAGAAAAGTAATGATTTTTTTTTTTTCATAAACCAAGAAACTAGATTTTATTCACTAGTTTGAATCACAGTTAAATAAAAACACACAAAGTGTGTCTTCTTGCATTTGCTTATACTCAGTGCTGCATTAAGGGGGAGGAATAGAAAAAGAAAAAAAAAAAAATCAAAACTACAGAGATATTCCAAAGACAGGCACCTGCTCCACATACACTTTGGTTCTCAATGACAGTTTCTGCTTAACCTTTGTGCTAAAGCAAAAGCCTCAGTTTTCATTTCATTTCAATTACAAAGTGATAAAGGATGTAATGTGTCACAGTGTCTTGATTTCGGCTGGGATAGAGTTAATTTTCTTCCTAGTAGCTGGTACAGTGCTGTGTTTTCGATTTAGGATGAGAACAATGTTGATAACACACCGATGTTTTAGTTGTCGCTAAGTAGTGCTTACACTAGTCAAGGACTTTTCAGCTTCCCATGCTCTACCGACTGAGAAGGCTGGAGGTGCACAAGAAGCTGGGAGGGGGCACAGCCAGGACAGCTGACCCCAACTGGCCAAAGGGACATTCCACACCATGGGACGTCATGCTCAGTACATAAACTGGGGAAAGCTGGCCGGGGGGGCCGCTGCTCGGGGACTGGCTGGGCATTGGTCAGCGGGTGGTGAGCAACTGCATCATGCATCACTTGCTTTGTATATTCTTTTATCATTATTATTATCCCTTCCTTTTCTGTCATATTAAATTGTCTTTATCTCAACCCACAAATTTTACTTTTTTTTTCCCCCTGATTCTCTCTCCCATCCCACTGGAAGGGGGCGGGGAGTGAGCGAACGGCTGTGTGGTGTTCAGCTGCCTGCCGGGCTAAACCACAACACACAGTTAGCATTTATTTGATTTAGTTGCAACGCCTACAGTCTTTTAGCACAACTGGTATGTAGGTGCTCGAAGCTCTTCCTAGAAATTCAGACAGAAACACTTAGTATCTGCAGACTGAAAGAAGGTGGGTAAATGTCCAGCTCCACTCTGTAAATGTCCAAGAAACATTAAAAGCTGGTTTTCTGTTTTTGTATACCCCTTTAACAGAACAATAGATGGAGAATCTGTTAAGTGATGAAAGCCTGAAGTTAACTTCATATTAATTTTTACTAATCCACTGAGGCTAGTATGGCTCAAATAGACACACATGGGTTTTGTTTTTATGCTGGTATAGGAGCAGTACAAAACTATTAAGGCTGATGCTGGGTTTTTTGGGTTTTGTTTTTTGTTTTTTTTTTTTTTTCCCCCCAGGATAATTCCAAGAAAAATTCTATCTATCTGTTTATAATTACATCCTAATAGAACTGTCACAAACAACTTTTTAAAAAATGTATTTAATGTGGATACTGCTGACCATATTGGTTTAGATTCTTTAATTAAAAAGTCATGTGGGACTATGGAAAAAAGCCTTACACAACATGAACTATTACAAAATACAACTGCAACTGTCAGTAAATTAGTGAACAAAATTATATTAACATCACTCATCTACAGACTCATGTTAACTCCATAAACTTGAGTGACCTTACCGTACATTTCACACCTTCCTTAGATTCATTACATTGTTTTCTACAATACTGGGGGGTAGGAGGCAAACTTTGTGGAGCAACCATAACTTTTAGTACAACATTTTCTATACTATCATCATTATCTATGTATGACAGTAAAAGGAAAGCAGAAAAAACCTACAGGTTAGAGAGTATATTCTCCCAGTTCTTTTTTTGTCATTGACTAACATAGATCTATACCATATCTTGATCTATGCTAAACAAGGCTTACAGCTGGAGTCCATGATTTTCTCACCACCCTAAGTGATCAGCTGACACATCCATATACCTTAATTCTGATTTTTAGACGCTCAATCCAACATATCATTACATTCCACTGTGATAGTTGCTACAGATACTGTAGAATTAAAATTATATAGGATGCAGAGTAGAAAAGCAAAATGCCAAGAAAGAACATAATGCTGAAAAATCTTCACAACCAGCTATCAGAATAGCCTTTGTATTATAACTATTGCTCTAATAGTTAAAAAAAAAAAGCAAACAGAAAAACCCCAAAAAAGAAAAAACCCACAACCCTCTTGTAATGACTCTTAATTATGACAACCCCTCAAAAATTTTAGGCACTTTACACTGAATAACATGTATGCAAATTAAAGGAGGCAGAACACAAGCATTAAAATTAAAAGAAAGAAATATATTTTAAGATAAATAAAGTAATTATTGGAATATATTTAAGAAGGGGGGAAAAAAAAAAAAGGAAAAAAAATCCCACACACTATCCTGTCTCTTCTGTTCCAATGACCACGGCACTTTCCCTCTGATTTTCCAGCACAGCAAGGCTTCCTGTACCCAATCTCTTGAAACTAGACTCAATACTTCAATGCAAACAAAAGAACGCTTTTTAACCCAGCAAGCAATGATGTATGTGTTAAGAGGATGATGATCTAAACTTTTTCAAAAATACTCAGTAAGAGTCATCTAATCTTTAAAGGCAGATGCTCTATTCTATTTTTCGACCTTAAGGAGAAGTACCATGACAGCACTACATTGTAAATTCCAGATTAGTAGCCACAGTTTGTGCAGGTTGTCATTCAGTACATGAAAGCAGATCTTTTTTTAACCAGGGATACACAACAGCTGTTGCCAAATCACAACACATGTAAACTTACATTCCTTCGCCTTTTCCAGAAATCATTTGATGTACTGTCAATAAGGGGATTACTAGTTAAAGTGCAGGTGAAGACTGATGCAAGAACTGCACAGCGAGTATGCCACTGGCTAAGGGGAAGATAACAGAGGATATTCAGGAAAAGGTACACTGGAGGTGATGAGGTTAACAGCACTATTCTGCAGGCTAGTCCTCACACTGATCTCAATACTTTCACTAATTTAAAAAACAAACAAACAAACAAACTACAATGTATTACTTTCCTTGTATCATCAATTCAGATACAGAATATCTCGACAGAAGGAAAAGATGATCTTTAGGAACGATCTAATAATCCTCTACTTAAAAAGTAAATACTACAACAACTTCTGAAATGAACTGAGCAGTTCTGAAATGAATGATGGAGCTACTGGAGAGAGTCCAGTGAAGGGCCACAAAGATGATGAAGGGACTGGAGCATTACTCCTACGAGGAAAGGCTGAGAGAGCTGGGACTGTTCAGCCTGGAGAAGAGAAGGCTCAGGGTGGATCTCATCAATGTATACAAATACCTGAAGGGAGGGTGCAAAGAGGGCAGAGCCAGGCTCTTTTCAGTGGTGCGCAGTGACAGCACCAGAGGCAATGGGCACACACTGAAACACAGGAGGGCGTATCTGAACATCAGGAAACACTTTGTTACTGTGAGGGTGACCGAGCACTTGTACAAGTTGTCCAGGAGGCTGTGGAGTCTGCATCCTTGGAAGTATTCAAAAGCCGTCTGGACACAATGCAGTGTAACTAGCTCTAGGTGGCCCTGCTTGAGCAGAGGGGTTCGACCATATGATCTGCAGAGGTCGCTCCCAACCTCCACCATTCTGTGATTCTGTGATTCAGTGAAAGAGGATGATGATATGAATGCTTTAGTTGCACAATAACTCAGTCAATCATACAAATCAGGAGTGGCTCTTGGAGCTAGGGGGATCCATTCCCCCTAGACCCTTATAAACCTTACTAAAATCCTGTCTTTCTGTCTTAAGAGTGGCATGCAGTGGCAATGGAGGTTTAAAGGAATGATATCGTATAAATGAAGAACAGTAACAAGCTATTCATTGTTAAGATAATATTGACAAGATAAGAACAAGTAGTTGTTACACAATGAAGAGCTGAAAAAATGGCCGTGACCTTGTAAAGGACCTTTTAACTTTCTTTTACCCACCCCTTTTCATGCCCAGCACTAACTGCCTGCCTCTGTGAGCCTGAGGACTGCCAGGGAAATCCCCGCTGAAGGCTCCGGTGCAGGCGCAGTTTGGTTGTACTTCCTGTGTGCTGTTGCACCACCATTGGTGCAAAAGCAAAGTCAGAAGCAGTTCTTGTGGATGGCTCTTAGCCACCCTGCCTGTGTGCTAGCACACATTTCCAAAGTACCAAAAAATATGCCTGTGAAAGTACCAAAAAATATGCCTGTGCAGTAGTGCTCAGCTGGGATTTTGCTGACTATCTTCAAGCTCACAGAAATAAACATTTGGCAGCTCAGAGCAATTTTTTTTTCTATCTTGTTGTCTAAAACCTCTGTTGTATCATACATGTACATGTGTTTGCTCACAATCGCTGTCTTCAACATTTTCTGTTGGCATCAATCAGCTACAAAACATTAGAACCACCACTGGAATCAATCACAATAAAGGGAAATGACATCCACTTTTCCAGTTGCCCGTCCTCAAAAAATGTTTAAAAAAAAAAATCCAACTTAGAGAACTGAAATGAAGATTTAAGCCAAGAGCCTTTCGTTTCCTCTCATGTTTGAAGCAGGAAAATGAGATGGAAGGCTACAGCTGTTTGTTAAGTTTTGCAGCAGCAATACATCAGGGAGAAAAGGCTGTGTCTACACTGGCAACAGAGCAGAGCAGTATAGCAAAAGCATACACAATGGTTCAGAAGCTAACGTTACTAATAAGAGCTAAAGTACGTTCAAAGTGGTTTTATACAGGACCTTCTGGTTTAGTCTTCTGGAAAGGGACCTAGTTCATATGCACCAAAATCATTCTGAGAACCCAATAAGCACAAGCTAAGTTATGAAATTCAGATTGCTTGATAATTTGCACAATTTTTCTAAAAATCTAAAGTAAGTATTTCAGATCAGTGACACAAGACAAGAAAGAAATTGGTATTAAAGCATTAAAATCAACTTCTGATTTTAACATTTTTACAGAAGCAGTGAAGGGCTGAAGACCTCAGAGCAAGTGAATGAAAAGAAAAAAAAAAGCCACCCAAAGGCTGGCCTCAAGTAAAAGAATTTAGAAACCTTATACACCACAGCTGGCCTGAAGCTACTGGGGACTTCACCTGATTACTCAAGAACTCCCATTCAGTCTTGCTCTAGTTTTCCTAATTCCTTTCCAGATACATTCTGGCTCTATTTTGCCCAAATAAATTGTTAACTGCTTGAGAACGAACCTTGATTAAGTCTGTGAGGCACCCAAATCCTTAAATATTTGATAAATGATGCATAATAAGCTCTAATGACAATACACCAAATATGGAAGATAAAATTGACAACTATTTGTTAAGTAGTTTTAGCAAATTGCTCATTCTAGTACAAAGCTGTTTTGTAAATAAGATACCATCTCTTCCAGGTGTTGTTCCTGCAAACAGCACTTCATAAAAGATTAAAAACATGAGTCACTTAATGATAATTCAAAAATACACTACACAATTATATTGAATTTGCACATTGTTTTCATTAGAAAATGCAGATTAAGAGTCAACTGAGATGATTAAAGCAAGGAAGCTGCAAGCTGAACAAGTAATTAATTGGCTCTTTGCAACTGCCTAATATGGAAGTACCATGCTCATCCACGTGCTATGAAGCCTTATTTTTACTAACCCTTTCATATTGTGTTTCGATCTCTACTTACTGTAAGGAACTTTCTCTTCATGTTTACTTTATTTTTACGAAAGACAGTATCTAAAGGACACTTAGATGAGAATGTAAGCAAGCATGCTGCATTCAAAATAAATATCTGTAATAACAGAAGGATTTTTGTATTGAAGTTACTGTAGATAATCATAAGATGTAACATTCACCTAGTGACATACTACTGATATGTGCTCAGTGATCAATATATACAGAACAGGTAACTCCACTGGAAACGTTAAAAGATGCTTACAAGCTATTTTTATGAATGCACTGCCAAAATCTATGCAGGTATAGATTTTATAGATGCAAAGCAGCAGCTTAGTTAGTGTTCAAAACCTGAGGTTATACTACTATTCTTATTCAGCATTTCATATCAATGTTCTTTTTTACTAACGAATTTCTATTGGAATTGTAGCTATGAGCAGCTACATAGGTGGAAGACTGTAAACATCTAAATATGCTCTTCAAAAGCTTTATGCACAGAGTAGTTTAAAATTAGGTTAAAAATTACATTAAAAGCTTCTTATTGCACAGAACTCTTCCTTTGACAGTCTAGCAGCTATTCAACTGTGATTGTCTTCAAAAGATATAGAGTCCAAGTATGTATTCATGACTTGTTCACAGCTTAAAGTACCTGTATGCAGATGTTAATTAAAGGTATTTTTAAAATGAAAAGACAGTACTATCCTTTATCTTTCCTTTTTTTCTATTCTGGATAACTGAACGGTGAGACAAAAGCATCCTAAATATCAGAACACGTGCAGTGAAGCCTTCAGTACTTCTAAATGACTACAGGGGAAAAATATTGTAATATACAGTAGCTTTAACTAAATTATTAAAAATAAAATACAGTTTATTAACTTTTTATTTTTTAAAACTATAGTTCATTACAAACTGTGATGCTTGGGCATACCTTAATAGATTGCTAGGGCAGATTTACAGGAGATGAAAGGAAGAAATCAGACCTCCACCTATGCTGATTTCATTCATCCCTGATTAACTTTAACATTAACAATTAATAAACAGTTATAGCTTCCATTAAAAGTTATCAATCCATTTATTTGAGCAACATTTCATTTAAGTGGAGTAGTTGAACAAAGAAGGCTCCAATTGTAGCAGCATTACAGTGTAAATACCTAAAGCAACTGTTAACTTATCCCTTCTAAAGGTCAGCAGTACTTTCAATTTACTTTCCTGATTTAAAGCTTAAAGTAATTCCATTACAAAATAAAGAAAATAAACATAATAGACATCACTTACTCTGCCAATCCTAGTATTGTTTCCCTCTTGTACTGTCCATCTGCTGTAAACCTCTGCACATCCACTCCTTTGCCAAGCCCTTGCAGAATCTGAGCTTGAGTGAAATCCAGTAGTCGTTCATTGTAGTAATGCAGCTGATTTATCAAAGTTGCGATTTCTTCAGGCCAGTCTGTACAGCCATACTGAGTAACATGCTTTGTGACCATCTGAATCAGCTCTTTTGGATCAGCCTGTGAAAATAATTGAAAACAAACTAAATTGTAAATGTCTGTGAAAAATTTACCATTTTGTAATTGATTCCTGCGTTCAGAACTGAAATATTTTTTCCTTTTTTTTTTTTTTTTTAAGAAGTTTTAAGTGCAACAGAATTCCAAATTTTCTATAAGGGCTATTCGCTATGACTTTAAAATTTCTCCTTTTGCAAAGTTTTAGACTATTCCATACGCTACAAAAATTCACACAAACTTACCTAACCAAATTAATACTAAGTACTTCACTATGACTGAATTTATTTGTTTTTAAAACCCTCATTTTAATTAATGTTGAACTAGGCAAATGATTGGTAAAACACTTCAACAAATCAATGAAAACTTACCAAATCTCTCCTCAATTGCAAACACTACAGGTACGTTTACTCTAGAACAGAGACTCTATCTCAAAAATAAGAATGAAAGCAATATTGAAACCGTTGGGGTTTTTTTTGTTACTGAATTTCTGATACACTTCTATTATACGGAATTGATAAAAGGAATAGCTTAGCATTTTAAGTGTCGAGCACTGATACTTTCAAAGAATGAGAAGTGTTGCAGGATCTGCAAATTGCACACAAGGCATTGCCTACACCCTGAAACCTTCAAATAATTAAATATTGATCACCCATGGATTAGGACAATTTTTGTTTTCAAAATACCTTCATCACAAATAAAACTTACTTTTCTGTGTTAGAAATTACGCATCAAGTGCATATTTAATCAACCGCTAACTTCTGTAGTCAAAAACCCACATAGCAAAGCAACAATTTAGAACATGAAACAAATACAGTCTGTGTGTTTGAAATGACCAAGAAACACACGTACTATAGAGAGTTCCCAATTATCTCAAAATCTGGACAGTGCCTGTGTCTAGGCACCTCCACTTCCAACACAGCTGACTGCGATATTTCATCAATCAGCACACTCAATACCTTGATTTCTCTCTTCCATGAAAAACAAGGCCACCAGCAGCACAATGCCCACAAGGAAGCACCGTGACTTCTGCGTAGCACCCACTGAGGAAGAAGTGCTGCCAAAAGAGCCACCAAAGAATACCTGGGGATGCCAACTGTGGCTGAAGTATTTTCTAAAAGAAACAGCTGATTTAACTGCTGTGATCCCAAGAATGTTGAGTGTACTGGACAAATATACTTTGTTTTTATTACAGAATGATTCTGCTAAATTAGAGGCTAAAAACTTATGAACATTAACTAGAGTGCACAGCAGGGTAAAACAGGCATCAAATGTTTGAACCTTGAGGCATGCTTGAGTTTTTCTATGACTTGCTGGTCATTCTAAATTGATTCTCCCCCCCCCCCCCCCCTTTCAAGTCTTAGCTGACAGGCTGCTCACCAAGTCATATTAAATGCTACAGGGCTACAGGGCATCGTTTTTCCTCTCCACATGATATTTTTCTGAAGCCCTCTAAATATTGCAAACTCATTGATTTTATAAACATCAGCAGTTCTTTCAAGGTTGCTTAGGAAAGTGGTAACAGAATAATAAAACCTCAGAAAAGAGATAGGCAAGCAGAGCAGTGCCTCTACAATACAATTATATCAGCTGGAAATGAATCCACTGCTTATTACGTACCCTGGTATCTCATTTTAGGTGATACACTAGAATGTGAGCATGGAGACAGGGAAAGTCAGAGCAAGATGAGGAAACCTGTTTAACATAATTGCCTAAATCCCCTGTACAGTCCACTGAGAAAGGCAGGTCCCTCTGACAACCTATGAGGGTAAATTTGCTGTCTTTTGCTAGGTTTCCCCTCTCTCCGTTAAGTAGGGTAGAATCCAATGTCAGCACTCTTCTTCCAGTGCACAGCCCACTAGGTTGTTCATAAAGTACACAAAGACAATCTTGAAAGTATTTTCAAACAAATACGCCAGAACTCTTCTTTGAGAAATGGCTTCTGAAGATGAAAAGAGAACATTTTTAATAAGTTTCCGGAATAGCACATAATTTTTCACCTTGAGGTAGAACTAAACTTGAGTATTTACCACAATAACTTAAAATAATACTAATTACTAAGACAGGTAGATTAAACCCATTCTATTTTTGGTCCACCCTTGTCTTCAATACACTGGCCAATCATCATCTTTAAATGTGAGATTCCTTTTTTAAAAAAATTAAACTCTGCCACTTTACTTCCCACCATAATATTCTGACCAAGTTGTCACCCTCTCAAATGACATCTATCACTAGCACCAACCTTTATTCCTCGTTTGTTACATTTCCCTAAGAGCTTCTGTGTGCAATCTTCCATCCTGCCTGTTCATGCTTCAAAGGAACACCTTAAGGCTATCTAATCAGCTTAATTGTTTTCCTGCTAATGCTTTTGCCAAATAATACCTACAAAAATGTAATAAGTCTGCAGTTCTGCCAGGACTGCTCTCTATGAAACTGGTCAGTACTGTTTTACTGTTTTTCTTATCTGAACCTCTTTTACCTCTTGTTTCAATACCAGGTTGTAATAAAAACAAAATAAAAAAACCTGGATCAAGGACCACTGTGTGATACAGTAGAACCACCACAAATAATAATGATGACAAACTGTTACACGGTGGGAAAGAGAAGGAAGTGGAAGATGTACATGTTGTTTAAAGGACCAATGTGATCCTTGGATGTATATATGAGTAAAGAGAAACAAAAAAATTAGAGAAATCCCACAGCCAGCTTCATGCAAGAGCCTATACTGATATCTCATGTGAGACTTTCTAGGTTTTTTTTAATCTATAAAAAAAACAATCTTTCCCAAGTCATTGTTGTTTGCAAAACTCATTTAGTGGAAACACACAGTTTTCCTTCTCTCAGTTTTATCATCCTTTTATAGATTTAAAATGTTTTTAAGAAGAAAAAAAGGGAAAAAAAGGGAAAAAGGGGAAAAAGGGGAAAAAAGGGGGGGAAGGGGGGGAAGGGGGGGAAGGGGGGGGAAGGGGGGGAAGGGGGGGAAGGGGGGAAGGGGGGAAGGGGGGAAGGGGGGAAGGGGGGGAAGGAAAAAGGAAAAAAGGGGAAAAGGGAAAAAGGAAAAAAGAGGAAAAGAGGAAAAGAGGAAAAGAGGAAAAGAGGAAAAGAGGAAAAGAGGAAAAGAGGAAAAGAGGAAAAGAGGAAAAGAGGAAAAGAGGAAAAGAGGAAAAGAGGAAAAGAGGAAAAGAGGAAAAAGGGAAAAAAAAGGAAAAAGGAAAAAAAAGGAAAAAGGAAAAAAAGGAAAAAGGAAAAAAAGGAAAAAGGAAAAAAGGAAAAAGGAAAAAAGGAAAAAGGAAAAAAGGAAAAAGGAAAAAAAGGAAAAAGGAAAAAAAAGGAAAAAGGAAAAAAAAGGAAAAAGGAAAAAAAAGGAAAAAGGACCATCACCTCAGCATAAAGCTAATTTAATTTCATACTATTAGATGTGATTTACTAAGGACAGATCAGGACAAGTTACTGTCAATATTGCACCACCAGCCATTATCAGTAAGCCTCAGCTGGGGATCAGGGTCCACCTGACTAGATGTTTGAAAGCAGTATTTCTCTTTGACCATCCTCTGGGAGTCGCACCTGTGAAGCCCTTCACAATCTCTGTGTCACTGTGATATTATAAAAGAAACACTGGTTTTAAAAAGAGATGAGGTTTTGGTTTTAAAAAGAGATGAGGTTTTGATTTTGGAATTTCTTCACCTTGATACCTAAAACAATCTTCAATTTGATTTTTTTTTCCCTTGCAAATTACTGTTTCTTTTTTCTTTCAAATCTCTTTAAAATACTTAAATTACTTCAAAATGCTTAATTCAGCCATACACATCAGTCACGAGCCAGTTTTTTTGAGACTCATGTGAGTCAGAGGCTAATCTGCTCATAATCACCCCGAATACATAACTGATGTTGTGGACCTTTCTAGATTAAAGTTGCAAAATATTTCCATCACCTTTTGAACTGTAATCTTTTGGTAATGGTCAAAAGCTGCAACCACAGTGAGCCACAGGAATCCGAATGGGAAGGCAAGAGGGTACGTCAGTTGTGCCCAGATCCTCATAACACCAAATTTGTTCTAAACCATTTTCAGTGATCCTAAGAAAGAGATCATGCTACAGAAAAGGACACATACACCAAGCAAAACCCTAATGGTTAGCAAAACTAGGAGATGACAGCACATGAGCAAAGCAAGAGACACCAGGGAGCAGGGTGTAAAATTCCTGCTGCAGACACAGCTGCACTTTGATCGCTATCCTGTCTCTGGTGGTTGCCCATCTCTAGTGCTTCTAAGGAAAGCAAACTACACCTCTGGAAAGCACTTACATTTCAGGGAGAAGCAGAGAGCTCTCCCTAACCCTTACAGCAACTGCCACAATCCCTGTAGCAAGAGAGTCAATGTGCTATAAATTTGATGGAAGGTGAGGTAAGAAAAAAAGGAAAAAAAGAATTAAGAGAAGCACATATAGGCTACACTTTTCCTCATGTACTGAAGCAGGAGAAAAGATTTACAGGAAAGAAATAGTTCACTCAAGAAGTAAAATCCATCCCTCCATAAAACAGCTTTTCATTAATTAAATCAGTGACTCTTGTCCTCAACTGGATCTGCTGTCACGCTGTGAGTCAACAGTACATTAACTTAGACACAGCACCATATGAATGTGGGGTGGCCTACCTTTCAGATCACAGCTGTCTAACATCTGATCTGCTCAAAGCAAAAGATAAAGCGTATGGCTGAGATGGAAGACCAGAACATCTCAGAAATAAAACCTGTACTGTCACATCACTCAAGTGCAAGGATACCTCAACTTTCTTTGTCCTCCCACTGCTGCAGCTACGTATATTGTTGGGTGACAACACTGATTTGTTCAGGATCAGCTTTCCAACCATTTTTTAAATGGATGTAAGAAGCAGCAAATCCCATCACCCACCAGTGAAACCACACCGAGTCAACATACAAGGATACCTACTAGAATACCTTTTATAAGCTACAAGATGTGTCAGAATAAAATTGCACTAACAAAAAAAATGAGGTAGAGATGAGCTGAGCAATAAATCTTCAATTATCAAACCTATAGCTAGGTCTTATAGATTCAGACATTATAACAACTTTCTATTTCAGATTTATAATCTTAAATGATCCATCAGAAGTTTTTGTAACATACTCTAATGTCTCAGGTATATTTAAGTATAATGATTTTAAAGCCTGTCCATACTCTTAAAAAATGCTTGTCACCACAGTACTGTACATGGGTGATGCAAACAAGCCATTTCATACTGTACTCAAAAATGTAGGTCTGGATTTTGTAGATCCAGGAATGCAGCTGTGGACTCCAATTCCCTAGCTTCCTTTCTCACCTTCACCACAGATTTAATCCAGATTTCTCTTTTTTCCAAGGTGAAACTGGATGTTTTAAAACTTCATTCCAGATGAGCGGCTGTATAAAACAAATGCTCCTGGATCACAGTTTAAAAGCCAGTACCATTAGCTCTCATTTAAAGTGGCCAAGTTTAAAACACTCCCAAACTTACACATTACACAGACACAATTTATAACATGTTATACAAAATGCAGATTACACAGCTGATTGAGGGCTTCACAGTCCTAGTCTGCTTAGGGGTTTAAGTTTAGTACTAACTTAAAAGGGTTATTTGCATTTCCAGGGAAATTAGCGAAAAGAAAATTTCATTTGCAGTGAAATCAGAATAAACTAATTCATGACAAAAAAACAGCCAAAACCAAATGAGTTGGTGAATTACGAGAGAAACAAAAACACAGGTAAACAGTTTATAAGTAAGCATTCACAATTTCAATGAAATTGGAACGAATGAGTTTTATTTCCAAAGTCCTGCTTCCTTCTACTATCAGGCAATAAGGACCTATGATAACAATTCAAACTGCAAACATATGATCACGAATGACATTTCATGCAAACATGCTTTGCTGCTTTATGAACAGAAATACATTGGGAATACAAAATCTACAAAAGGCTGGAAAATTATAATATTTCAAAACTGGAGTCTAAAAAGAACAAACCATCTCTTTGTGTTGTTCTTATTTTTTTCTATTTTTTAATAGAAGGAATGTTATATGCTTTGAATAAGCAATGCTGAAATGTAATGGTTGAAAACTGAAACACTTGGAAAGGAAGGCAGCATACTCTGCTGCTGCTTCATGATCATTATGTTGGGAAACTAACTGGCTCTTATAAGGACAAAAGGTTGCCCAAGATGCTGGCATGATTAAAGATGTGACCTAAGTGGACTCCCAGGAATATTTTCTGTCAACAAAGCCCCCAGAAGAGATCGAGCAAGAAAGGGTTGAGAGTTAAGCTGTTAGTTTTTAATTATGAATCAGATGTTGCCAGCACACAACCTTAAAATAATATTACCTGGTGTTTTTACTTCTGCTTCAGAAATTACATTAAAGATAGTATTAGAATTGGGCTATGCAGTGCATAGCACCTATTATACAAAACCATGTTCTGCAGGATTTTTTAACTCTATTTGCAGAGCTACCACAAACACTGGCTAGAATTATCAGAATACTCCAAACTGGGAGGAAAACGCAGTTAACAAATTTGATTTCATCTATACATTTTGTTTTAGTGTCAAACAGCCACCCATCACAAAATTAAATCATATAGTTAACCAGGATATCTGCAGTATTTGTAGACTACTGAATCTTAATAGCTGCATACTCTAGAAATTGCCGTGAATTTGTACTGAAGATACTTTAAGGTAAATTCCTAGCAGATGGAACTTGGTTACAAAAGTAACACATGAGCTTTTAATAGCCAGCAGCAGAAGAAACAATGACAACAAAGTAACTTTAAGTCGAAACAAAACTACTAGATATAAGTTAAATCAACACAGTTTCCAATACAGAAGCCAGTACTGCTGCAGGAAAAGAAAAAAAAAAAAAAATGCAAGAGGCTGGTGTTAAGTAATAAAACAAAAATAATTTGAAAAATTGTCCAGGCAGTTGTTTCCACAGTTATGTTAAATGATTTGTGTCTGAAGAGTTGAACAAATTGCTCTAGTACTCTCTTTTAAATGCTTTTTTGCTTTGTTTTTAATCAGCTCTTCCAGCAAGACTGAGGAATAATTTGTCCCAAGACAAAATGTTTTGATAGTTTCTTTTCCACCTTGTGTTCTCTCACAGGCTCTCTCTCATTGGGTAAGATATTGAAAAGTCAGATTTAGGTAGAAAAATCTCATCTCACCTGAAAGTTGTTTTAGTGGAACTAACACATGATATATAAAAAGTTAAAATGTCAACTGAAAGAACACCTCTGAAAATAGAAAATAACCACATAATTTTGAGTAAAGTGCCTACTGTAGTCATAGTACATAATTCATTTCCCATTTGCAGTCAGCATTACTCTCAGTAAATAATGTCACCGTTTAGGTAATTATCCTAATCTTCTGTCCATCTCCCTTTTCTCTGAAAAATACTGTGTTTTGTTTCTGAATAAATTATGTTATTGATTATTCTTTTAGAATATGTTTTTAATCTTGATCTATATGGCAGCAGCTGTAGTCATATACAAACTTCGGGACAATAAAATTTCAGTACAATCTGTTTTAGTTTCCTAAGTAAAATATGCTATTCTTTTAATTTATACAGTTACTTGACTGGATACATGCAAATATTTCCATATCTTATTAATTTAAAGCTTGAAAACTAAATATTCCATGAGCCGCACAACAAACCAAAACCCACCTAATTTCATCTTCCCTGACAGTTATTAAAATGCCAGAAGTCAAATATTTTTTCATCCTAATTCAGGGGCACTGCTAGCAGTTCTGAGTAGAAGCATGAGTTTCTCAGTGACCACCTTCTCTTATTGTGATATATATTTTCATGAATAACTTCTTAGGCTAAATTTATTCCGGCCAATATAGCATTTGTCCTCAACTCTCCAAGATGGAAAAAAGAAAGAACAACAAACAAAACAACACAACAACAACAACCACCACCACCCACCAAAAACCAAAGAGATGGAGGATCTCTCTCACTCGACGGGAATTCAGCATTGTCTGAAAAGTTACTTATATTGTCAACCCAGATGAATAAAATTTTGCTACAATATTTTGTGTTCTAAGATGAAATATGTTATAGAAAGTTTTCAATCAGGCTGCTTGCAAAATTAATGATGCTCACTGACTGGAGAAAATAGTTACAGAAGCACAGAAAAGGAAAGTAAAAGAAAGATAAAGCCAATTGACTAGGGGAAGACTGCTTCAAAAAGCTGGGAAACAATATAAAGGTGACTAACAGAGAGCAACAAAGCCCTTTGCAAGGAGTAAAGCATTAGTACTTATCACAACTACCTCCCTTGCATGAAAAGCCACAAATATGTCTCCAGAGGAACACGGGCAAGCTAGACCTCAAGCCTCTGCTGAAATGAAAGGCTGGTTTGAAGATCCTCTTTTCTAAGGGTACTTCTGAACAGCTCAAGAACAACACTTGCTCTGCTTTCAGAAGTGGGATTTAACAGAAAAGCTTATATAACCCCTGAGAAATAAAAATAAGCAATACTGTAACCATCTCTTTTTCTTAAGCACAATTTATCTTGAAGAAATGAAAGCAGGGTAAACAAACAACTATTAAACAATAGCTCTTTTCTGAGTCATCTAAATATTATTTGTTTCCAACTAAGAATGATGATGCTTTGTAGTGTTGTGTGCTTAACAAAGAAATACGAGGATCTGTGAAACACTGGCTTATCTATATCAAACACATCTCAACCAAAGGAACATAGTAGTCACAATCTGACTGCAGTGTCACTAATTGCTGGATTACTAATTCAAGGATCACGCTGGAAGGTGTTCAAAAATGTCCACAGTGACTGCTAGTTCAGGAGAGCTTACTTGAGTTTTAAGCCTTCAAACATAGTACTGTTTAGTGATATCTCAATTTTTGTTAGCTTAGATATTCATTAGTTTTAAAAAACGTGAGTTTATTTGTTGAGATATCACTGAGGAGTAAGTAAATCAATGAGGAAAACTCACAAAATGTGATAGGCCAAAGAGGAAACTAAAAGGGCTAAAAAAGTACCTGGAAAGTGTCTTACAAAGAACGGTAAAGCTGATAGCAAAAAGTTCTGAAAAGTCACTCAAAATCAGGAAGCCAGCTAGAAAAGTGGCAGGATCACTTGGTGACAAGGTGTGAAAGGGACACTCATTGGTAAGTCCATAGCAGAGGAAATAAATGAGATCTTTGTCAGCCCTCACTGCTGAAGACATGAGGGAGAGAGCTCAGAAGAGCTAGATTAGTTAGAAGAAAACACCTGGGAGGTGTCAGGCCAATTAGGTAAGTTACATACTTGCACACCACCATGACCAGATGGCTTTCACCCCTCAGTTCTCAAGGAACACAAATGGGAAATTATGTTAAATGGCAGGCTAAGGTGCATCAAGGAACGTTATAAAGAACTACTGTGCCAGAGTGCAAGTCCCATCTCAAAAATGGATCTCAAGGGGATCCTCACAGGGACCACAGACCAGCAAGTCTGATTTCCATCCCTGGTAAGATGGCAGACTCTAATAACAAAGAATAAGACCACTGAGCACATGCATTAACAGCTTGGTGGGAAAGAGTCAGCGTGGCCTCTGTAAAGGGAAATCCACTTTGTTAGCTTGCTGGAGGGCTACGAGGGTGTCAGTGAGCACATGGACAAAGGGAATCCTGTGGCAAAATATATACAGATCTTCCAAAATTCTTTGGCAAGTATCCCCACCATAGTCCATTCAGGAAAATTAAGTTGCCAAGGGATTGGAAGAAAGGTCCTTTTATGAACTGAAACCTGGTGAAAAGAGAGGCGAGAGCTTAGTGATCACTTTTCAGATAGGGGAGAACCATCAGCAAGTCCTCTAGGGGCAGGTTTTGAGATCACTTTTATTCAGAATCTCTTATCAATGACCTGGAGAAGGGATGAACAATAAATATTTAAGTTTTCTGATGATACTGAGCTCTCTGAATTATTCAAATGTCATGCTACATATAAAGACTACAGTGTCTGGCCTACTTCAGTATTTTAAGAAAAGAAAAAAAGAAAAAACAAAGAAAACTTCTCCCAAGATCAGTTCTTAGTGTGCCAATTAATGTCTCATTCATGGTGCCTTCCCCCACTGCCCTCCCTCTCCCTGGTTCTCCTCTCAGTCACAGACTCCACACATGTGCAGGAAGGTCAAATGAAGAGAGAATAGCACAGCATAGATTCAAGGAGTTATTCTCATCTCTCCCAGTTTTCCTTTTGGAACCATCAGATATGCACTGGACGTAAAAACAGAAGCATGTACTAAATGAGATAGATTCCCCCCTCCAAGTATTAATGAGTAATAATATCTGAACATGTACAAGTAAACAGCCTGGTATATAAAAAGATAAGAAGTGCTAGGCATAAACAGCAGCATGAAAAGCAAGTGGAGCAACCTAGCGAAGAAACTTGAACTTGATGCAGAACAAACAACAGAAAATTCAAACAGTGAAGCAAAGGGGAGAAATTACACTGTCAAAGGAAATTTCCTAGTTTTCAGCATCACTAACCAAACAGAAAGAAGGGCCAAAGAGGAGCCAATAGCTTGAATCAGGACTCAAGATAGTAATAAAAGTAAAGAAGGTCATGTTTTAAGTCCATCATAAGCCAACAATAAAGAGCGCTACCATTTTAGCATCTACAACAGACTTAGTGCTAGCCATTGAGTTTATGGATATGAAGTTGAATGTCGAGACAGAATGAAACAAGATTGACTGACACAGTTTGTCAGTATTGCAGTCAGTGTTAATAGACTCCAGTAAAACTTCATGTACACAAATCCAATTTGAGATTAAAAATGTATATATTATTTCTAGTGAGTTAAGTTCATAATTTAGGAATGTGACAGGATACTATTATTAAACACAAACCAACATGCAACCATTTAATGAGCATTTGATTTCCAATGAGAGATTACCTCGTGTATAGACTTAACTTCTAGCTGCTCTACAGTGCCACGTAATAAGGTTAAAGCCATTAGATCTCATACAACATGGGTCATACATCTGGTAGCCCATAAATCTGCCTCTCTCCTTCCCTCCTGTATACAGCCTTCTATACAGTATTTATTTCCAGTTCAAATGAAGTCTTTCTTTTCAACAGTTTACATTCAGAATATTACCTAAAGCTGTAGCATAAGGACCATGGCTGAGAGTTCTGCTTCTCTGGCTTAATATAACTGTATTTATAATTAAGGTCAACTTTATACAAATAAGCAACAGAACTGCCTTGGGAGGCAGGTCAAGCCTGCAGAATGAACCCCCATAAGATCAACACAAACTTCTACATATTCAGTCCCAAGTTCAAAGCACTGTTCTTTTGACCTTGCTTTCATTAATGCAAAAAAAGGTAAACATATATCAACATGTAACAATTTAAAAACTGTTCCACATGCTTTTTTCCCCTAGGGGAAAGGAGATGAGAGATAATAAGACACACATGACATTTGTCACAGCCACTTAATGCACTTAAAGCCTACAGATGCCATTGCGGTGAGGGCAGTATAGAGAAGCTAAATATGGTCCTGTGAAAGATGTGAATAGACAGAAACCACGGTCTAACAATGACAGGAATAAAGAGAAACAGCACAGGAAATAAAATACAAAATGGTTGTGATACAAAGAGAGAGCAAACAAAAACAAAACCAGAAAAAGAAACCCATACCTTGTAAACAGTGAATTTATGTGAGGTGAAAGCAAACCTAATTCTGCCTCTTACGGAGAGATTGATAGAGGCTTCCCTAAGCAGCAAGCAACAGAAAAGGGAAGCAGGTTAAGTGCACAGAGCACAAGTTCACTGTATAAATGCACTCTTTCACATAGTGATTCAAAAGCCAGTTATATCAGGCTACTTAACTCTGTGGAACTGAACTCCCAGCTTCTTCACCAACTCTAGGCTGCATCAAAAGCATCACTAAGAAGAATCTCTGAGGTTATCATTTCAACATATTGCCAGCTGCAATGCACAAAAGGACAGGAATCAAATTCATTTTCTTGAATGAAAGTAATGGGTAAGGAATAAAAACCTAAGAATTTTCTGCCAACAGAAACTTTCCTCATCTGCTATTAATTGCAAAATTCTCATTCCCCTCTGCAACTTAGTAGTATTTGTTAGAACTGTTGCTTGATGCTCCAATAAAAAGCTTGCCCCCCAGCTAAGGTCGGTCAAATACTCCTCTCCAAAACCACAGAAACACCCCAGCATTAGATTATTGGCATGAGGACAAGAACATAATACATTAAACTTAGGGTAATTAAACTTTTTCACTCCTTTCTAGAGTAAAAAATCCCCCAGCTATATTTATTCTGGTCACTTATGAGATCACCAGGATAGGACAAATGAGGAGATAAGCTGTTAACAGCAAAAATTATCCATCAAATTTCTTGCTCAGCTGTACGGTTTTTCTTCTCGTTCATCAAGACTGGGAAGTAGTCAGTGGTGAATCAGAGTGGCAGTGGGGAGACAGCCTTGATACTGTGCAAGCAGGGTTCAGCAACAGCCAAAACACTGGTGTGTTATCAACACTTCCAGCCACAAATGCAAAGCACAGCCCCATAGGGGCTGCTATGAAGAAAGTTGACTCCTTCCCTGCCAGGCCCAGTACAGACATAAACAAAAAATACATATAGCTTCTCCAAGGGCAATGAAGTCTCCTCACACCAATGCTTTCCACAGCCAGTCCATTTCTGGAAATTTTGTTCTCTTCTTCTGTCCGGCATTATTCTTACAGACCTTTATCTGTGGTTTTATTTGATTGTAGAGCTCCTTTAACGTCTTCCTCAGGATAAGAAACTAATATAGCTCAGATGCCCTAAACTATAACTATTACGTTTATATTATTATAACAACTAAAATCCAAATTGTCTTGGGTACAAAACTAAAGCAGTCCAAATCCCTTTGTTTCTCCTTAAAGCAAGGTAATAACTTCATCAGAAATAGAATTTATCATGCTGATTTCCTTTTGGACATCAACAGTACAAAAAAGTTAATGAGAATTTCTGGCAATTTCTGATTCTATTTTGATATGCAGGTATTAGCTGTCAGTATTTCACATCACAGTAAAAAAAAAAAAAAAAAAATCAAGCCTTCATCCAACAGACCCAATCATTCCTTCAAAATGTCTGTCTTGACTAACTAGCAAGTCCTAAAAGTCTGTCTTAGGCAGTGAAAGAGGAACTCTCCCCCGCTACTCGTTTTCATTCCGAGAACATTTGTCCCATTATGCCAGAGGTACTCATGTACTGTTTTGAAAGATTTAGACAATGTTATTTTAAAGTAGACATAAGAAGTGTAGACTTCTCCATGCTTCTATATAGCTTCTCATAAATTCAGGTAGAATTTTCAGACAGGATACTTCATTCAATGGACTAGAGAAATCACACCTACTGTGACTCAGATACTGTTAAAGAGAAATATATGCTCTATGACCTTGAGGATCCACCTTCTAAGCATGTGGCTGAGTGTCAGATTTAGATCTTTACTGAATATGTAAAGGTTTAGAACAGGGGGGGGAAAAGGACTGATTATACACCTTCACCCACAAAAACGCACTCAGTTATCTTCTAAGAACAATGCATAGCTTTGAATTATACAGTTAAAGGACCTAGAGACGCATTTCTGTTTTGAGAAACAGTCAGAAGATAAAGGTGATGCAAGACACCAGTGGCATGAACTGGAAGACAAACTACTACAGAATGACATTTACAACTGAGTTTATCATCTTCATAAAAGTTTGTACCATAAAAGTTTAAAATCAGTCCCCTCCCCTCCAGAGCTCTTAGGAAACACAAAAATAAAATCATGGCTAGATCTATTCCCATGGATAGCAACTGGTATGGCATTGAAGAAAGCAACTTGGAAGCAGAGCCGTTCTTTATTACCAGCATCTAAGATGTACATTTAAACAAATGGCTGTTTTGCAGTGGAAACTGAGCAGGGGGGCACGGAAAGAGTACTTATTTTGCTCAAAAGCATCTGCTTCTATTTCTCCTCTTCTACGTCAGTGACACTCCCTCACTGGATACCCTTGGAATTAGTAACAATGAATGTATTCTCCTGTGTTGTTTTCTTACTGGGCATTCAAGCCTCTTTTTTTTTTTTCCCTTGGTGTGCTGTTCACTCAGGATCTTCTCACACAGTTGTTTTCAAAAGCCACTGTTTAGGAGTAGTGCTTAAACATAGCAAATATTCTTATTAGCAAACAATTTCGAATCCACTGCTTATCACAGTCACATACAGTATTTTACCAAGATGGAACAAAAGATTTAGCCAAAGATCATATCAGTAAGAGATAAACTACATGGTGGTATTGATAAGACTTTGCTTATTAAATGGCAGTTAGAGTAGAAATAGTTCTATCTTTAACATCTCTGTCCTCATTTTTATGACTTACTCTTTCAAAAGGCTTCATAGCTCTTTCTATAAAATAAGGCTGTCTAAAAAAGTTAAACTAAAAAAAATATAGCTTTTTTTCATCAGAGGTGTCTTGCAGCAGGTGGACCTAGGCTCAAAGAAAGCTATTTAACAAACATGAATGAATTCCTCACAACCAACGTATTCTGCAAGCCCCACAAATTTCAATTGTGGACTAAGTTTTCCTTTAGCTTCTAAACAGAAGATAGCAGAATGCAAATCTCAGCAGGAACATGAAAGGCTGCCTAACTGCAGGACTGGGCGAGTATTAAAACAGGCTTTCCTCTGTAAATCAGGAGTCATTCTGAACATGGAAAAAAATCTCCTCTCATGCCACGGTGGTGATTAGTGGTCTCTCTTTTCAGAAACCTTACAACCAGAAGTGTTCTTTCAGCTGTAATGCAGAGCTAGGCTGAAAACCAAGCAGTCCAGAGAGCTTCTGTACAGGAGGAAAGAACTGGTGTAAATTCAGAAAGGCTCTCTTGGAGTGGCAAAGAAGAGTTTTTACTCAGGTATCTTTGTAGTACGGCAGCAATTGCCATTCCTACTCTTTTGTATGTCACCTCTTTGATTTAGTTCGGAGTTCACCACGTAACTGCTTTAATCACAAGTGATGAATAAGAAGCACAGCTCGGCCATTTCAAAAAGAGACACTTGTCAAAGGAAATAAAAAAAAATTATCAATGAATGAGGATGAACTTTCAAAAAACACCATATGTAAACTAAAATACAAAACAACACAACTCAAGGAAGGCTATGGAAACTTTTTGAATAGCACTGTTCTTGTTTAAATGGACACTTCACTCTTCCCAGGAAGTACTATATTGTATCAGTATTGCAAGATGACAGCATAGGCTATACTCATTATTGCTCAGTGTTTATAAGCTACTTTGAAAACTAATAGTGCCATTACCTATAAACTACACTTGATATTGTGCTTCAAAAACTCTTCCACAAATTGTGCAGTATTTGGCTGTTTATAACACTGTAGAAGAATAATTATGCGTAACTTAACAGGCTGCCCACAGTGTAAGTAAGATCAGCTCCTTAACAGGCTTAACTCATGTACTGGCTTCTTCATAGAATCATAGAATCACTGAGGTTGGAAAAGACCTCTAAGATCATCGAGTCCAACCAGCAACCCAACACCACCATGCCCACTAAACCATGTCCCTAAGCACCGCATCTACACGTCTTTTAAATAGCTCCAGGGATGGGGACTCCACCACTTCCCTGGGCAGCCTCTTCCAATGTTTCACCACTCTTTCAGTAAAGACATTTTTCCTCACGTCCAATCTAAACCTCCCCTGCCGCAACTTGAGGCCATTTCCTCTCGTCCTATTGCTACTTCCTTGGGAGAAGAGACCCACACCCACCTCGCTACAACCTCCTTTCAGGTAGTTGTAGAGAGCGATGAGGTCTCCCCTCAGCCTCCTTTTCTCCAGGCTGAACAGCCCCAGTTCCCCCAGCCGCTCCTCAGAAGACTTGTTCTCCAGACCCCTCACCAGCCTCGTTGCCCTTCTCTGGACACGCTCCACAACCTCGATGTCCTTCTTGTAGTGAGGGGCCCAAAACTGAACACAGTATTCGAGGTGCAGCCTCACCAGTGCCGAGTACAGGGGCACGATCACTTCCCTACTCCTGCTGGCCACACTATTTCTGATACAGGCCAGGATGCCATGGGCCTTCTTGGCCGCCTGGGCACACTGCCGGCTCATGTTCAGACGGCTGTCAACCAGCACCCCGAGGTCCTTTTCCGCCAGGCAGCTTTCCAGCCACTCTTCCCCAAGCCTGTAGCGCTGCGTGGGGTTGTTGTGGCCGAAGTGCAGGACCCGGCACTTGGCCTTGTTGAACCTCATACAGTTGGCCTCGGCCCATCGATCCAGCCTGTCCAGGTCCCTCTGCAGAGCCTTCCTACCCTCGAGCAGATCAACACTCCCACCCAACTTGGTGTCGTCTGCAAACTTACTGAGGGTACACTCAATCCCCTCATCCAGATCATCGATAAAGATATTGAACAAGACCGGCCCCAGTACTGAGCCCTGGGGAACACCGCTCGTGACCGGCCGCCAACTGGATTGAACTCCATTCACCACAACTCTCTGGGCCCGGCCGTCCAGCCAGTTTTTGACCCAGCGAAGAGTACACCTGTCTAAGCCGTGAGCCGCCAGCTTCTCTAGGAGAATGCTGTGGGAGACGGTGTCAAAGGCCTTTTTAGATTAGCTTTAATGTTGCACATTAATGAATATGGTTTTAAAAAGAAAGAGTACTAACCCTGTAGAGAGGGTGGCATTTGTCCTTGAAACATGGTGCCAAACGAGCGTAGATCTGTAGGCTATAGTAATAACTTGCCAGCTGGAGAGATAACGCAGAATGTAATTGCTTTTCAAAGCATTTGTTGGCATCTACCACCTAGGAGAAAGACAGCATTGATTTATATGAAAGAATTAGCAAGCATACAACATTAACTTTCTAAAGCACAAACTTTCTAAAAAGCTACTTGCTGTGATTTAGAAATAGCTCTATGTTTTTCTGGCACAGAAGTAAATCAGTAACCCCCCCCCACACACACAAAGACAATTCTACATTATGACGTTTTTCCCGCCTTGCACAAATACCTAACCAAAATGATTTTCCAACCAGAGTTTTGCTGCTTCTATACCACAAAGTTATTATCTATATTTCTGAGCTACATTAGAACTGTCAGTCAGGTGGCCCAACTACTATTTTAAATTAGAAAGTGTGTCTCTTTGCCAGTGCCACACTCATAAGCCAGTCCAACGGCATTTGTTCAGTTTTCTTTAAATGTACCAGCCCAGTCTATAAAAATGTGTATTTAAATAAATTCAAAGACTTAGATTTTAAAACCCTAAGGAAATTACATTTTCTTATGGAATTTTGAAATGCTATGTCTTTGTTGGCAAAAACATACAAACAACATCACTATCAACATACCTGCGGCAGGGCAAGTAGATAGGCAAGAGACAAGGCCATATCATTTGGTAACGCATCATTTGCCAGTTGTAGCAGAACTGCAACATATAGGGAGAGGAAATAAAGTTTTGATTACTGACCCATCTAGCCTTGACAGTTAGCAAATGAAATGTTTTCAGTGTAAATATATTTTATTAGACACTAGCTTGAAGCACTCTATATGTACTTAATTAAACACTTACCAGTGCAATCCAAAAACAGGTAATTCATAATTAAACTGCAGCACAGCTTTACCTTGACTTCCAGGCAAAGCGTTTGATGTATTAACCAAACAAGAATGAGACTATGCAGTAACAGATGCTAAACAAAGCCACTAAAATATCACCTGTACTGATTTACAAGTAAATCTTTTGCTTGTAAAATCAAGGCAGCAATGTAATGTTGTACGCATTCGAAGATACCAACAAGAGTAACAGTATAAAATGTCTTCTCTTCAAGCCTGAGCTCTAATTCACTTATCACTGAACAAAACAAAGCATATTAAAAACTGGTCTTAATTAAAAAAAAAAAAAATAAAATAAGCTGTGAGTCTCATATGAATTTTAAGTAAGATCAGTGAAACACCAAAACCAGGTCCTGCCACATACTGTAAACACAAATATCAGCACAATGACATAGTCAAAAATTAATACATTGAAGAATAATTATTCTGATTATAAAAAGATAAGCTTCGGGTAAAACTGACACAAAAATTACCTGCTTTTCCTGCATTTTAGATACCAAACTTGGAATTTGTTTAAAAAAAAACACTACATTTTACATTACAGAAATGGGAGAACTAATACACAGACACGATGTCAGTGCCCAATATTTCTTAATTAGTAACAGGATCTCTCCTTCATGCAGTTATCTCCTTCTGTACTAAAGTCAAGCATCATTGTGGTTGCTACAAAAGTTCCAATGAACAATTACAGAATAACGATTCCCGTGATACACATAATACGCAGTTTTGGAGGTAGAGAATATAAATTATTAGTTCCAGGGAAAACTTCAAAACTCTTATGAAACCTGGACCAGAAATTGCATAAGGAATTGTAAGTACACCAAGAAAATAACATTACAGTTTCCTTTTTTTATAGATGTTATTTACTATTATTATTATTATTATTCAAATCAGTAGCAGCCATATTCCAGCAACTTAGCTCTCTTGTTTATTTTTATTTTAAGGAAGTCTCAAATACCTATATTCCCACCTTACACAAACTACTCTTCAGGGCATGCTGACAAGAAACCTGGTTTACACACACAGCCCCCTAATAAATTCTTTGTTCCAAAGAATAATTAAAGGCTTGAATGACCAATTACAATTTTCAGATTATCATTAATCTCCCATCAGCCAGAAGTCGATTTACATGCGGGCCCTCAGCCAGATACAAAATCCAAATTTCTATGTGACAAGTCGTCACAGAGGCTGTCTACATGGCAATATGCACACTTACTGCAAGTACAAGCCTGTCCAACAGCACCTATACTTTATGCATCAAGTAACTTTTACCAATAGTTTCTTGCTGCTGACACCTTGTTTCTGTGTTGTGGTTTAACCCAGCAGGTAGCTGAACACCACACAGCCATTCACTCGCTCCCCCTGCTACCAGTGGGATGGGGGACAGAGTCAGGGGGAAAAAAAAAGTAAGATTCATAGGTTAAGATAAAGACAGTTTAATAGGACAGAAAATGAAGGGAAAATAATAGTTTTATTACTAATACTACTACTACTACTACTACTACTAATAATAATAATAATAATAATAATAATACACAAAGCAAGTGATGCACAATGCAATTGCTCACCACCCGCCGACCAATGCCCAGCCAGTCCCTGAGCAGTGGCCCCCCCCGGCCAGCTTTCCCCAGTTGATGTACTGAGCATGACGTCACATGGTATGGAATGTCCCTTTGGCCAGTTGGGGTCAGTTGTCCTGGCTGTGCCCCCTCCCAGATTCTTGTGCACCTTCAGCCTTCTCAGTTGGTAGAGCATGGGAAGCTGAAAAGTCCTTGGCTAGTGTAAGCACTGCTTAGCGACAGCTAAAACATCGGTGTGTTATCAACATTATTCTCATCCTAAATCCAAAACACAGCACTGTACCAGCTACTAGGAAGAAAACCAACTCTACCCCAGCTGAAACCAGGACAGTATCCACCCCTTATTCTCTACCATCTATGTCATGCCCAGGTCCCACACTTTCCAATACATCCCAATTAATCACCACCACTTTTCCTGTCTCTTCATATATATATATACACACACACAGATACCATTCCCTTAATCTATGGGCCATCCCTCTAAAATGTTCGTTGAGTTCATTTAGTCCATGACTTTGGGCTCCATCTGTCATAACAGTCCTTCAGGGCAGGAGAGATGGTGTGTGGTGTTGGATTGTTGCATGCTGAAGCCAGTTTTGGTCCCATCACCACTGCACTTGTCAGGTTCTATCACCACTGCACTTTACTCGGTTGCAAAGTTCGTCCTCCATTAACCTAGGTGATTCTTACTGTAATACCATTGATATGGTATACAGCCACCACAGAAGTGATGATATACAGTATTATATAGCAATTAACATCATATAATTCAAATCATTGGTTATTCTCACCCAAAATCAAATCCCCTTGAGGTACATATCAGACTTCCCCATCCTCCCGCATCACCCACCAAGTGCACCCAGGTCCTTGAGCAAAAGCAATCCTACAAATGGGTTTGCCTTTGCCCAAGGCAGGAATAACCCAGACTGTCTTCCCCACCATATATTTTACATGTACTACAGGGACTTTATTCCCATCTACAGTACGTAAAAGTTCTGACTGGGCAGGGCCGGCTCCATTGGCAGATCCCCGAGTGTTGACTAACCAGGTGGCCTTTGCTAAATGTGTATCCCAATGTTTGAACGTCCCACCACCCATTGCTCTCAGCGTAGTCTTTCACAGTCCATTGTATCGTTCAATTTTCCCAGAGGCTGGTGCATGATAGGGGATGTGATACACCCACTCAATGCCGTGCTCTTTGGCCCAGGTGTCTATGAGGTTGTTTCGGAAATGAGTCCCGTTGTCTGACTCAATTCTTTCTGCGGTCCCATGTCACCATAGGACTTGCTTTTCAAGGCCCAGGATAGTGCTCCGGGCAGTGGCATGGGGCATGGGATATGTTTCCAGCCACCCGGTGGTTGCCTCCACCATTGTAAGCACGTGGCGCTTGCCTTGGCGCGTTTGTGGCAGTGTGATATAATCGATCTGCCAGGCCTCCCCATAGTTATATTTCAACCATCGTCCTCCATACCACAGAGGCTTTAACTGCTTGGCTTGCTTGATCGCAGCGCATGTTTCCCATTCATGGATAACCTGTGCAATAGTGTCCATGGTCAAGTCCACCCCTTGATCACAAGCCCATCTGTATGTTGCATCTCTTCCTTGATGGCCTGAGGTGTCATGGGCCCATCCAAGCTATAAATAACTCACCCTTATGTTGCCAGTCCACATCCACCTGAGCCGCTTCAATCTCAGCAGCCTGATCCACCTCCTGCTTGTTTTGATGTTCTTCAGTGGCCCCACTCTTAGGTACGCGAGCATCTACGTGATGGACTTCTACAACCAGGTTCTCCACCTGGGCAGCAATATCTTGCCACAATGCAGCAGCCCAGATGGGTTTGCCTCTGCGCTGCCAGTCGCTCTGCTTCCATTGCTGCAACCACCCCCACAGGGCATTTGCCACCAGCCATGAGTCAGTATAGAGATAGAGCACTGGCCACTTTTCTCATTCAGCAACATCCACAGCCAGCTGGATGGCTTTCACCTCTGCAAACTGACTCGATTCACCTTCTCCTTCAGCAGTTCCTACAACTTGTCGCATAGGACTTCACACGGCAGCGTTCCACCTCCGATGCTTTCCCACAAGACGACAGAACCCGTCAGTGAACAGGGCATATTGCTTCTCATTTTCTGGTAGTTTATTATACAGTGGGGCCTCTTCAGCACGCATCACCTTCTCCTCTGGTGAGATTCCAAAACCTTTACCCTCTGGCCAGTCCACGATCACTTCCAGGATTCCTGGGTGACTGGGGTTTCCTGTTCAAGCCCATTGTGTGATCAGTGCGACCCACTTACTCCACGCAGCATCACTTGCATGATGTGTACAGGGGACCCTCCCTCTAAACATCCAGCCTAGCACCGGCAGTCGTGGTGCCAGGAGGAGCTGTGCTTCAAGTACCAACCACTTCCGAAGTGGCTCAAACCCCTTCACGTGCTGCCGATATCTCTTTCAGTTGGAGTATAGTGGGCCTCGGATCCTCTGTATCCCCGACTCCAAAACCCTAGGGGTCGACCTCGAGTCTCCCCTGGTGCTTTCTGCCGGAGGCTCCAGGTAGGGCCATTCTCCCCGGCTGCGGTGGAGAGCACATTTTTTACATCTTGTCCTGCTCAGACTGGCCCCAGGGCTACTGCATGAACTATCTCCTCTTTAATTTCTTCAAAGGGTTGTCGTTGCTCAGGGGCCCACTTCAAATCGTTCTTCTTCCGGGTCACTTGGTAGAGAAGGTTTACAATCAGACTGTAATTTGGAATATGCATTCTCCAAAAACCCCTAGGAAGGCTTGTGTTTCCTTTTTGCTAGTTGGTGGAGACATGGCTGTTGTTTTGTTGATCACATCCATTGGGATCTGACGACGTCCATCTTGCCATTTTATTCCTAAAAACTGGATCTCCTGTGCAGGTCCCTTGACCTTACTTTGTTTTATGGCAAAACCGGCCTTCAGCAGGATTTGGACTATTTCCTTCCCTTTCTCAAAAACCTCTCCTGCTGTGTTGCCCCACACAATGATATCATCAATGTATTGCAGGTGTTCTGGAGCTCCACCCTGTTCCAGTGCAGTCTGGATCAGTCCATGGCAAATGTTGGGGCTGTGTTTCCACCCCTGGGGCAGTCGGTTCCAGGTGTACTGGACGCCCCTCCAAGGGAAAGCAAACTGTGGCCTGCACTCTGCTGCCAAAGGGATTGAGAAGAACGCATTAGCAATATCAATTGTGGCATACCACTTGGCTGCCTTTGACTCCAGTTCGGATTGAAGTTCTAGCATGTCTGGCACAGCAGCACTCAGCGGTGGTGACTTTGTTCAGGCCACAATAGTCTACTGTCAAGTCTCCAAACTCCAGTAGACTTCCGCACTGGCCATATGGGACTGTTAAAGGGTGAACGAGTCTTGCTGATCACTCCTTGGCTCTCCAGTCAATGAATCAGCTTATGGCAGCTACTGTTCTTTGACCCTCAGCAAACCCACAACAGAAGGGTCCTCCGAGAGAGCAGGCAAGGTGGACAGCTGTTTAATTTCCTCCATCTCCAAGGCAGCTGTACCAAAAGCCCACCGGTACCCTTGTGGGTCCTTGAAATACCCTCTCCTGAGGTAGTCTATGCCAAGGATGCACGCAGCCTCTGGGCCAGTCACAATGGGGTGCTTCTGTCACTCATTCCCAGTTAGGCTCACTTCGGCTTCCAGTACAATTAGCTGTTGGGATCCCCCCGTCACCCCAGAAATACAGATGGGTTCTGCCCCTATAGAGCTTGATGACATTAGGGTACACTGTGCACTGGTGTCCACTAGAGCCTTATACTCCTGTGGGTCTGATGTGCCAGGCCACCGTATCCACACAGTCCAGCAAATCCAGTTGTCCCTTTCCTCCACCTGGCTGGAGGCAGGGCCCCTCTAGTCCTCGTCATAGTATTCGTTACTCACTTCTTGTAATTACGAGTCAGAAGTCCCTTCATTAAGATCAGAAGTGAGATCAGCCCTTCTACTCTGTCTGGGAAACTGCCCGCTGGAAACTGGAGCAGCAACTTTCCTGGAAGAACCCCCTTTTATGATTGTTTTTCCTCGCAACTCGTGTACCCATGCCCCTAGGGCTGCAGTAGGTTTTCCATCCCACTTCCGCATTGTCCTCTCCGTGGTCACACAGGTAAAACCATAGGGTGCCCCGTGGTGTGTACCCTTTATATCCTCTCTTGAGCAAAAGAACACTGACTCCTAATAGCTGAAACACTCGTCCACACAGGTAGAGAGTAGGACATATCCTCTTTGAGTTGCTGGACCTTCTGGGACGGTTTCCCCACAGCCAAGATGAGGGAGGAAGAGAGACTTCCTTCGTATTGCCGGAGGTGGCCAGCCAATTCATCCACCGTTTGTTCCTCTCCATTTTTCCAGGTCATTACTGCCAATGAGTTGGCATACGATGATGGTGCGCTCCATATAAACTTCTGCCACATGGGTCGCGTGCACTTGACTTCATCTGTATCTTTGGATAACTGCTCGTTGTTCAGGTCACCATAAATCACCTCCAGCATGGCTAATTCCCTCAGGTACTGGATACCCTTCTCCATGGTGGTCCACTTGACTGGGTGACACATAACATCTTCCTTGAAGGAATACCTTGCCTTCACGCCTGACAAGAGTCGCCTCCAGAGGCTGAGGACTTGTGCCCCTTTTTCAATTGCTTTGTCAATGCCCCCTTCCCTGGAAAGTGATCCCAGCTGCTTGGCTTCCCTACCCTCTAATTCCAGGCTACTGGCCCCATTATCCCAGCATCGGAGCAGCCAGGTGACAATGTGCTCACCTGGACAACGGCTGAAATCTTTTCATGTATCTCACAGCTCACTCAGGGATAGGGATTGGGTGATTTCCATCTCATTTACAAGTTCTTCCTCTTCCTCCTTCTGTTCTTGTGATGGCCCTGCATTTTCATCATCCCTTACTAAATAAGCTGACTTTGCTCCCAAGATTTTTTTCTTGTGTATAGGAGTGACTGATACCAGCATGGGTTGGTTCTTTGGTTCAGCCACAGTGCTTGTCACTGGGGTTGGAGTAGCCACAGTGCTTGTCATTTTGTCATCAGATCCAGAGACCTTCTCTTCCCCTTGAGGGTACTGAATAGTGTTGAACAGGGATCGGTAGGCATGGGCCAGGCCCCAGCACGTTGCAGTGATCTGTGTCTCTGTGGAGTTGCCAGGGTGACAGCATACTTTGTCCAAATACTTTACCAGTTTTTCAGGATTCTGCACTTGTTCAGGGGTGAAGTTTCAAAACACTGGAGGTGCCCACTGTCCTAGTTACTCGCCCATACTATCCCACACACCCTGCCACTCATAACTATCCAGCCTTGGGGCAGAGGCAGATCTCTGGGAGGTATTCTTGAATAGTTGTTTAACCTTAAACAAGACCTGAAACACATCAGGTTGAATCCAACACATTCAAGAGTAGGAGCAACAGTAACACGCTGGTTTGATCATACCAAGGATATTCAAAATTCTCAAGACCTATTGTAACTAGCCTGGAGGAGAAGGGGCAGGTGAACGAAGGTGTCTCCCCTGTAAAGTGGCTCTCTGAGGAGAAAAGTTAAAAGAGTAATTATTAATAGTTTGAGAGATGGCTCCCAAATTACGGAGATGACGGCAATGCGGAGTACAAATACCAGATTAGTCTCACGGCCAACCATGTTATCATATCATAAGCCAGTGTTACACAGTACAGCAAAATGATAACCTTAATCCAGCCCCCAGAGCAGATAAACAGCACAACAGGGAACATATACAGCAAGTAAGGTGTTGCATAACACAACTCTGAGAACAAGCACGACAACTTTGAGAGTAAATTAATCAACATTGTGACCAACGACTATTAATCTGATAATGAATGCTTGTAACAAATTTGTTCTAACGCGCTCTCGTCAGATTTGACATTATCTCAACCCATCGAGCTCCATGTTGGACACCAACAGGACTGTTGTGGTTTAACCCGGCAGGCAGCTAAACACCACACAGCCGTTCCCCATCCCACTGGTAGCAGGGGGAGTGAGCGGAGAGAATTGGGGCGGGGGGCAAAGTAAGATTCATAGGTTGAAATAAAGACAGTTTAATAGGACAGAAAATGAAGGGAAAATAATAATAATAGTAATAATGATGATGATAAAAGAATATACAAAGCAAGTGATGCACAATGCAATTGCTCACCACCCGCCGACCAATGCCCAGCCAGTCCCCGAGCAGCGGCCCCCCCAGCCAGCTTTCCCCCAGTTGATGTACTGAGCATGACGTCCCATGGTATGGAATGTCCCTTTGGCCAGTTGGGGTCAGCTGTCCTGGCTGTGCCCCCTCCCAGCTTCTTGTGCACCTCCAGCCTTCTCAGTCGGTAGAGCATGGGAAGCTAAAAAGTCCCTGACTAGCGTAAGCACTACCTAGCAACAACTAGAACATCGGTGTGTTATCAACATTATTCTCATCCTAAATCCAAAACACAGCACTGTACCAGCTCCTAGGAAGAAAATTAACTCTATCCCAGCCGAAACCAGGACATTCTGCTACATTCAAAATAACCTGTATGATGTCCAAGCAAAGATAATGGGACTCTAGAAATATCTAATATTAAAATCCTGATTAATTAGTTAGCAAAGTTGGTATTTCCTACTCTGAGCACAAGCGAAGTTACTTTATATATTCTTACAAACACCTCCAGTTGAACAGAAAAAACTGGGAGGAGGAAAAGAAGAATTTGGGCTCTGCCCTCTTCTCCCTTTCTCTGGAAAATTGATGATTGCAGAGCCTCGGAAATGCATAATAAATTGTGGGTTCTCTTCCAGCTTCACATCCCCAACATGACAACTGCCACACAAACAAAAATTTGTCTTCACCCTTCAGATAGCAATCATGACAAAGAACATAGCACCAATAAAATGCCAGAAAACAATATGATTTTATTCGTACTCTTGCATGAAGCTCAACACTAAGACATCCCAGTTGCCAGAATGTACTTAAGAAGAAAGACCTGCCTCCATTGTTATCCACTCTGACAAAAAAGAAAATCCCCTGTACTGATTCAATAAATATAAATTCTCTGTGTGCTTGTGTGGAAATATGTGTTCATGTATCCATATATAGATGCCTCCTTTACATATACACAAACACATGTCTATACTCAAAAAGCTAATTTCATACAGCTTTATGCCTCCCAGTGAAGCCCTACGGGAATTCTCTGATGTCTAACAGGGCTGAGTTCAAATCACAGGCTACGGACATTAGCAGGATGCCATTCTGTCCTCTCATACATCTTCACAAAATTTAGAGGAACTTAGTATCATTTCAGACCACTGCCAAATTTGAAATTTGCCAAAGTGATTAAACATCACAGGGTTGGCAAACCAGGAAGGACAGTCAGTGACAAGCAAAGAGCCAATGCTGCTGTCCCACAAGCAGTATTTCCTTAGGAAACACAAAAAAATTTTGATTTTATGAATAATTTTTATTTCCTGTGTGGGTCTTTATGCCACAAGCAAGGCAAAGTAGGGAAGAAAATGGTTTATTTGTGAAAACTGGAATTTATCAATACCTAGGAAGTTTCAACTCTTTTTCCATGTTTTTTTTTCTCTGAAAAAAATGCAAAAACGGCTTCAAGTCTTCAGCTGTTCATTTAGCATGTGATAAAATCTCACTAAACTTGAAAGTATATTGCAGTTTAATAGCCATATCTGCAAGCAATTACAAAATCATGGAAAACATTAAGCTATTCTTTGTTCTAAAACTCCTGAGGATTAATAGGTATGGCTGACTTTCTTGGGTTTACTTTTGAGTTTAGTACCTAATCCGGTTACAACAAAATGCAGCCATCAATTGCAGTAAGATCTCATCTTCAGCCTCCCATCAAATCCCTAAGGGCTATGGAGAAAGACAATTAAACAGAGATGTACAACACTACCTCAGTCACGCTAAGTCTGGATGCACTATAACAGCACAACTGAAGAAAGAGCGTTTTACTGGACCCAAAGTGATGGGTGTTACCACTTCATGCAAAAATGCCCAGTCTACCACCTACATCCAGATAGAAAGGACAAGAGAAGTCCAAGTCCAAGGCTTGTGACCCTACCAAATCCACAAAAGAAACAGCAAACATTATCTTGAGTTTTATCATGAACGTTGCCTCTGGGGAAAGTGTTTAGCCATTCCCTCCCACCTGGAGCATGACACTACTATAGTAATAGAAACAGCTTGATGCATACTTCAACTTCTCCTAAGACAGTGTGCTAAGTCCAACTAGGGTTTCTTTGCTAAACTGCATCTTCTTCCAGGTTTGTCGATTCTTCTAACGGAGCTGAAACCTGCTGCTGTAGCTGTCCTAGAAGACAGCTAGAAAGAAACAAATGGGATTCAAACTTGTCAGCAAAATCAAATGAAATCTGCTATGTTTATTAGTTTATCTATATTAGTTACTAGTATAGTAGCTAATAATTCATATTAGCATTCAAGTTTCATATGGCAAAAATCCTCCCAAAACCTTGGAGTAAGCCTGAAAATATGGGAAAAACACAGAATAATAAATGGGGTTCATATCTGCGTGATTTTTTTATTTGAAATTTTGTCAGTGTGGTATTAATATGCACATCTTCAAGCTCCACAATCCTAAAAGTGTTAACTGATCATAAGGACTTCTATGGGAATTGATAAAGCAAAGCATCAAGAAGGGGGAAGCGGTGGGATCCAATACTATTAATCCAGGGCTAAATGCATTACAATTAGCAAATTACCAATCCCTTCATTTACAGAAAGCTATGTTACACTATATGCAAGAACGCTGTCTATTGACTACCAAAAGGTGTCACACAGCAGGACTGCTGAGTGCAGAATAGATACAGCTCAGTTTTCCAGAGGAAAACACAGAACTCTCAGTTCCATAGCACAGTTGGAGAGACTCGTAAGTGAAATTCAGACTGACTGTAGAATAAAGTGGTGGAACAGAAGTATTAAAATTATAAAAACAGTAGTCTGCACACTTAAGAGGAGGAAGATAAAAGCTCAAAAACTAAAGCTGGAATCTAAAATTTTTCTTCTTCAAGCAAAAGTTGCCACAACTGAAATTTCCATCTCAAAGGCAGTCACTGAATTGTAAACAACCAGTTCCAATTACTCAAGTTGGAGCAGGAAGTATTACCAAAGATCTGCCAACTAACATCATTTGCCCTAAGAAAGCAATGAATACTTCTTAATCCTTGCCTCCCCCTCCTTTAAGACACAGGCATCAGAGCTAGAAGCCTATGGGCTTTCAAGCATGCAAGGAAAGAGATCAAGTACTGATTTAAAACTATTTTTGCATTAAGAGAGCATGAAAGGAACAAAATGTGAATACATCCCTATTTATACAAGCTGTTGCTGACCTTTTCTAATTCACAATGTTGTTATATTACAACTGTATAAGTTATCTGCAGATATATCACATATCTCAAACTACTGAATCGTATACTTGTAAGACAAATATGCTGGTTTTCACTAAACAATTGAAATAAAACTGTGTGGCTTATGAAGAAAGTCTCACTTGAAACCTCTCATATTGCAAGTAATTTAATATACTCATTTTTCATGGCAGAACTTACCACGGAGTAAAATACAATACAGATATCTTCCTTCAAAAGACACTAACAGCATGTAAATATTTAAACAGCTCATTTCTTAAACCAGCAGGAGACAGCCAAAAGTAAAGACAAACAATCATAGGTGGTTTCGTGTGGTTTGTTGGTTTTGTTTTGTTTTTTAAGTGAAACTTTCAGTTAACAAATTATTAAGTATAACTTGTAAAATGTAGACATTTCAGAAGACGACTAAAAGTTCTAATGATTCCAGAAGCTGCAGTTAAGCATTAATTAGCAAACAAAATACTGTAATGACCCTGCAATACTGAAAGCTGTATACACAATGGCACAGAATCTGAACAAGTGAATACACAGGCATACATACAATTAACATTAACACTGGGTTGCAAATTTCCATTAAAATATCTGTACGTGGTAGGATTCAGGAAGCCTTCAACAATTTTTCCCCCCACAACATTCATATCTTTGTCAGCCCCTAAATATCAGTTTCTGCTTATTTAGAGCCAACATTCAGATTTGTAGTCCTTACTGAGCAACTCCTTTTAAAAATACCACTTCTCTTGAAAACCCTGCAGCTAATTCTATCAAGACTACTTACCAACAAAAGATGTTGAACTGGATCACAATTCATACAAAATACCCAGACACTACTTCCAATCGTTGTGTGCAATTCTCCATATTTAAACCCATCCACAGATTCTCCTATATTTACTATACATAGTACATACAAGAGTGAATATACGTATACCCATACCTTCTGTAGTTGGAAGTAGGTCTTTTTCTTCACTCTTTGTTTCTGTCAGTTTCTCTGTTCTCAGCAATACTTCTGCAAAGCTTTCCAAAGAATTGTTCTGGTACATGCCATAGCTGATTTCAGACTGGAAGTAAAATAAGATAACTGACACATGCACACTACACCCTGCAGTTATATTTAGCTCACTTGCATCAGATGCAATTATCTACCTCAGCTCCTGCATTCGCTTTCCTTTCTGTTCAATTCTGGATTTTCTTCCTACTATTGCACAAAATCTCAAGTCGCACAAATAATCCAAAATCCATATTATTAATTATGAGAGCTCAACAAAAAACTAATACTTCAGAATTCTGTAACAGAAACTTACTTCTGCAACATATGGATCAGCAATTAGAGACTCATAAAACGGATGACAGCCTTGTTTTTCCACAGTGGCATTTTCTCCAGACCCACTTTTTAATACATCTTGGCCCTGGGAAAAATAAGATAGTTGAACGTAGTCATAAAAAAAGCTCATTAAAAAGTCTGTAACTGCTATTCAGAAGGGAAGCAACTGTAAATGAAAATATCATTGAATTCAGTGGGGAGAAAGACAGGAGTCATCTTACATAAACCAATGCTGAATGAGGTCCAGTATTCTTAAAAAAAAGAAAGAGAATCATGCGCAAAAGTAGTACCAGAGAAACTAGTATCATAAACATTAAAGAAAATCCACTGAAGTAGAGAAGGTAGAAAAGAGAAACTGAAAAGGAACAGCTTTGACTATGAAATGACAGTATTTAAAGAGGGGACTTCACTGTGCTTTCTTCCCCAAAGTTCTGAAGTTCTGCCAAATTTCAACTATGCTTTCTCACACTATTGTTAAAAAAGCAGGAGAAAACAGATTAGAAAACAAGAGAATGAAACGGCTTTAGACCCCTTCTTTCATTGGGATTTGCCTGCAAAAAATCCCTTGATGTCTCTAGTTCATTTATTGATTTGAGGTCTTCAGTTATCAGATACCTATAAAGGAGCCCAGCTTTTATACTAACATATCAGTGAACGTGTAAACATCTGCAGACACATTAGCAATCCCTTACATGTAGTGGTCGAAGATAAGTTAATGATCTCTTCCACCACTGTCCATCACTGACAGCATGCAGCATGGCTTTTGTAGTCATAGTTGTGTTAGACAACACCTTCATGGTTTTTGATGTCGTCCAGTACAACAAATCAGCAGACTGGCTAGAGGAGACGTTGGTTTCATCCTGTGAGCATATCCAACACACAACGGCAAGTGTTAGACTCATGCTTTAATTAGGCTAATGACCTAAAGTCAAACACATTAGCGATCAGGCACACTATGTTAATGACATATAAAAAATTTCAAATATGTTAAATTAAAGTAATTTAAGCAACAGCTGTCATAAAAACAAACCAAAGACAAGTTAAAAGTGGTTTAGAAGTTCCAATCTGAAGTGAGTAGTGTGATCAGTAGAACATTTTGCCCCTTATTCAACTATAACCTCTTGTTTCCACAGACACCAGCTGGTTTTAATTCCAAAATTTATAATGGTAATGTTTTACATAATTGTTGAATGCTTCTGTTAAAATAATGATCTCTACAAATGAGGAGATTGAGCAGGCTAAAATTGATCTTCAATAATTCAAGAAAGCTGATAGTAGAGACAATCTTGTATTTGTACAGAGGTAGGATTAATTAAGTCAAATTCTCAGTAGGGGAAATTGTGAAGAGATGTAAACATTCATCTCCACACCAAGTGAAAAAGTATCATCAAAATTTGAAATTCTGCAGTTGGCTCTTACAAGGTACCGAATATAGCAAACCTAAAAGACTTCAAAGAAGAATCAAGACCACAGCCTATTCTCAATCCCAAACTGCTTCTGCAATACATGCACATATACGACTACACATTATCCTGCAAAACATCTTCACTCAGTCTCAGTAAACTCACATGTAAGACAATTCTTAAAAGTACAAGACATGTTCCACAAATGGAGCTTTCTATACCAGCTCTTCCTCATGTAAAGAATTTAAATAATACCCAGAACATCCATGTTGGTTGATCTGTGCTCTTCCAGTCCTGAAAGGTTTGTGTTAATCGCATGCTTTACAAAGCTTACACATTAGACATAAATATATAATTAGCATGCTAATGTAAACACACTGTCTTCAGCAATAGAAAATATTAATGTTTTCCTCTGTACAGCAAACTTCAACAGTTTTATAGCCAATGTTTCTCCCTAACAACTCTATTATTTATTTACCCATACACTGAAGTGTATTGAAATAGAAAAATTCTACCTGTATAACTGAATGTGAGGTATTAGTTTACAACTTGCTAACTCTTCACAAAATTTCAGACATCAGACCAAAAGGATGCCAAGTTATGCTCAAGTGAATTATGTCCCACCATAACTTCAGTGACAAAACATGCTAGCTTCAATAACAGAATTTCACTGCAGACTAAGTTATTTTTAGTACCTTTTACTGTAGTATGCAGTAAATCACTGCCTCAAGCTGACCACTGAAGCAGCAGGTCCACCTTAAGTCCTTCTTTCCATTAAGGCTTCAGCATTTTTTTCACTCTTTTCTGAAATTATATTCTGCATTTCACAGATGCACCACTAATGAACTGACTGGCTAAACGGGAATTTTCAGCTCTTACTTCACCAAATTAAGAAAGAGCATGACAAGTACAAGAAGCCAGAATTTTTACTCCTCTGAAAAGTAAAAAGCAACAGAAAATCCTGGGTCTGGTGGCTTGGTGGGGTGGGGGAGAAATTCTTGTTTGTGTGGTTTTTAAATAAACCACTCTTGGTACTTAGTACAAAAGCTTTCTGTAATTTATTTTAAATGTTATATACAGAATACTAATTTCTCTCTCTGCCTCTATTTTCAAGCAGATGCTGCAGGACACCTAACTGATTCTTCATGGGGAATAAATAAAACAAAAGCAAAACAAATCAGAACCAGAAAAAAAAATCTTCCCCCCAAGTTCTCAACTGCATTTGAGCAAAACACCATTGGTTTTTTGTTTTTTTTTTAAATAAACCTCCTTCAGTAGTCTGAACACTAATGGGCTAACTTGTATGCTGGTGTGTATGCTTCTATAGCTCTACCGCCATCAGATAAACTCTATTGATTTTTTCTAAAAAGAATTTCAACTCTTACGAGTAATTACTCTTCTCTGCACAAATAAGAATTCTGTTTTCTGAAAAGCCATTCCTCTGTGTACCTGGAACAGCAACACTTTCAAGCTATAACTTCTTGCTATCCTGAATCAATCTCTCATAAAATTAATGATTTCTTAAAGATTGCTGGAGGTCTCATTTTAAGAAGACAACTTTAATTGTATCCTTTAATAGTATCATCAGGAGTAAGTTATAGTTTGGAGATTTCGAGGGGTGTTTGGGGGAAATTATTTTCTTGTTTTATTTCTTCCCGATATCCTTTATAAAGGTAAGCACTTCTGATTAAAAACAAAACAACAACTTATTAATCCTAAATTAGCAGCTTAAAAATTTGTATGAATCTAAATGGATATAAAAACAGTCAGCCAACAAATTCTGAAGTATCAAGATACTCTAAAATAACAGCTAAAATATTTTTTTATATATACATATGCTCATACATACACATATATACCATTCCAAACTGTCTAATGCAAGGATAAACAACAAAGCCAACTATTTTTTAAATAAGCCACAGAAGAGAGAGTAATAAATTAGAACAACTGCAACACAGATTTTTTTTTCTTTAATGCCAGTTAGTCAAGGCGCAAGGATCAAAACATGCAAAAACCATACACTGTATACACTTTATGCATTAAGAGTCATTATGCATTAAGATCACGAAAGAAACAAAGTGAGGTGGAACAGATTCTGTTCATAAGACAGAACAACTATTAGCTTTCCTTTTTCTTTTTCCCTTTTTGGTACTCCCATTGGGAAACAGCAATTTAAAATAGTGTCTTTTAATTAACTATTCATGTTTATTCCACATTTATGTTTTATGCCCTGGAGGGTTTTGGTTTGGAGTTTTTTGTTGTTTGTGGGTTTTTTAATTTTGTAGTGTATGTTACAGCTAATGAACCAGTCTAATTGAAAACTCCAGTCCTGCAAAGATAAAGCAGACCCTAGATGAGAGACTACAGAAAAGATTCAGCTCAAGATGACAACACTAAAATTCAGGTGTCACTGGATGTCTAAACTCTTATTAGGGCTATAATGTCACTGGAACCGAAAAAGTAACCCAGCCTTAAGCATACACAATGCATTTGATACAGCTGCTTAAACACAGGCTTTGATGACTGTCTGAGATATACAGCAGTAATTAAGATATCTGCTTAACACTTGTAGATCTGACAGAGGACCTAGACTTTTAGGGTCAGTAGCTAAAGGACCGAAGGATAACTCAGGGCATGTCAAATTGTTGATATCTATGATTAAGTAACTGAATCAAGCACCTAATGACTGATTAACTGACTTATTCTCTATGCACCATTGACTGGATCTCCACTGACTACAACAGGAGTTTAAATAGTGCACATATAGAGTTCCACGTTGAGATTTTTCTCCTTCTCTGCACAAGAGTTCAGGGACACTGTAAATGATCATGATTCCTTCAGGAATTACAGCCACCTCTTCCTATAAGAAGAATTCTAATTTAATTATTACAGAATTAAAACCAGTACATTTACTAAACCACAAAACACAGCTCCAGTTAATCACAAAATAAAAAATAAAAGTTAAAAAAAAAAAATCACAACTATTTGAAACAGCAGCTGGAGCATTATTTTTACCCTGAGGTTCCAAAGACTCCAGGTGGGAGAGTTCCCAGTGCATGCTACACAAATATAACATTCCCTAATCATTTCTAACCAGCAGAGATAAAAATGCATGACATACCACTTTAATGTACACAAATGCTTTAAAAGATCCTGTCTTTTCCCAGATCCAGTGCTTGGGAAAAATGCAAAAGCAAAGAAGATGCTAATGCTCTGTTAATCGGAAATTTTCTTTTCTTTAAGCAACGTTTAAGAAAATCATTCCTATAATTTGAAGATACTCTCCTCTAGAAATGATGTCTGCTCTCCTATCAAAGAGTTTGGTTTCAAGGAAACTTGAAACTGCGTATTTCTCTTGTGCTTATGTGCTACTTCACAGTAATTAAGTTTTCACATTCAGATACGTAAAAGATAATGATTTTATTTATAAAAGACATAATGCATGTTTTCAGTATTACATAGATTTAACAAAGTCAGAGCTCATTTACAAGGCAATTGATGGTTGTTTCTACTGTTTATACACAACACAGCATCTCGTGACTAAGCATTATATTTTAATCTAATAATGTTAGCAATAATATTCTGAAATGCTTTTCATGAATCAAGACCTTAATTTTCTCACTGAGATATTTTGTTTGAGAAGCACAAGATCAGTTGTTGAGGCTTAAAAAAAATCTGCTATGTAGCTTCCAGAGGATAATTTCTCCAATGGATCTCATGAGTTCAATCAACAGTGACAAGCTGGCACTACAGTAATGAAGTACATCCTTGTGCAAATGCATTAGTTCCTACAGAATAATTACATGCATCTTTATCATAGCAATCAGGAATTTCCTTCAGAGTAGGACCAGCAAAAACTTGGAGAAAAGTTATACTGAAGTCAATATGACAGCAATGTTAAATAACACATTTCTATGCAATCTGTGAAGATGTGTAGCCAGCTGCTACCAAGATTTCTGCAAGTTTCATGGGAAAAAAGTTCCAGAGGAAGAACTTAAAATAACAGAAATTAAATGAGTTTAGAAGTTTCTAGAGAGGAGTTCATCAAGAGAAGAACGATTGACAAGTATAACCAGTTGATGATGTAGGTTGGTATAAAGAAAAAAATGGTAATGGCAACTAATGATTCAACACTAGATAAAGATAACAAGAGGTAGAAAAAGGTCACTAAAGCTTTGAAATGTAAGATTGATATACTTACAGATAGGTATTTTTAATGCAACAGAGAAAGGGATGCCTAAACACATGTATGCCAGAAGAAGCTTAGTCAAGTCAAGATAAGAAAAATTACACTTAGAGCACCAATCTGAAAAGGTATCAATAAGTGAGAAAGAAGAACATTTGTCAACTCCTTGAGAAAAGGGTGCTGTAAGTTAATCAGGACATAAGCAAAAAAGAAAGGATTAAAAAGAAAGGGAAAAAAAATCTTATCGTTTGTTTTCTCTTTGAAGAAACTGAAATTCTGTGCAAGACAATGAAGGTGAAGCACAAGGAATTAGCTGAAGCAGAACTACAGGAATTGCAGTTATGGGATTCAGTTAAGTCAGAGAAACTGAGTTATTGAATATATTCCTTTTCTAACATTTCAGGTGTCTGTAACAAAGAAAGGGTTATGCAGTGACTAAATTCTTGGCTGTTTCCTCCTGTGTCATTGCAAGAAGTGAAAGAAGCTATAAATCCGTATTAAGTCAACTGGGAGAGAACAAAAAGACAGAATTATCAAATATACAGAACTCATAGTCTAACAGTCTGAAATATGACGTGTCAAGAAGCTGTATTAAAACAGAAAGAAAAAAACCTCAATGAAGCAACATACAAACTCACCAGGTCAACTGTCTGCCTACTTCCAATTCTAACCAGACAACCGACCACAACTAAGGCGGAAACAAATCAAAGATATATTGGAGAAAATAAGAGTGGATAATTTTCTGAATGCGAATTCCCCAGCATAATGAAAATTGCTTGAGATATCCAAACTGAATTGATAATGAAGTTAATTAGTGAGTTTACTCAACCCTGATAAACCCTTGAATAAGTTTCTGAATCATTTATATGCATGCATAATTGTTCCGTCACAACATAGAGTCAATAGTACTACAGCATATGAAAGGTGATGCATGACAAATTTGTTATATACATTAAAATATTGTAAACATATGTACGCACACCCACATCAGAAGGTTCCACAATTCTATTAAGATCTACTTAATAATCTTCCTCTCAGAGAGATTCATTTACCAATTTCCAGAAAATAAAAAACATTCGTGCCAGTGAACAGAACTGTTCTTCGTATCAATGATTCTAGCAGATACATAAAGTGTTTACCTCTCTCCCTCTGAATACTGTTTTTAGTGCTATTTTACTTTCCTGACCATTTATTTTTCATATATGCAAATATGTATACATATGTTTACATATGCAGATATATACACAAAGTATGCATGTATGCCTATACATATATAAAAACCATACACAAAATATAGATATATACATAGAAGTTGCCTGTTCCCATTCCAATAACATGAAGGAGAGGTGTGGGTTTTTTAAGCCACCTGGTGTTAAATATACCAAAGGCAAAGACTAGCGTGTTTCATCTACAGCTGTCATTGGTAAAAATTCCCTAAGGGTATAACGACATCAAGGAAGCTGCAATTCAGATATTTTTCTCAAAAAGCCAGACTATGCAGCTTGAAGCACCTTCTTTCTTTCTTTCTTTCTTTCTTTCTCTATTTCTTAAAGGTTTTGCCCCCCCATCTGTTGATCACCTACAGAAAAACTCAAACCGAAAACAGAAAAAAAATCCTTAGAATTTTCCACTCTGAAGAGTATGAAAAAGACACTCCTTTCCTTCATAAATAGGTTATTAGATCTTCTTTAAAGAGAGAAATGTACTTGCAATTGTACATGTACACACTTAAATTTGTTAATATAATAAACATGAAAAGTAGAAAGAATAATAGTAGACATTTTTCCTGCTGCCCTGCCTCTATTTCCCACAAAACACTCAATGTTCCTTCTGATCTCATGCACAAAAATAATTTCACATGCAATATATGAAAGTTATAAAACGGCAAAAGAAGTCATAAACTTCATGATGCACAGAACAAAGGGGAAAACTAAGTTTAATTAAAGACTTTTTTAATTAAATATGTAGCTCAGGTTTATTTTCAAATGTCTTGCTTTGCAATTGGGACAGATCAAAAATCAAACCAACAATAATGTATTTTATCGTGTTAAGTTTTGTTTCACTTTCCTCCTCCCCTGCCTCTGGGTTTATATTTTTTCTATGGTGCTAAGACTGGGTAGGAAGAAGCAACAAAGAAAATCAGAACAGAGTAAGTATTTAAGAACAGAAATCAGTAGATATATTTAATGTTGTGCATTTTGTCTAGTATGCAGGTAGATGTTGCTAAAAACTCAAATTCAGCTCTTCAGCATAATGCAGAACAAAATCATTATTACTTTAAAAACTCTCTTTAAAGCTTACCTCTGTATCCTTACTGATCAACGAAGAAGGTCCTGATATATTTATATTCTCACCTCCTTCTGAAGGAAGAAACTGGTAATTCACAGCCTGATAAAGAATCTATAAACACAAAGTAAATATAATATCTTACCAGTCAAATAATCAAATGTAAGAATTATGACTGATGCCATAGGAAACCCAAAATATTCTGATGTAAAAGCTTTCATGATAGAAGAACAAGGGTGCAGGGGAAGACAGAGAGAAGAACACATAGGTATCTTTGACATCCTTTCACTGTTGTAGTCCCTAGACAAAATGATCTTCCCTCCTCTGTGATTTGTGTGTGATATTTTTCACACAATGTAAGAATCTTTTTTTTTTTTTTTTTAAATTATACGCACCCTGCTGTACTACATAGGCTAAAGAACTCCTATGAAAAACACCCATTATTGGAACTGTGCCTCTGAGGTGTTGCGCAACTCCACAGAGGCAAGTATTACACAAGATAATAGTTTTGTGAGCAGAATTTCCACAGGCCACAGAACTGATGAAGGTCCACAAAAAACCCTTACATATATCATCTAGCCAGCAGGACCTTCTGATAAAGATTTTTTGCATATGTATCTCTCTATCTACATACAAAGACAGAGTGTTTGGACCGAGCATGTAGGACCATTAATGAACAGAGCTGAAAAGCTTATGCTTGGTTTATGGAGGAAGTAATTGCAGAAGAATCTGATTAAAAGTGCTTTGACAGAAATCATGACTTGGTTTTGCCTTCCTGGGGCAAATACCAAATTAATCATCACTGCACTTTTGCTACAAATAATACTGCACTAACAAAGAAACCTTAGCAACAAATTCAGTCTCAAGTTCTGTGAATGGAGAAGACAGAGAATCATTTCCCTTGGAGAAGTGGGATGCGAGAGGGTAATAACCAGTGACTGAACAGCTGCACTGCACTACAACTAACAGGACATGAAGCCTTTAGAAGGAATGAGACAGTGATACAGAGGCAGTGAACTGACAGCAAGTCTAACAAATTCTGGCTTATACAGTGCCAAAAGTTTGTTTGACTTCAAATTCTAATTCCAGGTATAGGTACATAACGGGGGAAACAAGCTTTTATTTCTATACTGTACAGGTATCAATTCTGCAAAGATTCCACTTACGTTTAAGCTCGTAATTGTACCTACCTCTCTCAAATTTGAGTGCTTTCATGATGAAAAAAAAGATAGTAAATAGCTTGCAGGAGCTAGACTTTATTTCAAGTCTTTTGTAGCATTTTATCCTGTTACTGAAGCAGCACAGACTACCTCCATACGTTGCCTGTATTTCTCACAGACATTGCTATACAAGCAATTTTGTAAAGAAAAAGGCTACGCACTTGCAGCGGCCTTAATTAGACTGCACATGTACTGTAGCTATCGCTCCCTTCTCCCCGATTCTTCAGACACAGAATGCAAGCCCTCTAAGATGTTGGGGTTTTTTTTTTTTACACGAAGATAAATCTATGAACATTGTGAACTCTTAGACAACTACGACAAATATGAACTCTTAAACAAGTAATAGTACGTAGGCCAAGCCACAATTACACTGAACAGAAATTGAACGTTTTGACAACCTAAATTACTGCACTGCCGTTTCAAATAAAACTTTTCAAAAGGTTTGCTATGCCATCTTGCTATAACTTGTACTTAAATGCCATAATTACTTGTTCTTACATATATAATATGATCAGCTGAACACCTAAGATCTGATTCTACTAAGAAGTCAGTCACTGCACAGTTAATAAAGATGGCTCAGACATAAAGCCTGTTGTAGTTGTTAAAACCATTGCATGGTTGCAATCATTAAGAAAATAATTTCATTGTATACTGGGTAGAGATCATAAAAATGTAAGAATAAACATTTAACAGATATTTATGTGGGCATTTAGTGAAGTTGCATTACAAGGTGTAAACAGGCGACAGAACCTGGAAAACATTGAAAAAAATATTTAACTGCATTTGCAAATATATTTAAATCAGGCAATAAATGAAGAAATTAAAAGTACTGAAGATCGAGAACACAATTGCACTCCTACTTGAAAAGCCAACTCATCATATAAAAATGCTTATAAAAAGAGTTCATTTGTTGAAATATAACAGTGAAAGTAGAAAAATACAGTAGAACAAATATAAACTTGTTGGGAGGTGGAACTTAAAGAAACAAACTTAAAAATGAGCACAAGTCCCCTTTACTTTGGTAAGCACTGAATTTGCATGAAAGAAGTTTCAGAAACACCTACCTGGGTTTGCAACGAACTGCTCACTCCCAGCAACGCCTCTATGGCACTTGGGGGACAGTGTGTCAGAGCAAAAGCCATGAGTTCTTGACGCATACCCAAATCATGGTAGCCTTCCGATTGCCCAAGCTGACTGCATACTTCCCAGCTTTTAGAATAACCTACAAGGGAACACAAAATGTACTTCTGAGGTTGGTAAGCTTCAGAAGTGATAGAAGAATGCTGCATAATTCTTACTCAATGAGATAGAGGAGCATATGACATTCCTGCCAACACTTACCCCTGAGAAAGGAACCATAAAGGCTCCATAAAACAGAGATGTAACTCAACTTTAGACTGACCAAATGCATAGAAGATTCGTTATTATCATGTTGTAGATATCAGTACAATAGGCATCTGTAAGCCTACACACTGTATTTTTACATATTGCAGTAAGAAAATCATAATTTACTTCAGAGCATGGTATTAAACACCTCACTGGAATGGCTCAGGAAAAAAAAAAATATCACTTGATATAACTAAAAGAACCTCAATTCATCTCAGACTTTCCCACTTCAATCTCAAGGCAGAAAAAAGAGCCAAAGAAACAAATCCCATCTTCCTTAGTACCTTGACACGTGTCATTTGTTTAATATCTTTATTGATGATCTGGATGAGGGGATTGAGTGCACCCTCAGTAAGTTTGCAGACGACACCAAGTTGGGTGGGAGTGTTGATCTGCTCGAGGGTAGGAAGGCTCTGCAGAGGGACCTGGACAGGCTGGATCGATGGGCCCAGGCCAACTGTATGAGGTTCAACAAGGACAAGTGCCAGGTCCTGCACTTGGGTCACAACAACCCCATGCAGCGCTACAGGCTTGGGGAAGAGTGGCTGGAAAGCTGCCTGTCGGAAAAGGACCTGGGGGTGCTGGTTGACAGCCGGCTGAACATGAGCCGGCAGTGTGCCCAGGCGGCCAAGAAGGCCAATGGCATCCTGGCCTGTATCAGCAATAGTGTGGCCAGCAGGAGTAGGGAAGTGATCGTGCCCCTGTACTCGGCCCTGGTGAGGCCACACCTCGAATACTGTGTTCAGTTTTGGGCCCCTCACTCCAAGAAGGACGTTGAGGTGCTGGAGCGTGTCCAGAGAAGGGCAACGAGGCTGGTGAGGGGTCTGGAGAACAAGTCTTATGAGGAGCGGCTGAGGGAACTGGGGTTGTTCAGCCTGGAGAAAAGGAGGCTGAGGGGAGACCTCATCGCTCTCTACAACTACCTGAAAGGAGGTTGTAGCGAGGTGGGTGTTGGTCTTTTCTCCGAAGTAACAAGTGATAGGACGAGAGGAAATGGCCTCAAGTTGCAGCAGGGGAGGTTTAGATTGGATGTAAGGAAAAATTTCTTTACTGAAAGAGTGGTGAAACATTGGAACAGGCTGCCCAGGGAAGTGGTGGAGTCCCCATCCCTGGAGGTATTTAAAAGACGTGTAGATGAGGCGCTTAGGGACATGGTTTAGTGGGCATAGTGGTGTTGGGTTGACGGTTGGACTCGATGATCTTAGAGGTCTTTTCCAACCTCAATGATTCTATGATTCTATGATTTACCTCCACTCATACCCTCACATATACAAATGACATAAATACCACAAATATTTTGAGTGTTTTGATAGACATCTTAGAAAGGCAGACATCTAAAAAGACCAGCACATTCCTACTAGCTGTAGTCACATATTTTTACCTGTTTGAAAGGGGTACAGTATCGAAAGAATGAGAAATTGTGGTTCCCAGAGGCATACAGAAAAGCTCCCTAAGGTTACATGTCTAATAGTTCGGTAACTATCTTATCACATACAGTATTTGCTGTGTGCATCTCCATTCCATGTATTTGTGCATTACATATGGTAAACACATTTGCATGTTTTTGTCTTGCAAACTAAATATCACAAACACCTAGGATCCATTTTTCCTGCATTAGGAGGAGATTACAGCAATCTGGCTGTCACCTTGCCTTGTCAGCTCCTATACATCACACACATCTTTTGTCAGAAAGCCAAGAAATTAAGTTTGGATATCTCCAAACGGACCTGGCAAATGTCTCTCCAAAAGTATAGGTCCAGTTTAAAGATACCTGAACTGTCTTTTATAATGTGCACACGACTTAGTAAGAAACAAAAGTCAGCACTTATTACTACAGCCTATAATACTGTTTTCAGGTTGAAAACTAAATACAAGACCCCTACCCAGCTGGCTAACAAAATTTTATTTCTTACTCTTCTGGTTTCGGCTGGGATAGAGTTAATTTTCTTCCTAGTAGCTGGTACAGTGCTGTGTTTTGGATTTAGGATGAGAATAATGTTGATAACACACCGATGTTTTAGTTGTTGCTAGGTAATGCTTACACTAGTCAAGGACTTTTCAGCTTCCCATGTTCTACCGACTGAGAAGGCTGGAGGTGCACAAGAAGCTGGGAGGGGGCACAGCCAGGACAGCTGACCCCAACTGGCCAAAGGGACATTCCATACCATGGGACGTCATGCTCAGTACATCAACTGGGGGAAAGCTGGCCGGGGGGGGCTGCTGCTCAGGGACTGGCTGGGCATCGGTCAGCGGGTGATGAGCAATTGCATTGTGCATCACTTGCTTTGTATATTCTATTATGTCAATTATTATTATGTCAATTATTATTACGTCAATTATTATTATGTCAATTATTATTATGTCAATTATTAAACTGTTCTTATCTCAACCCACAAGTTTTCTCACTTTTACTCTTTCGATTCTCTCCCCCATTCCACCGGGCGGTAGGAGAGCGAGCAAACGGCTGTGTGGTGCTCAGCTGCCGGCTGGGGTTAAACCACGACACTTACAATTATTTCCAGAGATGAACAAGTGGGATAGCAATTGCAAAGAAAGATTTTACACTATGTGAATGAACTTTTGCAAACTGAAACACATCTTAAGAAAAATATTGAAATATGTTTCTATAAAGAATTTTACAGAGAAGAAACATGACTATGTATAAATGCTAATGAATGTGTATGGACCAACATACATGTTTAATCTCAATAGTGTGACACATGAACGTTCATTAACAAAAATATAATACGAAAACATAGTAAACGGGATTTAAACTACATGACAAATTAAAACGTTTTCCTTTGCTTTCTTACAAGAAAAAAAGCACTGAGGAGACAATTAAAATGGAATCCCTACTGGGATATATTTTGAGCAAAAAATAAAGGATTATCTGAATGACAGTATGCAATTTCAGTTGAGAGATCTCAATGAACTAAACTGATTTTAGAAAAAGACCAACATTGCTCCAGAAGTCACTGTGGCTTAAGTATTTTGTAGTTCCATCACTACATGGAGTTCCTCCTCCATGACAACAGGATTTGTCGTATTTCATACCACCTGCCTTCTACATTTGACATGCTGATGTCAGTTGACTTCCACAAACAAAACGTAACTGATTTTTGAATGAAATGGACCAATCTGAACTACCACACTTCACAGTAGGTCAAGAGTCAGAACTCAAGATTTCCACTACCATCACCCCACATCACTTCACCTGTGGCCATGAGCTCCTGGCAATGCATACTAGCTGCTTTGTAGTCCTGGAAACTGAGAGCTTGTTCCACTAGAAGTATCAAAACTTGACCTTTTCTCTCCATCTGATCACCTCCTGTAAGAAAAATACAACATTTTTATTAGTTAATTGGAAGTAATGGTCGACTTAAGCTTGCTACTTCATTTCTTAAGAAAACTATATGCCACAACATGAAAAGCCCATCTTGAAATTGAAGCAGAAATATAATTATCTGCTTTTTCCTGAAGGAAACAATAAAAACAGTTACGTATTTTAAAACACACTGGCATCATAGCTGGCTAAAAAAACTACACAGCATGTTATGTCTAGGTTAAAAAAAAAAAAAAAAAGAGTTATGAAAACTGTATTTATGTGATGGCCAAGACATAGATCTAAACTGATATTTAAGGTAAGTGACATATAAATCAAAATCCTGACACTGAAAAAAAAAAAACAAACCTTCTGTGAAGTGTAACAGAAGAATTTTGAAAATTTCAATTGTTTTGTTACAGTATACAAAGCCCCAGTTTAAACTCCCACTTCACGAAGCCAAATAATTCATGAGATGTGGAAGACACAGGTATTTAAAAATCCCTACCCTCATAAATTGAGCGAGTAGAACTGAAACTATTTTTTCACACCATACACGTATCTCGGTCAGCAGACCTTCCGGACAATGCCTCTTCCCCCAGTTATGAGTCAAAAGTTAACACTTCAGATACTACTGATCTCATGAAAGTTATTTACTTTACTGACACCAGCTGGTCCAGTCTTCTGTGTATGTCCATGCACTATATGAGAAGGAGACTAAATATACACAGGAAAAATAATCTCACACTAGTCATTTTAATTTAGGAAAGGAAGATGGCAAGAAGCTAATAAAAATGAGTGGATTTTTTCTATACAAGCTTCTTGCTCATGTTTCTCCCTTAATATTAAAAGCAATTTTACGCAGTCACTGCTGTTACAGTCATTTGAAAAGGGCACTGGTTTATGAAACTGTATTACTACAACTTGTGAAATGCAAATATTTCAGAAGGTTAAACAGATCTGGTTCCAAAAACCATTTAAAGAGTACATGTTCTTAAATTGCAAAGCTGTTATTTTTAACTCTACTTTGTAGGTCCATCAACGTAGGCAAAGCAAATTTCTTTTTAAAGCTTTCTCAAAAGACAAGATATAGCAGTTGCACTAGAATGACATTCAGGGAAGCGAAGTTGCCCTAATTATTGAACTCAATCAAGATTCCCCTAATCCCGGCACCGTCCATAACTAACTCAGATGGGAGAACAGGTTGGCTTCCCATCATTTTATCTTTTGGCCTCTTGCTCTATATACTGCCAACACATGATGTTGCAAATTAATCACATCCAAAGCTCTTCTGTTGCAAAATTTTGCCCTCTGGAACCTGGGAACTTCTCATCCGGGCAAAAGCAATTACAGATGACAAAGAGCTGCTTCTATCTACACAACCTAAATGTGAACTGCCATTTCTATAAGCAAGAAATCCATACTTGCCACTCACCTTCTGATGCCCATTTCACCCTGACAGCTTTACTACTGACAGAGAGATTTGACTAAGTAGCAGACACAAATAAAAGGCACAAGAAATAATCAAACTATTGTCCCTCAGATTTCAGCTAGACAAAATAATCACTGCTATTTATTACTACTTAAAAATCAGCGGTATTGGAGGGAAGACAGGAGGAACACTTGGAGCAAGGAACAGTTTTCTTCCTAACTGTGCTTGAGCAGTGGTATGCTGACAAGTCCCCCATCCCCAATGTTTAAGCTAATTAGTTTTGATGTAGTAGGATAGATCTCCGCACGTTTTACAAAAGCACAAGCATAAAATATAAGAAACATTTTCCTTCCAGCCCATGGCTCTACTTGCTCATCTTATCTCTACTGTTCACTCATTTAAACTTCCATTATCTTGACCCACACTGTTACGCCACAGGAGAACCGTCAGCTCCGACATGGCTAGTGAATCCCCCACAACACACAGCCCAAGCCCTTTTTCACGTGGCTTTTATTGCCTCAACAGTGCAGTCACTTAAAATACTACCTGCTGCAGATTAGCGGCAAGGTCTTGTTCTTCTATTCAAACATGAAAAAATCCACTGCTTCAGATTCATGATGCCTCATTTGAAGGCATTTTTAATAATAAAGTCTTATAAAAGTGAAAGTTTTGAATTCTAAATTGTTCCCCTTGCTATTTTGGCAGACATCCAAGATTTAAAACCAAGAAAGGTTCAACGAGAAAAAACATTAAAATGGTGACCTTATTATATTACATAGTAATTCTGCATTAAGCCTTAATGTTAACGTTTGACATCCAGACTCAAACAAATCAAGTTCAGAAACTGGAAAGAATATCTTAGTTTTACTTTCCCTTTTATTATTTGTGAAAGTTTGTGTGTGTTCAGCTCCTTCAAACTATTGCCTCCTTATATCATAATGAAAATGCATTTATATTGAGTGTTACTCCACTCAGTAAGATATAAGTCTCCAAAGTTCTTTCCATTTCCTTTTGTTACGATGTTTAGCATTCAGATAGAAGTTGATACAAGCAGATATGACATTATACCTGAAAGGAGGTTGTAGCGAGGTGGGTGTGGGTCTCTTCTCCCAAGGAACTAGCGATAGGACAAGAGGAAATGGCCTCAAGTTGCGCCAGGGGAGGTTTAGATTGGACGTGAGGAAAAATGTCTTTACTGAAAGAGCGGTTAAACATTGGACCAGGCTGCCCAGGGAAGTGGTGGAGTCCCCATCCCTGGAGGTATTTAAAAGACGTGTAGATCCGGTGCTTAGTAACATGGTTTAGCGGTGGACTCGGCAGTGCTAGGTTAACGGTTGGACTTGATGACCTTAAAGGTCTTCTCCAACTTAAATGACTCTATGATTCTATTACAAATGATGAGAGGAAAAATATGGAAGCTCAGAAATAACAGAAAATCATTTTTTCTTGAGAAATAAAGGCTGTTCAAATACTTTTAAAAAGTTTGAATCCAATTTGGGTCACACAAAGGAAAAAAAAAGCTTATTGAAACACTTTGAGTAAGATACATGCTGTATTTGTGAGTGGATGAAATAACATTATCCTTAGTGAAACCATGTCATAAAAGTCAAATGCTACCAAAATTGTACGTATACACCAAAAATTCCACGCCACCTACATTTAGGAGATCAGAAACCATCTGTATGGTTACTTCCACAGGCGTTAAGCAAGAAAGTCAGTGTTGAGGAAGGTGGATTTCAAAAATAAGCTTTGACTTAGGAATGTGACCAAGGCTTAAAGTTACTAGAATTAGCTTATGGATATTAAAATTCACTAAATTACCATAGGAAGTTGTGAGAAAAGACAATAATGAACAGAAAACATTTCTAGAGAGCCTGACTCAAGAAATAAAGAGCAATGCTCACTAGATCTTTTTGGTACACACTAACAGCAGAAAAGATACTCTTAATTTCTGATACATAAGCTTTTTTTTAATTTTTTTTTGCTCCTCTATTTGCTAAGCAAGTAATTACATAAAGCAAATTCTTTCACACCCTTTCTTAACCGAGAGTGTGGATTAAGTGAGGATTGCGAGAGGTAGAACAGCTCCAGCTCCCTGAACAGGTGCAGATTTTCTGGCTGTCATGCTGAGCACATCCTCCCTCACTCACTTTGCTCATCTGTGAAATTCAGAAAACACTTGCGTGCTTACTTTACAGAGGTAGTGACACGAGGCTTAAGTAGAGTTTACTGTCATTAATCAAATACTTTAAAGCAATTAAAAAGCTAGCTGATGTATCATTACCTAAGCAGTATTTTAGCTTTGATAAGTATTACTCACTTTTAGTGCTGCTCTCTAAACAAACTGTATTCAGAGAACACAGTTCCCAAAGCTTTTTGAGGATGACCACGTGCACTCTACCCTTGTATGCATAGCCGTCGTGGTTTAACCTCATGGTTTAACCTCAGTCAGCAACTGAGCACCACGCAGCCGCTCACTCACTTCCCCCCCCCCCCCGCCCAGTGGGATGGGGGAGAGAATCGGAAAAGTGAAAGTGAAAAAACTCATGAGTTGAGATAGAAACAGTTTAATAACTGAAATAAAATAACAATAAGAGGGGGAAGGAGGGGGAAGGAGGGGGAAGGAGGGGGAAGGAGGGGGAAGGAGGGGGAAGGAGGGGGAAGGAGGGGGAAGGAGGGGGAAGGAGGGGGAAGGAGGGGGAAGGAGGGGGAAGGAGGGGGAAGGAGGGGGAAGGAGGGGGAAGGAGGGGGAAGGAGGGGGAACATACAAAGCAAGTGATGCACAATGCAATTGCTCACCACCCGCCGACCAATGTCCAGCCAGTCCCCGAGCAGCGGCCCCCCCGGCCAGCTTTCCCCAGTTTATGTACTGAGCATGACGTCACATGGTATGGAATGTCCCTTTGGCCAGTTGGGGTCAGCTGTCCTGGCTGTGCCCCCTCCCAGATTCTTGTGCACCTCCAGCCTTCTCAGTCGGTAGAGCACGGGAAGCTGAAAAGTCCCTGACTAGCGTAAGCATTACCTAGCAACAACTAGAACATTGGTGCGTTATCAACTTTGTTCTCATCCTAAATCCAAAACACAGCACTGTACCAGCTACTAGGAAGAAAACCAACTCTACCCCAGCTGAAACCAGGACAGTATCCACCCCTTATTCTCTACCATCTACGTCATGCCCAGGTCCCACACTTTCAATGCATTTTACTTAATCACCATGCCTTTTCCTGTTTTTTGATATATATATACACACAGATATCATTCCCTTAGTCTATGGGCCATCCCTCTAAAATGTTCGTTGAGTTCATTTAGTCCATGACTTTGGGCTCCATCTGTCATAACAGTCCTTCAGGGCAGGAGAGATGGAGATGGTATGCGGTGTTGGATTGTTTCATGTTGAAGTCAGTTCTGGTACCATCATCACTGTGCTTTGCTCAATTTCATCAAAGTTCATTCTTGATTAATCTGGGTGATTCTTATTGTAATATCATTGGTATGGCATATAATATCATGTAGCAATTAACATCATATAGTTCAAATCATTGGCTATTCTCACCCAAAACCAAATCCCCTTGAGGTACATATCGGACTTCCCCATCCTCCCGCATCACCCACCAAGTGCACCCAGGTCCTTGAGCAAAAAACAGTCCCACAACTGGGTTTGCCTTTGCCCAAGGCAGGAATAACCCAGACTGTCTTCCCCACCATATATTTTACATGTACTACAGGGACTTTATTCCCATCTACAGTACGTAAAAGTTCTGACTGGGCAGGGCCGGCTCCATTGGCAGATCCCCGAGTGTTGACTAACCAGGTGGCCTTTGCTAAATGTGTATCCCAATGTTTGAACGTCCCACCACCCATTGCTCTCAGCGTAGTCTTTCACAGTCCATTGTATCGTTCAATTTTCCCAGAGGCTGGTGCATGATAGGGGATGTGATACACCCACTCAATGCCGTGCTCTTTGGCCCAGGTGTCTATGAGGTTGTTTCGGAAATGAGTCCCGTTGTCTGACTCAATTCTTTCTGCGGTCCCATGTCACCATAGGACTTGCTTTTCAAGGCCCAGGACAGTGCTCCAGGCAGTGGCATGGGGCACAGGATATGTTTCCAGCCACCCGGTGGTTGCCTCCACCATTGTAAGCACGTGGCGCTTGCCTTGGCGCGTTTGTGGCAGTGTGATATAATCGATCTGCCAGGCCTCCCCATAGTTATATTTCAGCCATCGTCCTCCATACCACAGAGGCTTTAACCGCTGGGCTTGCTTGATCGCAGCGCATGTTTCCCATTCATGGATAACCTGCGCAATAGTGTCCATGGTCAAGTCCACCCCTTGATCACAAGCCCATCTGTATGTTGCATCTCTTCCTTGATGGCCTAAGGTGTCATGGGCCCATCCAAGCTATAAATAACTCACCCTTATGTTGCCAGTCCACATCCACCTGAGCCACTTCAATCTCAGCAGCCTGATCCACCTCCTGCTTGTTTTGATGTTCTTCAGTGGCCCCACTCTTAGGTACGCGAGCATCTACGTGATGGACTTCTACAACCAGGTTCTCCACCCGGGCAGCAATGTCTTGCCACAATGCAGCAGCCCAGATGGGTTTGCCTCTGCGCTGCCAGTCGCTCTGCTTCCATTGCTGCAACCACCCCCACGGGGCATTTGCCACCAGCCATGAGTACTGACTCAGAGATAGAGCACTGGCCACTTTTCTCATTCAGCAACATCCACAGCCAGCTGGATGGCTTTCACCTCTGCAAACTGACTCGATTCACCTTCTCCTTCAGCAGTTCCTACAACTTGTTGTACAGGACTCCACACGGCAGCTTTCCACCTCCGATGCTTTCCCACAAGACAACAGGACCCATCAGTGAACAGGGCATATTGCTTCTCATTTTCTGGTAGTTTATTATACAGTGGGGCCTCCTCAGCACGCGTCACCTTCTCCTCTGGTGAGATTCCAAAATCTTTGCCCTCTGGCCAGTCCACGATCACTTCCAGGATTCCTGGGCGACTGGGGTTTCCTGTTCAAGCCCATTGTGTGATCAGTGTGACCCACTTACTCCACGTAGCATCAGTTGCATGATGTGTACAGGGGACCCTCCCTCTGAACATCCAGCCCAGCATCGGCAGTCGGGGTGCCAGGAGGAGCTGTGCTTCAAGTACCAACCACTTCCGAAGTGGCTCAAACCCCTTCATATGCTGCCAATATCTCTCTTTCAGTTGGAGTATAGCAGGCCTCGGATCCTCTGTATCCCCGACTCCAAAACCCTAGGGGTCGACCTCGAGTCTCCCCTGGTGCTTTCTGCCAGATGCTCCAGGTAGGGCCATTCTCCCCGGCTGCGGTGGAGAGCACATTTTTTACATCTTGTCCTGCTCAGAATGGCCCCAGGGCTACTGCATGAACTATCTCCTCTTTAATTTCTTCAAAGGGTTGTCGTTGCTCAGGGGCCCACTTCAAATCGTTCTTCTTTCGGGTCACTTGGTAGAGAGGGTTTACAATCAGACTGTAATTTGGAATATGCATTCTCCAAAACCCCCTAAGAAGGCTTGTGTTTCCTTTTTGCTAGTTGGTGGAGACATGGCTGTTGTTTTGTTGATCACATCCATTGGGATCTGACGACGTCCATCTTGCCATTTTATTCCTAAAAACTGGATCTCCTGTGCAGGTCCCTTGACCTTACTTTGTCTTATGGCAAAACCGGCCTTCAGCAGGATTTCGACTATTTTCTTCCCCTTCTCAAAAACCTCTCCTGCTGTGTTGCCCCACGTGATGATGTCATCAATGTACTGTAAGTGTCCTAGAGCCTCACCCTGTTCCAGTGCAGTCTGGATCAGTCCATGGCAAATGGTAGGGCTGTTTCCACCCCTGGGGCAGTTGGTTCCAGGTGTACTGGATGCCCCCATGCATTCTTTTAGAATTGAAATTGAAATATATATGCTTGTAGTATTTGATAGGCTATATATTATATATAGAATAACATAGCATATACTATATACTCTATACACATATGTATAAAATTTATATAGGTATGGATAGATGTAGCAAGCAGGTCTTTCACAATCAGTAATCATATGGGGTGCAGGGGGAGCAAAGAGGGGGAAATGCTGAAACAAATTCCTCCAGTTAGCGGATAAAGCACAAGAAAGCACTCTACTCAGATACACACAGTGGATCGGCAATGGAAGGACTGCAAATTTGAGCATGCATAACCAATACTGGTAAGTATGTTCCACAAGAGAAAATTAGAACTTCTTTCACAGCAAAGGTGGCTCATAAATCAGGATAATTGTGTAAGTAGTGAAAACCAATTAGAGATGAAAAACAATTCTTTCTTCCAGCAGCACTTTATCTAATTCTTCATTAAGCAAGTCCATAAAGTTCAATCCCTCGATTCCTTTTCAATATCCAGACACATCCCAATACACCTCCATAAAACCATTCCCTTTCATCATAAGCTGTTATAAATCAAGTTACACTTTCCCAGTAGTTCTAAACCTGCTAACAAAGATTATCTGTGCTAAAACTGCAAGGAAGGTTTTCCTTTTCTAATATTCATTTTAAAATAAAATATACTCATTCACGAATCTTAAAAGTCTGTATGCGTGAGCTGCTCTTTTGGCTACTAATTAATTTGTGGAATAATATTAGCGTTTGTTATCATTCTTATGACTACAAAGTCCTAAAATAACTCTTCATCGTATTAATAATTAATTGTAACTCAGTAACTTAAATAACGAGTCGATAGATACAGAAATACCATTTCTACATAACTTGCTTTAAATATATATATTTTTTTATACCTACTATTAAATTTTACAAGACTTTTTACCGACTATGACTAAGGCTAAGCCAGCATTCCACTTAAAATCTGTTTTTAAAGGTATTATTAACCTAGCTGTTAAAATCATATGCAACTTTAAATTCAGTGTAAGTTTACCTACTACAGCACTCACTGGAAGTACATACAGCAGTAATTGAGGACTAAAGAGTGAAGCTCCACAGACTCTCTTTAATCTGTTGGAAAAATATTGCATTTGCATGCATGACTTAAAATAGCGATGACAATCATATTTCATTTATATGCTTTTGGATACTCTTCTGAATAGTCGTCAATGAGATGGAATGTCACGCACAAAAAAATCTGCAGTAATAGAGGTATGCTGTTTATAGCTTTTAAGTTCAGAAAAACTAAAAAAAGATTAAAGAAATACTGTGTTTCTTAAAATGAAAGAAACCTGTTTTCCATAGCCCATCTCCTACAACAAGTTTAGGTAAAATTTACAACTATGGCATTCTCATACTGAATCCATATCTTGCTTATAAATGAATATCCTGTACAGAAAACAGTATTTCTATATAAGTAATATGACCAGTCTTCCCTCAGTGACAGTGAAATGGTTTTTAATCACAAAAGCTTAAAACTACTATTTAAAAAACAAAACAACAACAAAAAAAACCCACCCACCACGACATCCACCACCACAGAAAGTCACTATTGGAAATGTTTTCTTGCTGTTTTTCCTTTCAAATAAATGTTAATCTATAACCAAAAGATAACTTCAAAAGTGACTGAGTTATCTGTTTATTTAGCATAAGAGACAAGAAAAGCAAGTGTATTCCTTACCAAGATTCACTCTTGAAATATACTTTTACTACTAAAATTCCATACTTACCACAGGAACAACCATTAGCGTTATTCCTGAGGTTAACCATCAAAGTCAGAGCACCCAACACTCCTAGAATAAATATGTAATTTGTAGCATAAGTAGTAGTTTTTTAAATCATTCACCTGCTTAAAAATTAACCACCTCACACATTCATCTTCTGGTTTTCTCCAGCCCAATAACCGCATGGTACAGAAAACCAGGAGGCCATTTCATCATCCAGTTTTAAATATCTCTTTTAAATCTCTCTTTTCAGTAGTATCTCAATAAGCGCCGCTGTGATTATAACACTAGCACACAGACATTACCATATCAATGAGCTCTATAGGAATTCCCTAAAGTTCTCTACTAATATACATTGCCTCTCATCTTTCAGTCTCTGGAGATGGGAGCCACCTCCATTCGTTCGTTCGTTCCCTGTTCAAAGGCATACCAGGGCACTGTAGATGCTGACCTACAACTAAGGCACTAGGGTAACACTACTGGACAAAATACTTCATGTTTTTAAGCTTCATAGAATCACTGTGGATTTTGCTTTTCCTTCTCTCATACAAAGAGAATCATTTAGATTCAAACAAGAAGGTAAAACAAAAATCAGCAACATTAGCCTAAAGAACCCAGAATATTAAGAAGAAAAATTGACAGATTTTAACTCGATGTGGGAAGAAGCGGAGAGGAGAGGGAAAGAGCTGTACAGCAATCTTGTCTTATGAACCAATATAGAATTTTTTTTTTCCAAAAGTCTTGCGAGCAAAGAAAAAAAGAGAAGTTATGACTGTCATTCTAGTTTTTCTAGAGAACAGGAGAAGATTACATGTAAAATGAACAAATAAGTAGATTGGATCCAGCTACCTAGCATGGTACCATCCCCTCCCCTCTGCCATCTTTCAAGTAGCAGTGCTACCTAACAGGAGCACTAAGCGTACCAGAGTCACGACGACATTTCCAGTGATTCCTTTCTTTAGGACCTAGGGATCTCAGGAGATCAACAACCTAACTTCTGTACCTCTGTTCATAACCTCACCCAACCCCCTTGAATATCTCCCTCCCTATATATAATACTACACAAAAATTGCCAGTACTAAGCTTCCTGAAAACATAAGAAAAAATTCTTAAATTATTTAACAAATAGAGAGAGAAAGGAACTAGCCAAGCATGCATCAGTGACAAAGCTGGAATGCACTGAATTTTTATACCACGCTGCATGAAATATGCATTTCTATTTTATATTTCTATATTCTATTTCTACATCATAAAAATATAGTAGTATTGTATTTGCAGTTGCATTGATGAAGTATTTTTCAAAAATCAAAAGGTCTGCCAGACACTTTTAGGTAGGCTATCTCAAAAAAAAAAAAAAAAAATCTAATATCCTTAGGATACAGTCCTTGAAGATGTTCGGCTCAATGAATACTCAAGCTAACATATTATTTTTAGCACACAAAGGAAGTACATGAAGCATAGACAAAAGTCTAACAGCTGAAGTTTATGCATTACAGATGACTTTTTTCCCCCTCTAACTTAAATGGGACTATTATTAAATCAAACTACCTTATTTGACAGAGACAGTAAGATTTACTGGAATTTTAGTACTACCCATTAACTGTAAAACAAAACATTCTCAGCCACAACTCCTCCAATCTGAAATGAGCTTTAACTCAAAATCCAGATTAAACAAGGCTAGTTTTATTTTAGGTATGATATTTTTTATTTAGGTATGAATGTCAGAGCAGCTGACAATATCAACTGTTATTTCATTCACGTAAAATATTTCATTCCTCCCCAGTGACTGCTCTTCCAGATGACTTTTCAGTTATATCCTTGAACACACATTCTAATGATCAACTCAAATGTCCTAAAGCATAACACAAATGCATGTTGTGTTGCAATTCAGTTTCTTATTACCATGGCTTACCTGCAACCCTTAGCAAATTTGCAAGTCCCAGGAGCTTAGCAGACTGCTTATAGTTCGTTGACAACTGAGCAAGACAGTCCTTGATGAGACTAAGTCGATCAGAACATAAACGCACTGTTGAAAGAAGAAGTGGTGTTAGAGACTGTATAAATGAACCCTACTGCTGTATTTCTGGTTAAACAATGTAGATGCAGAAAGAGTGCTACGGAGTGTAAGACTGCAAACACAATCTGAAAACCAGCCCAAATGTACCTGCATGCAGATCCTCAATTAAGCCTATAAACAGAAAGTTAAAATAACACTACAATATATCCAGCCCCAATCATTAGCAAGTCAGGCTGGGAAGGGAGGAAGAAGAGGGAGATTGACCTGAATGAAAACTTATTTTTGTTTCAGGTTTTCAGACTCAATGTTTTTAAATTTATATGACTAACCATATACCTTTATACAATTTTTTTTTAGAATATCATTTTTGCAATATTCTCAGAAAGACTGCTAAAACAGACATTAACTTTCATTCAGAATGTTTTAAATAAAACATTAGTGTTTTATTTAAACTAATTAATGAAACTAATATTTCACGCTACATTTTATTTTAGGGTGGACAGGATACATCACACAGACTGAAAGAACTATCATAAGCAAAATCTTCAGGCTGTTTTAATTTACATAAATATTTTCTGAGCAAGTGAAGGGATAGCCTGCAAATTCACCAGGTTGTGTTAATCATATCCCGAGAAGCTTATAATTAGTACTGTTTTTCAAAAAATATTTTACCAAGAATTAAACAGTTACCTTAATTATATAATTTAATATCATGAACCAATCTCAGTGCTTTTTTTAGCTAGTTAGTGGGTGGCTAACTTCAGTCTGCTGCTTTAAAAAGTAATGTTTTCATACCATGCAAGTTCTCAGAACACAGAGGAACAGCATGCAGACCTTCCACTTAACACTCAGTAAGACATGAATGTCTGCATGGGGAATAAACTCTGCGTTAGCATATTGGGCTTAAAACTTATGATGTTAGGGCTCTCAGTAAGAGCAAAGAAGCACTCGCATAATGAAAACTCTATTAAAAAGTTCTGGAAATCAAATTAGACTAAAACAAACTAAGAATGGAGGAGCAGGAAAAGGTTACACTTTTAGTTTAATTTTTAATATTCTATCACACACATATATTAGTATACAGCAGTAAAATGTTTTCATTCACTGATCGTATAAGCAAGGTTTTTTGAAATATCTAACATAACTGAAAGTAATCTGAAATAATACCATGGGTCAAACATTTTCATTAGATGGACTTTTCTTCACCTTTTATGTTAATAAGGAGTCTCCAAACCAGATTTTATTAATATACATCATAACAGCAGTTCACAACTTCAACTGCTGAGTTCGCTAAAAATACAAGTAAGGGGGGAAGCTCTACAGAAAACTAAACATAAAAGCGCAAATAAAAGTCTATTGCTAATTCTTACTGTGGGAATAACTGATTCTTAATGTTATTTTAATGACAGTCTATCAAAGTAACTGACCGTTTAAAAGCTTTCATTAAAACTTTAAAACATAATTTTAATCTTATTAGATTAATTTGATTTACATGAAAGATACTAAAGAAAGGATAAGTCAGGATCGTTAATGAAATTACAGGCATGATTTTACATATTCTAACTAATGTAGATCAGTTGTATTACACATACTGTTAATGTAATATTATGTTGCCACTTTGTTTAAATGATACCTTCATGTCCACACCAAAAAAGATGAAGAAAATACACATGTACTTCTCTACAGGCTGAACAAACTGACTAAGAAATAGTTCTGCTCTAGAAGTCAACAGTGCAATATTGCAAGATCTAGAAACCAAACATATTCTCGGTCCAGAAACGGTAAGGTTTCTGAATATAACATATAGACCATCAGCTCACTTTGAAGGAATACTCAGAAAAAAGAGAGAACAAAAAAAGAACACGAAAGTAACAACAGCCACTAAGAACAACCACTTTGTTTTCCATAGACCCACAAGTGCTCTCCATAAACCCCGGTATTTCTCTGCACAATGCCAAAAGTAAAACACTACCATCAGCACATTTCATTGGTCCTCAGTGTTCTTCTCAGCCAGTTCTTCTGGAGTGCTTTCAATACCAATGTTCATGCAGTTTCACATAGTTGCCCATATGCCGTACATTCAAGCTTCACTGAAAGCCTTCACAAGTGAGCTCTCTTGTATTTCTTTCACTTAGAAAAGTGGTTTTTCTGTTAATAAAGTGTATCCGGTTTGCGTGGCAAGGTTTTGGTAGTGGGACGGCTACAGGGGTGGCTTCTATGAGAAGCTGCTAGAAGCTTCCCCCATGTCCGACAAAGCCAATGCCAGCCGGCTCCAAGACGGACCTGCAGCTGGCCAAAGCCAAGCCCATCAGCGACAGTGGCAGCGCCTCTGGGATAACATATTCAAGAAGTGGGGGGGGAAAAAAAAAAAACTGCGCAATTGTAGCCAGAGAGAGGAGTGAGCATATGTGAGAGAAACAACCCTGCAGACACCAAGGTCAGGGAAGAAGGATGGGGAGGAGGTGCTCCAGGCACCGGAGCAGAGATTCCCCTGCAGCCTGTGGTGAAGACCATGGTGAGGCAGGCTGTCCCCCTGCAGCCCATGGAGGTTAACAGTGGAGCAGATATCCACCTGCAGCGCATGGAGGACCCCACGCCGGAGCAGGTGGATGTGCCCAAAGGAGGCTGTGACCCTGTGGGAAGCCCGCACTGGAGCAGGCTCCTGGCAGGACCTGCGGATGCGTGGAGAAAGAAGAGCCCACGCTGGAGCAGGTTTGCTGGCAGGACTTGTGACCCCATGGGGGACCCACACTGGAGCAGTCTGTTCCTGAAGGACTGCAGCCCGTGGAAAGGACCCACGCTGGAGCAGTTCGTGAAGAACTGCAGCCTGTAGGAAGGACTCACATTGGAGTTCGTGGAGAACTGTCTCCAGTGGGAGGGACCCCAAGCGGGAGCAGGTGTAGAGTGTGAGGAGTCCTCCCCCTGAGGAGGAAGGAGCAGCAGAAACAACATGTGATGAACTGACCACAACCCCCATTCCCCGTCCCCCTGCACTGCTGGGGGGAAAAGGTAGAGGAAATTGGGAGTGAATTTGAGCCCAGGAGGAAGGGAGGGGTGGGGGGAAGGTGTTTTAAGATTTAGTTTTTATTTTCTCATTACCCTGCTCTGATTTGATTGGTAATAAATTAAACTCATTTCCCCAAGCCGAGTCTGTTTTGCCCGTGACGGTAATTGCTGAGTGATCTCTCCCTGTCCTTATCTCGACCCACGAGCCTTTTGTTATATTCTCTCTCCCTTGTCCAGCTGAGAAGGGGAGTGATAGAGCAGCTTTGGTGGGCACTCGCTTCCAGCCAGGGTCAACCCACCACATAAAGCAATGAACTTTGTTAGTTTGGCACAATCTATAAGCAATAAAATATACTGCAATACATTCCATTTTCCCCTTTATCTCATTGTCCATAATCATCCTTTCTTTCCAACTTCTGTCCAACAACTGTCCATACCATTGGAGTCAGAGCTCCAAAACAGATTTAAAGTTTTAAACAAGTCATCAGAAGAAATATCTTGTAAAAGTACATTTCCATTGTCATTGGGTTTTATATACTTCAAAATGAAACAGCCCAGTGGAGACATGAAAACTGCCTACACATGAAGTACCTCCTGATCATGGGATGGTTTACACGGCACCGGGCCTGCTGGTGACAGACGGAGTCCAGCTGTCTCACAGGGGAAAAAGGATCATTGCTCATGAATTGGCAGGGCTCATTGAGAGGGCTTTAAACTAGGTTCGAAGGGGGAAGGGGATAAAACCAGGCTCGCTAGAGATGAGCCTAGGGGTGGCGTGCCGATGCCGGGGGCGAAATCGATAACCCAGCTCAAGTGCATCTACACCAATGCACGCAGCATGGGCGGCAAGCAGGAGGAGCTGGAAGCCATCGTGCAGCAGGAGAGATATGACTTAGTCGCCATCACAGAAACATGGTGGGGTGACTCTCATGACTGGAGTGCTGCAATGGATGGCTATAGACTCTTCAGAAGGGACAGGCGAGGAAGGAGAGGCGGTGGGGTGGCCCTGTATGTTAGGGAGTGTTTCGATTGTCTAGAGCTCAACGATTGTGATGATGCTACCGTCAAGTGTTTATGGGTAAGGATGAGGGGGAAGGCCAACGAGGCAGATATCCTGCTGGGAGTCTGTTATAGACCACCCAACCAGGATGAAGGGGCGGATGAAGCGTTCTATAAGCGGCTGGCAGAAGTCTCTCAATCGCTAGCCCTTGTTCTCGTGGGGGACTTCAACTTCCCGGACGTCTGCTGGAAATACAACACGGCAGAGAGGAAGCAGTCTAGGAGGTTCCTGGAGTGTGTGGAAGACAACTTCCTGACACAGCTGGTAAGTGAGCCTGCCAGGGGAGGTGCCTCGCTTGACCTGCTGTTTACTAACAGAGAAGGACTGGTGGGAGATGTGGTGGTCGGAGGCCGTCTTGGGCTCAGCGACCATGAAATGATAGAATTCTCGCTTCTTGGTGAAGTAAGGAGGGGGGGCAGCAAAACCACAACCATGGACTTCCGGAGGGCGGACTTTGGCCTGTTCAGGACATTGGTTGAGAGAGTCCCTTGGGAGACGGTCCTGAAGGGCAAAGGGGTCCAGGAAGGCTGGACGATCTTCAAGAAGGAAGTCTTAAAGGCGCAGGAGCAGGCTGTCCCTGTACGCTGTAAGAAGAACGGGCGGGGAAGACGACCGGCCTGGCTGAACGGGGAGCTCTTGCTGGGACTCAGGAAAAAAAGGAGAGTTTACCGCTTGTGGAAGAAGGGGCAGGCGACTCAAGAAGAGTACAGGGATCTCGTTAGGTTGTGCAGAGAAGAAATGAGAAAAGCAAAAGCCCAGCTAGAACGCAATCTGGCCGCTGTCGTTAAAGACAACAAAAAAAGTTTTTACAAATATATTAATGACAAGAAGAGAGCCAAGGAAAATCTCCATCCTTTATTGGATGCGGGGGGGAACATTGTCACTGAGGATGAGGAAAAGGCTGAGGTACTCAATGCCTTCTTTGCCTCAGTCTTTAACAGGCAGACCAGTTATCCTTAGGGTACTTGGCCCCCTGAGCCGGAAGACAGGGACGGCGAGCAGGATGAACCCCCCATAATCCAAGGGGAAGCAGTCAATGACCTGCTACGCCACCTGGACGCTCACAAGTCTATGGGGCCAGATGGGATCCACCCGAGAGTGCTGAGGGAGCTGGCGAAGGTGCTCGCCAAGCCACTCTCCATCATTTATCAGCAGTCCTGGTTAACGGGGGAGGTCCCGGACGACTGGAGGCTTGCCAATGTGACGCCCATCCACAAGAAGGGCCGGAAGGAGGATCCGGGGAACTACAGGCCTGTCAGCCTGACCTCGGTGCCGGGGAAGATTATGGAGCGGCTCATCTTGAGGGCGCTCACAAGGCATGAGCGGGACAACCAGGGGATCCGGCCTAGCCAGCATGGATTCATGAGAGGCAGGTCCTGCTTGACCAACCTGATCTCCTTCTATGACCAGCTGACCCGCCTAGTGGATGAGGGAAAGGCTGTGGATGTGGTCTACCTGGACTTCAGCAAGGCCTTTGACACTGTCTCCCACAGCATTCTCCTAGAGAAGCTGGCGGCTCACAGCTTAGACAGGTGGACTCTGCGCTGGGTCAAAAACTGGCTGGACAGCCGGGCCCAGAGAGTTGTGGTGAATGGAGTTCAATCCAGTTGGCGGCCGGTCACGAGCGGTGTTCCCCAGGGCTCAGTTTTGGGGTCGGTCTTGTTTAATATCTTTATCAATGATCCGGATGAGGGGATTGAGTGCACCCTCAGTAAGTTTGCAGACGACACCAAGTTGGGTGGGAGTGTTGATCTGCTCGAGGGTAGGAAGGCTCTGCAGAGGGACCTGGACAGGCTGGATCAGTGGGCCGAGGCCAACTGTATGAGATTCAACAAGGCCAAGTGCCGGGTCCTGCACTTTGGCCACAACAACCCCATGCAACGCTACCGGCTTGGGGAAGAGTGGCTGGAAAACTGCCTGGCGGAAAAGGACCTGGGGGTGTTGGTTGACAGCCGGCTGAACATGAGCCAGCAGTGTGCCCAGGCGGCCAAGAAGGCCAATGGCATCCTGGCCTGTATCAGAAATAGTGTGGCCAGCAGGAGTAGGGAAGTGATCGTGCCCCTGTACTCGGCACTGGTGAGGCTGCACCTCGAATACTGTGTTCAGTTTTGGGCCCCTCACTACAAGAAGGACATTGAGGTGCTGGAGCGTGTCCAGAGAAGGGCAACGAGGCTGGTGAGAGGTCTGGAGAACAAATCTTCTGAGGATTGGCTGAGGGAACTGGGGTTGTTTAGCCTGGAGAAAAGGAGCCTCAGGGGAGACCTCATTGCTCTCTACAACTACCTGAAAGGAGGTTGTAGCGAGGTGGGTGTCGGTCTCTTCTCCCAAGTAAGAAGTGATAGGACAAGAGGAAATGGCCTCAAGTTGCAGCAGGGGAGGTTTAGATTGGATGTAAGGAAAAATGTCTTTACTGAAAGAGTGGTTAAACATTGGAACAGGCTGCCCAGGGAAGTGGTGGAGTCCCAATCCCTGGAGGTATTTAAAAGACGAGTAGATGAGACACTTAGGGACATGGTTTAGTGGACATGGTGGTGTTGGGTTGACGGTTGGACTCGATGATCTTAGAGGTCTTTTCCAACCTCAAAGATTCTATGATTCCTACCCGTTATTTTAAAGCGCATCAACACATAGGCAAGGGCAGATTATTTTGCAAGTAAAAGGTGAGCTCAAACTGTTTCTGCTGAAGTCACCAGGAGCTTCAGATACTCAGTACTCTAATTATTAAAAACTCCTGCAAAAAATAAGTCCCAAAACACAGATTCCATATGCTGACATCTTTCTTTATCTCACATCAACTGAAAAATGTTTTTAAAAAAAAAAATCTTTTTTTGGTATGTGCCTGTAAGCTGTTTGGAGGCAGGGAAGGGACCCTTTAGTTTACTCACGCAATAATAAACTAGTTGTCATGCATATTTATGCCTGTGATTCAAGTAATCATATAAAGAATAAAAATATGCCGTACCTTGTAATGGTAATATTTTCACACCAAATTCTTCAAGGTAGCCGAGAGCACGAATGAGATCTAGCTCCTCCTGAATAGCACTCGGACAGTCTACAATAAGTTGGAGACAGCACCTAAATAGGAAGGAAGCAAATTTTTCTAGAAATTACTGAATAAATTCAGAGTTAAACTTCTAGAAAAAGTTCACCTGTGAGGGAAAAAAAGAAAAAAAAAAAAAACACAGTAGTTTAACATGCTTATGAAATGTCAAAATACTCACTAGTCCTGTAACACACATTGTTAAGTGTTTGGCACTATATCTCTGTTATGGCTAGCTAAACATTTTAACGAAATTCTATTCTTGGACTGCCACAGTCTTCTTCACCTAGTTGTGATAGGAACATCATGTAAACCATTTCGAATTTAGACCTGCAAAGAATTTAATGAAAGATGTTGAAGACATATGTACTTAAGTATGTAACTATTTAGGGAAAAATTTCTTGTATCACTATTGTGTTTTGGTGTTGCCATATACTAGAAGATAAAAGCAAAATTCTGTAAAAAGTTGATTGGGAGTGAAATGTTAGAGCCATTGTCACAAATTCAGTTTCCTCAACTAGGTTCAGCAAATGAAAACAAAGCTGATTAAAACCCACAAAATTACTCTGAAGATGAATTAATGCATACAATTATTAATAACATTATTTTAAATAAACTTTTTAAAATTCATATGTTTTATGAATATTATACTGACATAATCAGCTTTTAGATAATTTTTTTAAATAAAACTTGCATTCTGGTACAGTGTGTTCATATGTAGTTTTATTAATACATGTTTAACAAAAAATTCACATGCAAAATAGCCTCAATGATTTAAAATGGCTTTAATTCATCATGCACATTAAATCAGGGAAGTATTTTATTTGTGCAATTTGTCATATGGCTTTTATTTCTACATGTTAATTAAGAAATAGACATGTTTACATAAAAAATAAAATTGTATGTTAGCTACATTCCCATCTGAACCCGTCACATTTTTCAGGAGCACTGACAAACATTTCAGGGTGAAATGGAGATTGAAACAGGAGTGGAAGGAAAGAGAACTAGCTAAAGAGAAGATAAATACATTCCGCCTAAAACAACTCATACAGGAAGGTTACTAGGACACCTACACACTGTGATAACCATTCACGGAAATAAGTTACCATGAAACAACTGACTGGAGAATCAGAGAAGTCAGAGAAGGACCAAAAAAAATCTTCGTAAACAGAATAAACACACGGACACACATTCACATCAAGTATTTGAGCTATAAACTGCATATTTTGAAATATCACCATAAAACCATAAGATAAAAGTTGATCATGGGACCCTTATGAGATATTAAAAACAATGACACTTTGTAGTTCCAGAGCCTGCTAATGGAAAAGACACTCCATTTTATTAGTAAATAAACCCCAATTTTATGACGACATTAAATCAGCTTTTCATAGTGATTACAGAATCACAGAATAGTTTGGGTTGGAAGGGACCTCTAAAGGTCATCTAGTCCAAACCCCCTGCAATAAGCAGGGACATCTTCCACTAGATCAGGTTGCTCAGAGCCCCCTCCAACCTGACCTTGAAGGTTTCCAGGCATGGGGCATCCACCACCTCTCGGGGCAACCTGTGCCAGTGCTTCACCACCCGCAGCGTAAAACATGTCTTCCTTAGATCTAGTCTCAATCTACCATTTTTTAGTTTAAAACCATTCCCCCTTGTCCTATCACAACAGGCCCTGCTAAAAAGTTTGTCCCCATCTTTCTTATAATTCCCCTTTAAGTACTGAGAGGCTGCAAGAAGGTCTCCCCGAAGCCTTCTCTTCTCCAGGCTGAACAACCCCAACTCTCTCAGCCTTTCTTCACAGGAGAGGTGTTCCATCCCTCTGATCACTTTTGTGGCCCTCTTCTGGACCCACCCCCACAGGTCCATGTCTTTCTTATGCTGAGGGCTCCAGAGCTGGACGCAGGACTCCAGGTGGGGTCTCACCAGAGCAGAGTAGAGGGGCAGAATCACCTCCCTCGACCTGCTGGCCACGCTTCTTTGGATGCAGCCCAGGATACGGTTGGCCTTCTGCGCTGCAAGCGCACATTGCTGGCTCATGTCCAGCTTTTCACCCACCAGTACCCCCAAGTCCTTCTCGGCAGGGTTACTCTCAATCCCTTCATCCCCCAGCCTGTATTGATACTGGGGGTTGCCCCGACCCAGGTGCAGGACCTTGCACTTGGCCTTGTTAAACCTCATGAGGTTCACACAGGCCCACTTCTCCAGCTTGTCCAGGTCCCTCTGGATGGCATCCTGTCCCTCTGGCGTGTCAACTGCACCACTCAGCTTGGTGTCATCTGCAAACTTGCTGAGGGTGCCCTCGATCCCACTCTCTATGTCACTGATGAAGATATTAAACAGTACCGGTCCCAATACGAACCCCTGCGGGACACCACTCATCACCAACCTCCATCTGGCCATTGAGCCGTTGACCACTACCCTCTGGATGTGACCATCTAACCAATTCCTCACTCACCGGACAGTCCACCCATCAAATCCATACCTCTCCAGTTGAGAGAGAAGGATGTTGTGGGGGACCGTGTCAAAGGCCTTACAGAGGTCCAGATAGGTGACATCTGTAGCCCTTCCCATGTCCACTGATGTAGTCACTCCATCGTAGAAGGCCACTAGGCTGGTCAGGCAGGACTTGCCCTTGGTGAAGCCATGCTGGCTGTCTCGAGTCACCTCCCTGTCCTCCATGTGCCTTAGCATAGCTTCCAGGAGGATCTCTTCCATGACCTTCCCAGGCACAGAGGTGAGGCTACATTATATTACAGTGCCACATGCAACAGCAAAGGACTGGACTGCTGACCCAAAAGGTCTCTTCCAAATAACTGTGCATTTTGTTCCTGCTGCTCTAAAATGAAGCTACTCACCTGCGAAAACCAACCAATCTCTCTGCCTCTTAGCTTAGCCCAGACAGACAAGGGCTGCTCTCCTACACATAGAGGAAATCCCACCACTACAGTATCCTCTCCCCATACAACTAAGTAGCTAATAGAGAGATTTTAACTGTGGCAGTTATATGCATACAGATAAAATTCAGTTGTAATTTGGATACTGTAATAGTGTATGCACCTGCTTCATTGTGATCGCAACTTTTGCACAGTATATCTAGTTGCCCTGGTGTCCAAAATGTAAAAAGGCTCAACTGATTTTAAAAAAATAATAATAATAAATTATATTCATATAAATATATATTTAAAAATAAAGATAAATTTTAAAAAAGCCAGTGACTCTTGGGCCTTTTAGGCCTCCAAAGCAAGTATTTACCTAGAGTGCTCATAAGCAGTAATGACAGTCAATAAACTGTGTTTTCAATAAAAAGGTAGAAACAGAGCTAGCATTATATAATTAATACTGTAAAAGTGACTGTCTTCCAACTTTGACTTAAGGCAATAATGCCTTTACTAAAAAAGCAAAGAACAAAACCCCACAAAAAAAAAGACAAAAACCTCATCCTCATCAGATATATTTATCTGTTTGTGCATTTGGGATGGGAGAGAGGAACAAGCTGCAAGTGATTAGGGAGGAAAAAAACCAATGCTTTTTCAGTCATTTTCTAGTTAAGTTATGGAGAACATAACTATCACTCAAGGCAAACTGCAAAAATATTCTTCCTTTAATCCCTAACAGAAAATATGAGATTTGTCAATCCATAAAACTTTATAGTAACAATATTTTATTGAGAAAACTTCTTAATTTGAAAAAGGGTAATTAATTAAAAACAGTTTGACTGTACTACTATAGTCAGTACTCAAAAAAAAAAAATGGTAACATGTATGTACCTACCATTATAGGTCAAGATGAATTTATATCTTGAGGGGAAGAAAAATAATTTAATCTTTTTCTTGTAATTAGTAGGTAAGTGTACTCATGTCTAAGTGAAAGTAGTACTTTATAAAGACATGTCTTCCTTTGTAGTTGAGACATCAGTATTTTTGTTTGGTTATGGGATTTTGTTTTGGTTTTTGTTGTTTGGTTTGTGGTTGGTGTTTTTTTGGTTTTTTTGTTGCTGTTGTGGTTTTTTTTTTTTTAAGTGCCTTAAGGAAAAAGAAAAACTCACTTGGATTAACACATAAAAACAATACCAATGAAACAGCAAATTCTTAGAATAAAAGGCAAAGGCTGGAAATATTAAGACATGCCTCTGTTTTAAATATCTGGGGGAAACCAAGGCATCAATCTTCTACATAGGTAATACCCGATTATTTTACCTATCTGCACCTAAACTGTAAAAGAAAATACTTTCATATCTAAATCTATACAAGAACGAACACCCACACTGCAACCTCCAAGGCTGCTCTATGCCTGAATTCCTTTCTGAAGAATTATTTGGCTTATTTCTTAATGTAACAAAGAGAGACAGATAGCCTCAAATGAACTCTCAGAATTAGGAAAGACCAAAATAAGAAAAGGAAGAATCAGCAAAATGCTATTTTCTGTTGTGATAGTAACTGGGGGCCACAGTTGTCATTCAATGCCATAATGTGGAAAAGATTCAGATGACACACACAAAAAGCTTCTTATCCACAGAGAAAGACTTGCATGTTTCTTCTTCTTCTTCAACCTGAATTCTATAATAGATCATTCCAGCAACCAGGGACAGCAATGGTGTACACACACACACAAAGCAAGGCAGGGGAAAAAAAAAACAAAACAAAAAAAAACCCAAACAACACAAAACAAACACACAAACCCCAAAAAAATCTTACAGAAGCCAAAGATATTGTTTCCATTTACCATGCAATTTTACATTAAGAGAAATAAACCCACGTAAGATTCACCCCCTCTTGCAAGGAAAACAAAATTCAAGTTCCAATTAAAAGAGCAATATGTATTTACATATATGATAATTGTTAAGTATACCTGGCCAAATCCATACAGCTATCAGTCAAACTCGTTGAAGAATTGAAATATTCTCTGCCAGCAGCCAAAACTAGTTCGATACTTTTCGCATAGCTGACTCGGTACTGTGGCTTCCCTTTTGACGAACTTGGTAGATCCACTGACCAAATACTGCAATGCATCATTTGCCCAGCCAAGTGGATATTGTCTATACTGCTTGAGCATAAAAGACTTTCTGTAAATATCTAAAAGAAAGAACAATAATTTAATAATCTGCAGCAGCAGCTTCAAGTAAGCTTATCTGCATTGTATGGAACCAACCCCTTTGAATAAAAGGATCTTTGAAGTCAAAAGAATATTATTCAGTCTGAGCAGAAAATGTAACTTCTACCAAGGAGAGTATTTCCACAATTTATTTAAGTAAAGCTAAAATTAACTAGTAGCTAGTTGTTTCTACTTCCTGAAGAAGAAAGCTTAACTGCCTTTTTACAGTACGACTTAGAGATGAGAAATTATTTATACTTACATTCTGAGGTGTTAATAGGATGTAAGAATCAGAAAAGGCAGTTTAGTATTAAAACCAACAACATATGAGAAGAAATTTTGTATCCTTGAAGAAACTAAAAATATTTAGAACTGAGCATATAAGATGTTTTTTAAGTTTCAGTCAGGACTATCTTCAAAGAATGCATACTAATATAATGCTGCATCTGCCACAAAACACCGAACTTATTTTCAGGTCAAAGTTTGGCCTACTTTAAGACACTCAAAATAATCTCAATTCCTTAGAAAAATTTTTTTTTTTTTTATTTTTTTTTTAAACACAGTCAGTGTTGTCCTAATGAAGAGCAACATATGCATTTAATCATTTCAGAAAATATCGCAGCTGCAACAATGTGTCCTTTATCAAAAGTTTTAAATTTTGTAACAAATTAAATAGACTCAATGAATCATAGAAGAGCCCAGGTTGGAAGGGACCCCAAAAGACCATCTGGCCCGATCTTTCGTGAGAAAGGGGGCATAGATGAGATTATCTAGCACCCTGTGCAATTGCATCTTGAAATTAAAGTATTTTTTCACTAGGAAGAACCTCTCCAAACCAGCTCATGCTCTGGAAAGGAACACAGTTCAGCACTTCTTGAAAAACGTCATGCAATTGGATCATCTTCCATTTCACAACATATTAATCCTCAAGGAACAGTGAAAGATGCAAAGCATAATAGCTGACCCTTCTTCCTTAAAGATCACATACATACAATTTACCTCTCAAAATATATGGACATGAAGTCCTTCAAGAGGACAGGATTCACTTTGCATGCAAGCACAATAAAATAAGCATCATGCTAAAAAAGATCCCAATACAAACCTCACATGTGATTGCAAATCCTTACTGCCTCATCAATTTCTCAATTTTGAAGTTACCAAAGTATAATTGCATACAACAGTACTACATTTGAAAGCATTTTCAGCATTCATAGATTATGTTTCCAAAACCCTCTGTTGTATTTTTTTAATCATATGGTACAGAGGTTAAAAAATAATTTAATATTAATAAAAAACTTATATTAAGAACAAAGCAAAGCAAATGCTATTATTTTCAGAGTTCTCTAGTACTATAATTTTTTAAATGCACTTAAAAAGAATTTCAAGTACACTAAGCCTTAGCCTATCACAAAACCATGAACATTAAATACATTGCAGTTCTCTTCGAGCAACTTCAAATTGTACAACTACAGAGAAAGAGTGACTTTTTTTATGTATAGGTTGAATAGTATTGCTTTTTCCGTTCAATTTTTTTTTTCCAATTTGCTTTCAAAACGTCTCCCAAGAGCTAATCAGATTGGTAATCATAAGCAATTAAATCTGCAAACTGTAATAAAACCCTCTTAAACTTTTAAAAGATGTGACTATTTAAGCACCAACTAAAGTGGACACGGCACTGTTTCTGTAATAAACTGCAATATATTGAAGTCAAAATGTAGATAAACAATACATGTCTCAGCAAATTCTACATCAGTCTAATAGCTGTCCTTAGCAAATATTAATGACATAGGTTTCGTGTTTATGCACATGCGGGTTTTTTTTTTTCCTTTAATGAAATTAGATTTCTCATCTTACATTATTTTACTTCAACTGCAAGCAGTAGAAAGTCCATAATCCTATAATGATCTTGGATAATATTATCAAACCAGAACTTCATGTTTAAGAAATGCTTGGCTGAAGCTAACATTTAACTAAAAGATTGTTTGTTTTCATTAGTTTTAAGTGTTTATTACTAAACACATTTGTACATAGAATTACAAAGTCTCAAGAAATTGACTCAATTTAAAAAAAGTTGAATTATTACTAAACACATTTGTACATAGAATTACAAAGTCTCAAGAAATTGACTCAATTTAAAAAAAGTTGAATTCTAGTAAAAGATATACAGGATATTTATTAGAGGGGCTTCTGATGAAATGAATTAACACAGGAAGTTTCTGATTTGAATGAAAATACCAAAAAAGAGCCAGTGGACAACAAAGTAACATAACACATGACAATGTATTTACGTTTGTGAGCAACAATACAAAACAAGAATTTGTAGCTTACTTGGGACATAAATCAGTAAGAAAACATAAAACTCACCTCATAGCAAGTATCTGAATGTAAGCATGTATATACTTTCTGCTGCATGTCTAACATATCCTGGAGCAATTCCTTCCAGTGTGCCTCACTGACTGATGGTTGCCTACAAACATTTGTAAAATTAAATATTCTCTTCCTCAACAAATTTAAAGAAAAGCAGTAGATAACATTGCAGTGCCATCACCAAAAATATGAGTTTTCTCAAACGTTATTTCAGTCTTTAATTGGACTTTTAACCAAAAGTGATTTAAAGACAGAATGCTTTTGATGTTAATTAACATTAAAACAGTGTCTGTGGGAAAAACTGTTTGACAACAACAATGTAGTACCCAAAGTGTTTTTTCTGTCTGTCTTCTGTGGTATAAGATAGGGATTCAAGCAATCTTTATCAAGATCCCCCAAGTAGGTTTTGATAACTTCCAATAGTACATCAGAAAGTTGGAAGTGCTATCTTACTGCTGATCCAAGAACAGCTGGGTAAAAACAAGTTTGTAACAGCAACTGAAGATCATTAAGATGCTGTTCATTGTAGGCAATCACAGAGGACTAATCAATTCCATGAAGTCACAGGCGAATAGAGCTGCAAGTTTATTTTGTTCCTTAAATTGGAATGGTATTCAGATTCTTGACCCTCTGGATCCACGAATCTCTGTTTACCCACAAAGCTTCCTATACAACTTCACGTGCTCTATTGAAAGTTTTACTAGTAAAAACACTATGAAGGTTTTTTGACATTATCTTGAGCCTTTCAGATTAAAAATGACTTTAAGCTACACAAGCTACTCCAGCTAATAGTGATTTTCTCATGTGGCATTAGCTTTCATTTTGCAAAGAAAAGGGTCTCTACAAAAAGTGGAAAATCAACATTTTTCCTACAGAGGCACTGACTTGATCTTTTTAAAGAAAGGTTTTTAGAACTCAAAAAGCTTTCAGCTTGTCCAAGCTAAATACTGCCCTACCATCACCAATAAACTGTTGTGCGTGTTTACTTTAAATTAAAAAAAAAAAAAAAAAACCAAAAACAAGAACAACCCACAGTGATGGCTGTTTTTCCCAAGGTTCAATCTTTTCATCTGCTTATGCCAAGGGCCATGTAATAATTCATCTACAGTTGGAAGACAAGTTAAATGAAGTAGTTCTTAAGCAGAAAAATTGAAAAAAAATATACTGGAAGAAGTAGAATCAATACATAAAATCAATAAATTACCCTATTACAAGAGCTCCTAAGAAAACATGCCAAAAAAAAAAAGAAAGCATTATTTTACAAATCCTACACTCTCAATAAAATTAAATAGCTCTTAAAGGACCTAATTTGCAATATGTTAACTTTTACCGTTCATCATCTTGCAGTATTTTGCAGCCAGTATGCCTTTTAGGCTTGTTTACTTGAACACAAACATATTGAAACAACTCTGAAGGAAGACAGAGTTTTTTGAATGCAGAGAATGCAGCCAAAACACTCATCATGTTAACCATCAGTTTAGCAAATGTGTTTTACGTACACCTGTTCTGTTTGAACACTACGGTTCCCTACTGCAACAAAACAGGCAGGTACGCTCTCTGACAATAAGTACTTGTTACCTTACTGTCCTTTCCCTCTTATCTCCCATTCCCCTTTGAATACTAACTTGCGACCTGTGTGCCTCGTCAGTCTAATCATCAGCTTCCGTGCCTCCTCCGCATTGTCCTTTGTGTCTTTCACAAAGGAAACAGGTTTCTGAAGTCCATGTTTCTCCAACAGTTCTGACACACTGTAAATGAATAGTCAAAATTTTTATTTCTGCACAGTTGTACAACTACCTCTGCTGCAGCAGTCTTAAATAAAGCTGTCTCAGACAATGTACTGCAAATGCAAACAGTCTCCATAAAGTCTCTAACAGTTTAGATTAGCCAAATTAACATTATTTACTCAAAAAAAATTAATACGGTAGGGTAAATGCATATTAGCAATAACCTGATGACATATCTTCACAACTTCTAATTTTTGATCACTCAAAGCACTACAGAGTATCAAGATCAAAACAAATTCCCCAAATATTTCAGAAGTAACCTTCCTCCCCCTCCAAAAAAAGACTTTTATTCCAAGGAAAATATCTGTGCAGTTTTATAATATTCAAATAGCTAAAGTTCCCAATACAAAAAACTTAGAGATTATCTTGTCAATGGCACTAAAAACAAGATAAATATTCTTGCTGCTTTCTTGTCAGAAAAAAGTTCTTGGCTATGCCTAGTGACTTCTGTAAGAACACATTACTTATTTTAGCAAAATTAAATACCTAAGAATTTGTTCCAGTTCATCTACTTCATCGTGAATAGTGTTAGTTTTATCTGTTTCAGGCCTGCAAAGATATTATACAATTAATATTAAATATATATATCTCCATACTTGTGTAATTTCTTTATATAATTCATATTACATAGATATAAAGATAAGCAGTTTGAAACATTCCTTGATGAAAATCAAATATATGTTTGCTTGAAAAGATTAAAACTGTTGGCTTCTTGCTAGAAGGATAGCTAAAATTGAGAGGGTCTCTCAATCTCCCAAGAACAGAGCTTTTCCTTCTTCCCTACACTTTTCTCAGGTTCTCTCCTTCCTACATGTAAAAGGTATTGGGACAATAGTTTACATCTCCTCCTCATGCTTTCACTTTCTCAAGAATTACTTGTCCTTCATATAGGTCTTCCATATAGAGACCTCTCTCACGTGGCCATATTGGTGCTTATAAGCTAAGTGCGAGACGCCACTAACTGTAACAAGACCGACAAGACCAATAAGATAGCACTAACACTTGGTCTCAGTTCACCAGGATATAAAAGTCTAAGAAACTAACACAGGAACCTCGGTCTAGGCTGCTACTTTAAATCATGTTTTGTTGCATTATTTGGTAGAGTATATATACAGCACAAGCATACATATACAGCACAAGTGTACGTATGACCACGGCAACTCAGATACGAACAGAATATTCCAGTAACATTACCTACTCTTTAATGACTTAACTATTTTTAAAGCATTAATTCACAACCATTTAACATATCTAAAATATTTACAAATAACTAACTGAAAATGTTTACCCATATCCTCTTTGTGGAAGGCATTCCAAAATATCGTAACAGAGAGCGAGCTGGTCATCTCGTTCACAACTATAAATACATTCCAATGCCGTAATCATAAGCTGGTCTTGATCAGGAATAATTTTTTGCTGACACTAAAAAGAGAAGAAAGCACATTATTTTTAGTTTTCTGTTTCTAATTCAACAGTTAAGTTTCTTCTGAATATAAAAAGATGTGTACTCCAAGTAAATAAATTGTCTTTAGTTGTAATTAGAAGGTCTCTTGCTAACAACTTAGTTAAGTACCTGTTGAAGTTACAACCTGAAACATAACTCTAGTTATGTTTCCTACACTGCAGACACTGGAAAGAACAGTGATACACCATTATACCCTTTTTGAATTTGAGAGGTGGAGAGGGTGCAGGGCAGAGGAAGGCAACTGCTGCAAACGTTTGTCACATTTTTTTAATATGTGCAACAGTATCAACATATATAAAATAGCCGTGTTTTTCCTTCAGTGGTTAATTTCTGTCCATACACTTAGAACATTCAATAATATGCAAAAATGTGCTTATGTGCCCTGGAATAATTAATTAAACTGTAGAAGCAGCATGAAATACTCACATGGAAGGTAATTTCACCCCTTACTCATTGAGCTCTTGGTTCCATCCTAATGGCCCCCATTTTATTCTTTACATTTGTTGCGGGGGGGGGGGGGGGGGGGGGGGGGGGGAGAAATAACTTGAAATCTACTGCTAGTAAATTCCTCAGGAAAAAAATATTAGTGAGATCAAACTCTTTCATAGCCATTTTTTAAAAAGCAAGTATGCCAGGAATTTACTTTAAACACATCACCATAAAATTACTTCAAAGAAGAGTCTTTACAATAATTTTTCTTCTACTAGGTCAAGATCATAGTTACATTTGTTTGACAATCTCATCAAGGACAGTTTAGTTGCATCATAACTTATGCTACAATACTTGTTGATTAATGTTTTCTAAAACATAACAAATCCTGGGCCCAAGAAGAAGGCAAAGATCAGAGAGACGATCTGATTTAGAAGATGAACTAACCCTGTTTATGAATTCACCTCTTCAGGACAAGAATTTCCAAAGAAACAGTAGAATCATCAGAGCTCTATACTTACAGCAGGTTTTGAATTCTGAAATATCTTCAGAGGTAGAGTCAGGTCTTCCTTTGCTAATGTTACTAAATAATCTTTAAAAAGGGAATTTGCAAGACCAGGGGACTGATTTTCACAGCGGTGGAGAAAAGGGATCATCCACTGATAAACATTCTTCACGTATTTTTCATCACAGGACTGGAAAGTGCAATGAGTTACAGAGAGGAAAAAAAGAACAAAGTTCAGCTTCATTGTCCAAAACAAACAAGAAAACCAAGAAACAAACAGAACATATTTTGATCAATATAACTGAAACAGTATCTTCACCTATCACAAACAACAGGTGAAGCCTGACAGCCACCACTGCTGCACAGATGGCTACATCATGAAGCACTGAAACAATCCATCATCTTTTTGCTACCCAATGGCTTGGAGAAACCAAGCAGTACAGGAGTAAAGCCCATTACACGAGGAAAGCCTAGCTGTCTTCCTCCTGCAGTTTCGGAATGAGTGAAAGATCAGCTTGCATTCATGTCAGAGTAGCATTACTTTCAGTAGGCAAGAAAGCAAGAGAAAAACAAATGATTAGTGGTTACATAAATCCTAGCAAGATTTGGAAAATCCTGAGGACCTTCAAGTGCATGAGTATTCTCCTCTGGTGCTTACATATCCTTTGACTGAATTTCAGAGCCCTGTTCAATCTCTAGGTATTTTTCAACCTTTCCAAAAGGTCTTTTTCTATTCTGAAATGTCATGCACAGGCTGAACACAGAGAAGATGAAAGACACACATATGCTGCAGAGGCAAATATTAAGATTTTTTGCCAATATTTAAAGACACCAAAAAACATCCAAGGAAAACGTTCACTGTTGTTGTATCTACAGCATCATCAACAGCCACACTGAAGATCCTTTAGAAAGGGCCAATGAGAAAGCAATTCACAGCTTTCAAAAGACTGGATTTATTAACGTTTACTCCTGTGCCTAGGACAAAGAACAGGTCTGAGAAAACGGAGCCATTTTAGCATTTGTTAAAAACAAATAAAGACAGAAAAAAACCCACCACAACAAAAAAGGAACAGAAGAAGTGTTGCATTCTTGTTGAATTAAAGATGGAGGTTCATCAGAAAAATGTCAGCCACTAACAGTATCTTTATATACATAGGATCTAGGGTAACCTAAATTACTGGAAATCAAGGTGTGCTTACTGATTTATTCAAAATACTTACTTTGTTCATCAACAGCCTCAGCTTTTCAATGTCCTTCATCTCTACAAGTTCCTTCAAAGTTAAGGTTCGATCACCATCAGTCTCATAAACTATTGTCTCAAGAGTGATCAGATTGTCACAAAGCACCTGCAGACCAGGAATATTCCTCTCCATGCCAAGACGAACAAGGGACAGAGCACAGTCCACCTGAAAAATAATAAAAAACCCCTCCTGTACAACTGTTTGCCAAAAAACAACTTCAAGACCACTCTGTGTCCTGCCTGTGTCCTGTTTGTGTGTCTTTTTTTCCTTGTTCTTTTTGCTTAGTAGGCAATTCTAAGTTTTTGTGGACTGTATATTCCTAAATGGATTGCTCTTCTCAGCTTTATAAAGACCAAATAAAATGTTTAGTCTTAGTGGATGATGCCATTATAGGCTTCTGACCCAGATGCATCCTATTGATGCATGTAAATTAGGAGAATACTATTCCTTCTGGAGATCACACACAGAGATACATCACCTCATCTGACTGTATAGAATATGAAGCATTGCTTTAAACTAAGATAATCAGTTAACTGACTGAAGTTATGCATACCTCTGCATATACATGACTTTTCTAGCTGACCATGAATTAATAATTTTAAATTGTTGCATTTTATTTCAGAGAAGAAAGTGACAGTCTTTTTCCCTGGTGACTGAAAATACCTTTATATGAAAGATTTTGTTTTGATTTCAAAGAATGCAATATTGGCTGTACATATTCAGTGAGGCAGACATAAGTCTGGAAGAGTAGAATGCAATTTCATTTATATGTTAGTAATTTAATTGATCCTTGGAAGCTGCTTTTATTTCCATACCTACTGATAGGCTGTTAAGATCACAGGGAACTATGATTAAAGAGCCTTGGAGGACTGCAAACTTGAAGAATAAAAGCACTCACCCATCAGAACTAACTCATAGTGATACTTCCAACCAAGCTCCTTTTCATGCAGCTAAATTGGCTTGAGAAGCAATAAAATACTAGAGCACGTCAGTGATGAGCTCTATTCTTACTTGCAATGCTTATCTTTACCATATAGAGCTTCAAGCATTTTTAAAATATGAAGAAAATAAAGCAAAAATAAACTGCATGGTAGTCCCACAGACACACAATAAACCTGCCAGGAAGAAATCATTGACAGTACTACATATTGGCATGAGTGACACACGACTGCCACATATCAATATATATGGCACAGTATCATATGACAGATAATAAAACACGTTTCCTGATACTCTGTGCACAACATTCCCTCCCTCAGTTACAAACATAAAATGTAATGGGGTAAATATTTTTCATGGACTACGAAAGTGCTACTGTCTGCTACGGTAAGCCAAGTGAAAGTGAATCTACTGGCTTCCTATTCATTCCTATGGATCAATTATTTGGCTGAGTAAACTTTAGAGCAAGCATAAGTACACTGCAAAAGAAAAAAAACAAATACTTCAAAAGCCATAATGAAGATTGAGACACAGCGTATATTACTGAAGGAAAAGCGTCCCATCAATACTCATTAAGACAGGATTCTGTTGAAGAAGGCTGATCAACCCGAGTCAGCCATCATCATTTCCTCACTGCTATTCTCACCTGCATTGCGTATTTTTCAATTTCCTGTGCTCTGCTCAAATACCAACTGGTAACGAGATCTACTGAGAGGTTAGTAGTCCTGTACTTCAGCAACTCAGGCTGCGTTTCATACAGAAATTCGCCTTCATCTTGTAAAGTTGGTTCAACAATCATCCTTTAAAAAAAGAAGTATATGTTTAAGTATACATTTGCTTGCATTTTTTTCACATCAGTCTTTTTTCTGAAACTTCTGGTTGTTCTGAAAGAAAGTGATATAATCAACCTACCATTACACCAATAATTTGATGAGACTCAAATGCCAATCACAATAAGTGTTAATTTTTGTCAGCAAAGTAACTACTAAGATATTCCAAACATGAGATAGATCATGAAAGAAAGAATCCTCTCTACTAAAGACACAGGTATGCCCAACCTCTGCTTTCCATCTGTTCCTCACACAGTGAAAGGCAGTTTTGTGATGCATTAATGCTGCTATGATAATGTTATGGTTGACAAGTAACAGGGAAGAAAAAAAAAAAAATTAAGAAAAAAAAATCAGGATTTCCAACAGTAACCTCCCCCCAAATGTTCACATCCATTTGTGAAAGTTACTCATCACATAATCACACTGAACATAATGCTGTAACATGAAAGAGTGTTTGCTCAGTCAGTCTCACTAAGAAAACTGAAAACACAAGTTAGTGTGCACAAAAATAAGAAGTGAGTCTTACTGGGTATTTCCCACATTTTAAGAATTAGTAAGTAAATTCTTTATCTGAAATGTACATAAATATAGAATAAACTTTTTGCTTTTTCTATATACTTACCTGCATTCTGCTTTTTCACACCAATCTTCTTCACGATGTTTCTGCTCATTCCATGGAAGAATTTTCAATGTCCCCTGCTTGTAACTGGTATAACAGAAAAGGGAAACTTTACACAATTTTTTTTTTTTTTAAATTGTGATGGCATTCAATTAATGGAATACAAAGCACACGCAAGTATTTCAGTGAATTCACAGTAAGCATGTAATTCAATTACAGTATCAATTCTTTAAGATTTATCACTTCTTAACGAAGCTATACAAGTGTGATTTTGCCTGTATGATATTATCTGTACAAACACATATTATACCTATACCATTAAAGATCCACTAAAAAAATAAATTTATTTTCTTACTGACCATACCTTTTTTTTAAAAAAAAAAGGAAAACCTACTACATGCTTTAAGAATTTTTACTGCTTCACAGTAAGTATTCTGACTTCATATGCTGTCACAGAAGACTGAAATGAGCAAAAACCTATGATCTTCACAGCTTAAAAAAAAATATAATTCTTTATATTTAGTACAAACTCTTGTACTGAACCGAAACAAGATATGCTCTGCTGTACTGATCTTCTCAATTAAGTTTAATGTGGTTTTCTCACTACAAACTTCCACAGTGAAATGTTCTCTAAATATTGAGGTTGAAGAGAAAAAAAAAAATTGGTTTAAAATGCAGTTTAAGAACACCACAGGTTATTACTAGAATGATTACTTATGGCTCACTGTTGTAGGCTAGTTGTTTAAGCAGCATAAAACCCGAGAAAACCAGGTCAGACTACACAGAACATAAACTAAGGGGGAAGAGAAGAGCCATATAGGTTCTGGCATTTGTAGAAATAAGAAACATGTACAAAGTAAAGACATTAAAGTTTCAGCATACTGGAGCAATAAGCTATTTTAAATCTCACTGATTTTCTCCTGACCCTGATAATAAACAGCAATACTACATGGACAACCCCCATCTATAAATTAACAACTGACACAATCTTATCACCCCTGAAGAGCAGCACTGTAACTCAGTAGCTTAAAAAGAAACAATTCCAACAAACAAATCAATTTCACAATATAGTAAGAGTCAAAACAACAAGCTAAAAATCAGTAACTCCATCTCATTTAGCAACAGCCATTAAACACATTTAACAAAGCAAGGCATGTCCATACTAACTGCCCTGCCCTGTACACACACATATTTCTCCCAGGAGGTCAGCCACCCTTTCTTTCCCTCCTCTGTGCACTAACAATAACACCCTGTGTTTTATCCATAGTAATTCCAACCCTCCGAATGAAACATGCAGTAAAAATCCAGCAATAAATTGGCAGAGACACATTTGCAGGCTATAAAAGTCAAAAGAAAGGAGGGGAAAAGATTGAAAACTGCTAATCCCTGTGTGTCGGCTATAGTAACATCTGCATTCAGTTCCAGTTCAGCTGGACAAAACGCTCCACAATTATCTTTATAATTAGGCACCATGTAGTAACATCACTGAAAAATAATTAATAAAGAACACTCCAAATTAACATTTATGGTATAAGCACCAGGAATAAAGTCACTTCCTGATTTTGGAAAGATTCATCATCAGCCCATGTACTTAGGGGACTGGGGTGGCTGTTGTTTGTTTAAGTCTTAGATAACATAATTTATCAATTAATTTTAAATATTAATGTTTAACACTGGGTTCATAAATTAAATTAATATGGTCATATTTCAAATGTCATACATGAGTGTTATTATGGAAGGACCAGTTTGCAGTGAAAAAGTGCTCTTTATCAGTTGAAATGTCAAATAACAGAAAAGCCAAAGTGTGATTAACACTCCTTTCCAAACAGTATGAGGAGGTCTTTAGGTTACAATCAATAATGCTCTCCTTTTCCATGTTTTATTAAGTGTAAAAGAAAACTGGACAAAATTTTATTGCCCAGAACAATTTCTTTTTATAGTAAAATTTTTCCATTCACTCCCCATTAGGCTTAAGGAGACATTTCAGGGAGGATTGGTTGGTTGGTTGGTTTGGGTTTGGTTTTGTTTGGGGAGGGTCTTTTTTGGTTTTGTTAAAAAAGAAAACAAGAGCTTTTATACAGCAGAGGACAGACAAGGGATTCATTTTAGAAGTTGTTTCAAATCATGTCTGCAAAATTGTAGCTGAACTACCATGAGAAAATAACAGTGAGAGGAGATTTTCAGGTAACAACTCCGATTTCACATTACAGATAGCTTTTTTCCCCAACATTAGCTACACACATACTAATACCTTAACCAGTGTTCTGCCTCCAAGAATTGTAATGCGAAGGTTTTGTTATTTTACTGCATTAAAAAAAAAAAAATCTCAGATACAGTATGGGTCTGTAAGACTTGACCACATCAAATCATTTTAACAATCTTTATTCATAAACATGAGGGGTAAAAAGAGATTCAGTCATTGGCAAGGACCAGTTGGCTCTCAAAGGAGCCTGAGGGCTTGGGCAGCTTCAGAAGTTGAAGAATCACAAAGCCAAGCTGAGAGGAGCACTCACACCACACCTTGCCCTTCCCTTAGTCTCCTTCCCATAGCTCCACTAAGAACAGCATGAATGGTACTAGGTAACCTGTAAAACAAAGTCAGCCCCTCTCTGTCAGTCTCTTTCTCACCCACTCCTTATTAAGGCAACATATTGATTGAGTCACCATCCCTGAAGGTATTTAAAAGACTTGTAGACCTGGTACTTAGGGGCATGGTTTAGTGGTGGACTTGGTAGCGTTAGGTTTACAGTTGGACTCAATGATCTTAAAGGTCTTTTCCTAAACCTAAATGATTCTATGATTCTATAAAAAAAAAAAAGAACACAAACTGTGCCCCTCCCCCTCTCTTCCAAACTTTGGCTTTTGCATGAGTCTCTGAAACACTTAACTGATGGGGGAGCAATAGAGGGAGGGACACATGACAAGTAAATAATTATATCAAGCTCCATTAGAAAATTGCAGCAGATACCATTTATTGCATTTACTCTGAAAGCAAATTCCTGTTCCAAGTAGTCACTTGCAGACTTTTAACGGCTCTCTCAAGTAAGAGCATCCCATCTGAATAAGTCTTCCCCTATAATCTCAGAGCCCCAGGAGAAACTTGGGAAAGTTGCTTTGGTTTGGCTGTTCTTTCACTGGTTGTTTTTGTTGTTATTGAGAGAAAGAAGTCATGCAAAATAGTAAGGAAAGACGTGCACACATTTAATATTTAAACATCAAGATTCTCCTCTTTTGGCTAACAAATTATTAAAAAGAGAAAATCACTAGAAGTAAGCAAAGACAGCAGAAGTTTAGAACACAAATTTAAAGCCACTCATGCATGAATATGGGATCAGAATGACAAGGAACCAAGACATTCCAAAACTCACACACACTCTCCTAATGCTACTATCCCTCAGGATGAGACCTGAAGAAAAAAAAAAAAGAAAAAAAACCTAAAACTACTGATCCAAGCCTGTACCGCCAAATACTACATTGAACACGTTCTTCTTAATTAAGCTCCCACATCCTGCATACTTGCCATAGACGTGGCAAAGTTACATTCTGGAATTACAGCTCCAGTTAAGAAATCATTTCTTAACAGATTCAATAGCACAAAAGGTTTAAATTGAAGTTGGCAAAACTTGCAAATTTTCTTAACTGACCTGAACATCAGGATGAATTATATGTTTCTTCCCTCCAATTATTCTTAACATAGTTGAGTCACTTTCCTGACCCTGATTAAATTGTTTAGTCTCTAATATTGTTTATCTTTATGCAAGCAAGAGTTATCCACCCAGTCTAAAATCAAAAGTTACTAGAAAACACTTCTTTTTGCAGACTGATGCAATCGCCTATCCCGCCCTTCTCCACAACTAATTTCAGAAAATAATCTGTACTTCCCTCTCCCCATCTAAAAGTAGGTATTTTCTTCCCTGTTCCTGTAACACAAAACACACCTGAGTTTGCCTTTAAATTCCAACTGCTTCAAATATTTTTTAAAAGTACTTTTTAAAATAGAATCCTTTCCAATTAACAGAAGTCATGGATTAAGTACAGACCCCATTCAAAATGACTTCTCCAACACCCCACTATGGCTTATAGTTTCAACTAAAGTTGAAAGTTTATTGCTTACAAAAAAAAAAAAAAAAAGCACTTGCTGAGAAAGATCTCACTCAGTTTGAGTTCCCAGGCTTTGCTCTCTTTGTTTGACAGTTGCTTTGCTTCCCCTTTCCCCTCACGTCCAAAATCCATCAAGTGAGGAAGCAATGTGCAACTCTGCCTCCCTCTGCCTACCTTACTCAACAGGGTATGATAGAAAAAAGTTGGAAAATACAGAGACAAGCAATGTGAATGACCAAAGATAGGCAGTGTGTGATCATCCCTTCTGTGAAAGCCAGAGCAGACTGAAGAATCCTAGAAGAAAACAACCAATATGCTAAGATTGATATATCCTTGTTCATTTTTTCATTTCACTTAAATAGGAAATGCCATTTCACTGTTTTTACTCCCTACAACACTGTAAGCACTGATGAAACTAGCAGGGCCTCATTTAAAATAAACAACAGCAGATACTGTTTTACACCATATGCAGCTAAGCTGTTAACTACTCACTGCATGACACAGAACATAAAACACCATGTATTTGGGTTCAAAAATAGAAAGGATTCCTGGAAGAAAGTGTCATGAAAGTCTACTATGTCTAGAAAATACCTAGTTCAGGAATATTTGAGCCACATATTATAGACACTTGAGAAACTTCAGGTAAATGTTGCAATGTGCTTGCCTGTACCTATTTTTTTTCCCCCCTTCGCAACTGCTGTCGGCCATTTGCCTTCTGGCCAAAGCTACCAAGACCAATCTCATGTTTCAGCACAAGATTTTGCAGGAATGAAACCTACAGTTGTCCAGACACATCAATTGAAGAAGTACTATAAGTATCCTTCAAAAGTTTTTCATAAAAGCTTATTAACAGACCTCACCATGAAATACTAAAGAGGAGCAGACTTTTCAGTTCATGGGAAAGAATCATCATACAGTGCAATCTTGGCTGGAAAACGCCTACTCCACCTTTTTTCCCTTCTCACAGCAGAAAAAGTTGAGTTAAATACTTTAAGTCAGGTGTACAGATAAGCCATAGAAAATTCTTTTAAAAGAAGTATTTTCTGCTTTGGCCGATTTGGCTCAATTTGCGGTTTTAAAAGTATTCTGGTTCACCATAGGAATAAGTTGACAGAGGAATTTTAGATTTTAAAGCTCTCACCAAGAGTCAAGCAGCACTCAGTAACTATATCCTCTAAATGCTGAAAGAAAACAAAAAAAAAAAAGATACAACTGCAAAATATCTCATCCTAGTAGAAATCAGCAATTATGGAAAGTCAGTCAACATATACATTTCTTGCTGAGCTAAGTTCACCAAAAAAACTGCAGAAACCACACCAGTCAGAGCTGACTGCTGACTTCATTCACCTTCTCAGCAACACTAAAAAAATTCCACAACTCTCTCCTGCCCCCTGCATGACTGCGTCCAACTGTCCTTACTTTCTCTCCTCATTCTGAAGAGTTTAGAAAAAACTCTTCGTATTTCAGTTCAAATACAAGGACTGGAATAAAGCAGTCTTGATTCTAGCAAATGATGGGAGATCCGTGCACCTGAGTCCTTTATAAAGGCAAAGGAACTATTAAAGATTTATCTCAACATTTATTACAATTTTTTTCCTTAAGTTACAGTTATGTTTTAGCACAGAATTTTTCTCAAATTTCTCTATCAGTAACTCCAGTGACTCATGCAGAAACAGAGAGCAACAAAACTTTGGAAAAGTAGCTGTTAAAATGGAAGCAAGACAGTTGAGAAAAGATTTCAGGCATCAAAACACCATTGCATTCTGCAAACTCAAAAACATAAATGCAAGTGAGACAGAGAAGAAAAAGAGATACAGATACGAACACATATATGCTAAGAGGTAGGGCTTCCATTTTTCTACCATGCTTTTGTTTACAACACATGCACGGCAAATCCAGCTGAACTGGGGCACATCAGAACCACCGCATATGCCCTGCGCACAATACGTAACTCTAACTGGGCTGGAAGTGGTGAATTTAGCATGCACAGGTAGCATGCTGTACGTACAACATACGCTCTGTGCTACTGCAGCCAGAATTCATTAGTCCCTCTGCTTATGCTTTTAAGTTTTGTTCTAGGAACTGAAGTCCCACAGAGGTCAGAGACAGTAATGCAGACTTAACTTGCACACACGTGGTGGGCACTCACCCAAAACTCCAGATATGGGGACAGATCACTGTAGTCACTAAGGCAGGTGGCCCTCTTTTCCAATTAAAAGAAACTATCAGCTATGCCATACCATAACTCAACACAAGTATTAGCATGGAGGTTTTATTTTTTTTTTATTTTTTTCCTGAGCCACTGCTTCCCCCCACCTTTTCCCCTTCTCTCTTTTCTTTTCAACAGTACAATAAATAAATATGATTGGAGCCCAGTAAATTGACAGATTACGGAGGTATTCAACTCGATTTCTTCAAAAAGAGCTGACTTTTCCTGTATTGCTCTTTTCACTCTATTGTTTATGTTGTCTTAGCAATTCTTCCCATTCTTTGCTTTGACAAAAGATGTCCATGCTATTGTAGTTTCTGTATCCTACTAACTGCATTTATTCAAACCTGCAGATTATTTTTCTCTCCAAGGACAGGCTTTCAAAAGAGGAAGGTCTAATTCAGTTTTAAGGTCAGAGTCCAATTCTTTGTATTACCAATGACAACTCTGTGTGGGTTTTTTCCTTCAGGCATTTCATACAGCAGGCCTATCTCTGAGACTCATCTAGTTGAGGATTAGAAAATTTTTTTTATAAAACTTTTCCCTTGTAAACTTGTGCACATCGAATCCAGACTCCAAGGCAAAAGGCAATTTGCCCCAACACATTTAGGAAACAGTATCTTTTTGCTGAAAGACATGCAATATTTTTAAGAGTAGGTTTGGGTTTTTTTCTAAAAATGTTTTGGGAGTAGATGAACCTTTGCTTTTTCTTTTCTTTTAAATGATGTCTCATTGTCTGAAAAAATAATGTTATAAACACTAATTCTGCATTTGAAAGCTTGTGTGTTACATACTGGAATAGTTCTGAACATCACGCATTTAATTAAGACACCAAGTATCGATCTGGTAGAGGTGAGAAAGCTATATATGAAAGATACTGAACTATAAAATAAGGTAGTGTTTCCATCAAATGGTTTTGTTATCCACTCAAAAGGTTTCTGAAGAATGTGCTTGATTCCAATTTTATTACATTTATTTTTAAAATTAACTCAGATTTGTTTTGTGATAAGAGGAATATAAAATCCTAATCCTTCAAATAGTCTTTTCCCCCTGCTGACACTTGTACACTTACCAGAATTTATGATTTCCATATTATACTGTAGGTACACTGTAAATTATTTTAGACTACACATTCAAATTAGCACTTCCATAATCCTACTACATACAGATATGGAGACATTAAAAGTAGGCTATATATAATACATATTGCTGTATATAATACAGTATCTGCAAGGGAAGTTTTATAAAATATTCTTTTTTAATTTAATCCAGAAATTCTTTGTCCAAAGCCTGTATCTTCTCAGACATCAGTGGGGAAATCAATGCCAGTTTCTTTTGCTCTGAAATCTTATGGCTCTGAAACAGTTTTATTACATCACAATTATTCTATAACTGAGGATGAAATATAGTAAAAAATGCATCCCAGATATGTAGTCTTAAACAGCTATGATACGTATTGCATTTTTCACATTGCATGAAAACATTATTTTCTACCACTATAGTAGTTTAGTAGTGAATTAGTTAATGCAACTATATAACTGATTACATATATTTTTAGCTTCCAATTATTCAATATACTATGTGATACAGAAGTGGTGGGCAGAGAGAGAAGCTCTTCTTTTTCCAGGAATATCTATAGGACATGTGACAAATTCATCAAGACTGACGTACAGCTGGTACCTAAAACAGAGTGCCAAAAACACCACACATTTTGGGAAAACTGATCTGCATTAACTAGTGGAAAAGGTATCACAGCTTTCAGCTGCCACAGTTAACTACCTTTCAGAATTCCTGCTATGCACATTGCGATTATGGGTCTTTTGAAGCAACTCTGCCACTAGAGGAGAAAAGTTATATCTGATTTCACATAAACAAATTAAGCTATGTTTTAATGATGTGGTTAACCTTTAATAGAATTTGGGGAGAGGGGAACTTTTTTCTTCTCCTAAAACAACCTAGACTGAAAAATCTAAACGTCAGGAAAGTCACCAACACTACACAACCGCAGCTTAGAAGCTTGCTGTGTTTTTTTTCTTGATGTATACAATTAAAACTGTGAGGCAACAGCTTTCACAAAATCAAAATGGGCTATTTTAAAGACACAGCTGAACTCCGAGTAAGATCAAAGCTGTCTGTCATCATATAATGAAAATACTCCTTCAGAACTGTACATTTATAAAGCATAATGAATGTTCACAGACGAAATTTTGTTCTAAACCCTGTAAAAAGGTGACAAACAAGTAAGACGATAGCAGCAATACACTTTCATGAGAAGACTGGGGAAGGCAAGCCAAGGTACAGTTCAGGACTATGCAGGCAAAAGGCACACATGGTAGATGAAGACAAGACAAGTCAGACAAGAACAAGCCACAAGTATAAAAAAATCCTGTTAATGCTCTGTGGATAAACAGCACAGGCATAGTTCAGCTCACACGCTATAGGAAGGTATGCAAAGGCTGCTACTGGCCCACCTGAAACCTTCTCCAAACTGAACACACCCAGCTCCCTCAGCCTTCAAGTGTTCCTTGGTGGCCCTCTGCTGAGCTCGCTCCAGTTTACTGATGTCTTTCCTGTACTGGGGGCCCAGTATTCTAGATGCAGTTGAACGACTGCAGTAGTCTGATTGCTCAGTCTCCTGGCTGTGCGTCTGTTCATGCAGGACAGGATGCTGCTGGTCTTCCCTGCTGGCTCATGTCCTGCTTGTGCCCACCAGGACCTCCAGGCCCTTTTCAGCAGAGCTCCTTCCCAGCCAGTTAATCTTCAGCCTTTATTGTTGCAAGAGTTTCTTCAGTTGCAGGAACAGGACTTTGCATTTGCCCTTCCTGAACTCCCCAAGGCTCTTGCTGGTCCATTCCCTCCAGCCTGTCTAGGTCCCTCTGAATGGCAGCTCAGCTCCAGCAGAGCAGCTCCTGTGAAACTTCCCTCCTTCCTCGGTGACAGCTCATGTTCTCCACGGCTCCCTCATAGCTTCAAGTTATCATTCTCCTCTTCAAAAATCCCTCATGACTAATACCGACAGTAGTTTTGCCAGCTCACTTTCTGCAGCAGCCTTCTGGCTGCAGTGAGCTGCTCCTCTCTCCCAGATCCCACATAGGCCAGTTTGCAGAAGAGCTTCTCTTCCTCCAAACTACTGCTTTAATCTTTACATGGACCACAAGAACCTTCACCACTCCTACCAGAAGTCAATCCAGACAGGAACACGAGTGCCATCATGACAAGTTAATCTTTCCCTCAAAAGTTATTTTTTCTACTTCATAGTTGAAGGTAAGATCTGAGATATTTTAATTATTTTTTTTCCCAAAACACATCCTTGAAATAATATTAACTATATTGATCCCTCTACCTCCAAGCTACTGTTCTTCTTTCCCTTAGTACAAAGGAAAAGAAGTGCATGTAAGAACTTATGCCCTTTGTAGCACTATACAAATGAATTCAAACAAACAAACAAAAGAAACTGACCATGGGATTAATTCTTTTAACATGAACACTTCTGAACTACACTAAAAACAAAAGCAGTTCAGCTTCAGAAAAGAAGAAGAAAAACTAATATGAAAAAGTGAGGACTATATATTAGACAGTTCTGCAGACATTCAGTCATCAAACCTATTTACATACATATACTAAGAAGAGAAGAGATGAAGCTGTAAGAGCTTTATCGAAACTGCAGTGCCACAGGCAATAACTAAAAACCTAGTTCAGGAGAAGATATCATTACAAAAAGGCAAAGTTAACTGTTTATGAACCTCTTAGTTTAATTGTGTATTTATCTATTCATAGATGAGAGTCTACTATGTGGACATTTTCAGCTTTTAAAACCTTCACTAAGTTTTTAGAAGGTATTTCCACTCCCACCCCAGTTCATCTTGCAAATGGAGTTCATCCACAACTCTCCAGTAAAAACTCACTTTAAGCCACAACTGAAAAGCAGTATTTGAGAAAGTTAAGGAGTAAAAAAGCAGAAACATATAAAAAGTTGCTCTCTTAGAAGGAAGATTTTTAGTACTACTGTAACGTGCAATATAGCAGACTTATGGCTGTTGAGGGAACCATACATTTGAATTTCCCAACTTCTGTGAGTTTAAAATGTGAGTGGTAATGTCGCAATATAGCAGTTAAATGTAGTAAAAAGGATAAGAAAATTAAAAGAAAAGGAAAAAGACTCTGGTTATGTATTTATAACGGTGGTAAGGCATTATTCTCTTCTGAGATCACCTTTAAAAACCTGAGGGCAACAGTCTTAACTATAGACTAAAAACGCTAGCTGTAGCTATTAAAATAGAGATTAGAAAGAGCTATCATCTCCTTTGAATACCTGAACTTTTACCACCTTCACTCTAGTTGTCTTAACAGATGAAGTCTATGCATCGATGGAACTTTGAGAAGGAACATGAATCCCAACGACTAAGAGACAGCAGAGATTCAGGAGTCATCATTATAAAAGAAGCTGAGAAACAATATGAAAAGAAGTAGGAAAACATTACAATCACAATTCTGCAAAAACACATTACTGAGTAATGTCAGTCTATCACAATACCAATTTGAAGCCTACAGGCACGTAGAGCCACTGATGCATCTTAGTATTTCAGATTCCTTCTCAACCCCGTGAGCTGTTGAGCTTATATAACTCGCAGGTCTTTTCAAGAGTCCCGTGAATACATAAATCCTCTGCTCAGATATTATAAACCTCCTCCTGAACAGTTCTGAGAATGACCCCTAAAGATGCTAAGCTACAAAACATGTGCCAAAAACAAGAAACAAAAGAACATGTACCACTTGAGACTTTTTACAAGCAGATACAGGAAAAAAACATGTATCTATTTCCTAACAACCTGGCCCAGAAGACAGAAAGAAGAAAAAAAAAAATCTTCTACCTTTTTCCCCATTTGTTATGCCAACTCTTCCTTGACTATTAAGACCTTAAATTTTTTTGTGACATCAGCCTCTAAATGCCATCCTAATGTAAATGACATGCCAGTAACAAGAAAAACAACTGCTTTATGCCTATAGAATGCACCAGCAAAACAAGCATGTCTTTCACAAGGTACTTAGAATTTACTATCTGCAGCTGAAATGGAGGCTCCAGACAAAAGGAAATGGCAGTTATAATGCAACTTTTACAAAAACATTTCTCATAGGTGATGAAATTCTTCAGATATAGCACTTCTGTGTGCATTCATGGTGGTGGTGGTGGTGTACAGCAAGCAATTTTCTTTCAAGGCTTTTGCCTTGGCAATAGCTAGAGGTGCCTATTTGTCCCACCTCACCCATTCCATGCACAAACAAGGCAGCACCTGCTATACAATCTCAAGTTTTTCCTCAGCCAGATTCCCCTAGAAATGGAGGAACTAACTAACAGAACACAGAGCAATGTGGTGAATTTCCATAAGGACAGGTGTCACCTCAGAGAGCTCCAGCTGGGAACCAAACCTCTTATCATTTAAAGTGCTCCATATACACAGACACAGTATGGACAATTCCCAGCAGTACTTCATCCTACACACACACAGGGACATCTATGAAGACCTAGAAGACAAACTACAATATTTTTTTTCCTCCACCAAAGTCTTTTCTGCCTCCAGAGCTGCACACTGCTCAGCAAGAGGTCTGAGCTGCAGGAAGCTGAGCAGCAAAGGCATCAGCAAAGCATGAACAAGGCGTTCTTTAAGCAAGGCCACTGGGGCAGGCTGAAATCTTAACATGGGCACTATTATGCAGTTGGTCCATGTTAGTGGTCTCATCACATGCACCACAGCAACCAATTACCCTACTGGAATCTCTTGGTACAGACAATTATGGCCCTGAATTTTCAGAAAAACAATGAGCTAAAAGAAATCACAAGAGAGATCTGTCTTTTTTGCAGCTGGAAGTAGAAAATCCTTCTGATATCCAGCGTACACCTTATTTCATAACTGCAACAGTGTGAAATTTAAAAAGGAAAACCAGGCTAAGTCGTTTCCTGACTCAGAATCTTTATAAGATTTGTCTAGAGTCGAAGTTCATGAGGACAGATTAAATCATTCTCACCCCTTATCCCAAGACCACTGTAATTACAAGCTGTATAAGCTGACGAGACACTAAGTCATACTGCTACAGACATTTTTGCTACCAATTAAAACATTGGGGTTTATATTTTTGCAGTATTTTCCTTTTGTTCAGAAGTTTATTAATTAGTCAGTACTTGCAACTTTTTAATATTTTGTGGGAATGAAAGTTCCGTACGTTGTATCATAACCTTGTTCAATCATTTAATTTAAAGACAAATTATGTCTACATACTGTCTTCTGTAGAGAAATAAACTAGATAGCACATTCATTTAAACTGGATTTCATAACAGCAACTACATATCTACATAATGCCAGTAATTCTATTCATATTAATAACCCATTTAAAAAATAAATGCTAGAACTAAAAGGCCCAATAAACTCACTTAAAATGACCAAGAACTTCAATTCTCTTTGATTCACATGGATTCATTTTGATTCACATGAAACAACAATTGCCAGAAGCTGAAGCTATTTGGACTGGGGAGGAGACTCACCCCATTTTTAAAAAAAACTTTTTAAATTAGTAAGAAAATGTTACTTTGTACAACTTAAGTCTAGTTCATTAGTATATTATTCTCATTAATAGATATTTTCATCAATACATATTTAATTCTATTACATTAATAAAATAGAGTTTTAGGGAGTGTATTTAGCAATACTATGCGAGTAATCAGTTTTGTAACAGGGAAACAGTTTTAGAAAAAGGTTAGATCAAATATACAGTATATTTTTATAAGTATATGGGATTTGTGTATATAGGATTTACTCTCATCCCCATTTTGTAGTTGTCCAAAGACAAACATTTCAAAGACATACAGTATTATCTGTTCTGTAACCTGAATAAAAAAAAAAAAGTGTGAACCTGCACATACCTGATCCTAGCACTGGAAAATTCTGTCTGCCATAGGAATAAAGATTCAAACTATATACTTCCATTTTTCAACAGCAGACAAAACTAAGTTCTTAACCCATAACTTCACATCTTTACTACTAGATCACTGGTGAAATGTTTTATTTTAACTGTCATTTTGCCTCTTGGCACATAAGTCAGTTTCTTAAACAAACCAACCAACCACAACAACAAAATAAAAAACTAAAACCAAGAACAAACAACCCTTCAGAAAAAAGAGGAACCTGTTTATGAACACCAACAAAATATCATAACCACATTTAAGATGACCCTTCTTCCCTCCTTCTCACATTATAAATCTTATCAACACAAAAGAGAAAAATTGGAATATATTTTACCAATTTTATAAACACTGCAATAATTTCTCTTCATGGTCCTGTTACCTTAAAGAAAAGGATAAAACAAGTGCTTTCACACCATAACTGTGTTCCTAATACTACCAAGACAATAAAAAGGGCACTGGTAAGTATTAAATATAATGAAATAAAGACTAACTTCTGCTCAGAAAGGACAAAAGTGGTAAGTATTGTAAGCTAGGAAAAGTGTCAGGGGAATAACTTGATGAATTAAAAAAACCTTTTCCACACAGAGAATTATCCAAATGGGACTGTTAAAACTTTGAAGTGAAAACCTTAACTATAATGCTGGAAGACTACCAAAAAAAAAAAATTTCTATTAGCTACTCCAAAAACTATCCCACTGAAGTATGGCTTCGAAGTCCTATTGTAAAATATTAAAAAATGGCATCTCCCCAATTCTTTATGGGCACTGAACAATATGCTTCAAAACTGATTTCTTGAAGCGTTTGAAAGAAACACTATAGAAGCAAAAAAGTCTTTTAGTTAATACACAGAACATTATTATGATGTTCAAGGAAGCCTCTCATGAAAATCTATATGAAATTGGCAGTAAGCTAACATTTTATACTGAAATGAAAGAGTAGGAAAGTCTGGATTTAAAGCTTTTCATAATTCTACCTTAGCAAGCTGCGCAAGAATCAGTAACAAGATTAATGATTTTGAAGTTACTGACTGCTTAAGTGTTAAATTGTATTTCAAAACAAATCCAGAAAAACATAATTGCTTCTAGGGAGCTAAACACTTGTATTATTAATTTCCTAACGCTGGCTGTTATTACAAACCAATTACAGACTTGTACTTACACCTGTGAAAATCTCAGCAGTTTCAGGTCAGAAAAGGCCATGCTTCCTCTTATGTGTACTGGAGGCAAGAACATTTAAAGTCCCTACTTTCCTGATAATAATCATAGAATCATAGAATCATTGAGGTTGGAAAAAGACCTCTGAGATCATCGAGTCCAACCATCGACCAAACACCACCATGCCCACTAAACCATGTCCCTAAGCGCCTCATCTACTCGTCTTTTAAATACCTCCAGGGATGGGGACTCCACCACTTCCCTGGGCAGCCTGGTCCAATGTTTAACCACTCTTTCAGTAAAGACATTTTTCCTCACGTCCAATCTAAACCTCCCCTGGCGCAACTTGAGGCCATTTCCTCTCATCCTATCGCTTGTTACTTGGGAGAAGAGACCCACACCCACCTCGCTACAACCTCCTTTCAGGTAGTTGTAGAGAGCAATGAGGTCTCCCCTGAGGCTCCTTTTCTCCAGGCTAAACAGTCCCAGTTCCCTCAGCCACTCCTCATAAGATTTGTGCTCCAGACCCCTCACCAGCCTCGTTGCCCTTCTCTGGACACGCTCCAGCACCTCAATGTCCTTCTTGTAGTGAGGGCCCAAAACTGAACACAGTATTCGAGGTGCGGCCTCACCAGTGCAGAGTACAGGGGCACGATCACTTCCCTACTCCTGCTGGCCACACTATTGCTGATACAGGCCAGGATGCCATCGGCCTGTAATCAAAAGATTCTAATCAAAAGAGACCAAAAAGCTTCCATGAATGGCACACAGTAAAGCAGAAAATGAAGACTCGTCAAGTACATAAAGACAAAGCTGCTCTCTTGATTCCAGGTAACCAACAGCAGATTGCCATATATGGAAACTAATTTAAGTATTAACCTAAAAATCTTTTTTTTTTTTTTTTATAGTTAATATCCACTGATGCATCCTTACCAAGCTTCAGGCAACAAGAAAGCATATTCATGTGGTGAAGTAGTCTCTGGAAAATTGGAGAGAATTGCCTGTCTGTGTGGAAGTAAAGCTGATCCATGGAAAGTGAACAGAATTTCCAGGGCTCTGACATTGCTTTCCTAAAGAGCAAAACATTAAGTTGCAGAACTAGCTTAAGACTGATTTAGACTGAAAACAAGCAAGAAATGTAAGCTTAGGTCATGCAACAAACATTTAATTTTAAAATTTTCTTTAGCAATAAAAAAAAATTAGCTCAGGGTCACTGCATTTATTTATTTACAATCAAATACACCCCCCCACCTCTTAAATTCCCATTGAGATTCAACCAAGTTCAAAGGGGGGAAAAATGCACTTAAGTGAAAACAGCAATACCAACACAAAATTACATTCTAGTAAAATAAATCTTAATACCCGAGCATAAGTTCTTGCTGAAAGTACAATATTCTGATTTCTGAACCTCTTGAAGAATTCACCATCATAGTGCTGTTCAGCTGCATGAGGCCCTCCAAGGATTTCCTTTAAAAAAAAAAAAACCAAACACTTAAAAAAGATTGTTTTTTATGCAAGACTTACAGAAGCATCAAAAAGCCTACACATTTCTTTATCTTAGGATGAATAAGTATGTGACTTATGTGGAAAAGCATGCTGTTGGTTTTTATTTGTTTCAGTGTGAAAAACACAGATGCATTTTTGATTGATAAGCTAAGACAATTCTCTGCCTTATTTTAAATAGGGTTTAGACAACATTAGTTACAAAGAGATGTGGTAAAAGTCATTATGTGACTAGTGCCAACTGCGAAGTTAAAGTTAAAAAACTAAGCAAAACACAGTTTGACATTCCAAAAACTTTCACTTTGGTAAGCTCATGGAAGAAGATGATTCGTTAGAGAATCTGTATCAAACTTGCTAATAAGACTGACAGAGGGAAATAACAGTAATCCTGCACCAACTCCACATCCCACGTTGTTGCATATCTTAATTCCCTGCAGACACAGTATGCTCAAAGCAGACTTCTGCCCAGCTATACCTCTCAACACTAGAAGCCGGCCATTTGCAACAGTGAAGCAGGAGAAACACAGTAGCTTGAACAGAAAACAGCTTACTTTTCTCAAGTGAGAGACTGTAGCATTTCAAGAAGACTATAAACATTAATACTACAATATATAAAGATATGATGATGCAACGAAAAAGTTACAGGAATGCCTATAGAATGAGAACTCAAAAGAATTGTAGCCAGATACCAAGTGTCCTCACCTCATAGGTTTCAAGGCGATCAAGGTAAGTTAACAGCTTCAGCCTGCTACGGCAGAGTTCTTTTTGTTCCAGTGTCAGCCTGTGTTCAAAACAGGAATTTTCATGCTTGCAATTGATATTGTACATCATGTGCATATGAAGACAATAGTTACACATTTTAATGACTTTGTGCACTGGAATATATCAAGAAATTAAGTAAACCGAGAACTTTGACACAATATAATGCCTATTAAAATTTAAACCACTTTCCTATTAGGAATAACATACATGAGAGTAATTACATACTTGCAACTCTGTAGTTAGAATAAACCTATAACTCTGAATAAAACATGGCCTAACATTTCATTTACTTTGAGAAGTTTACTGATAACAGCAGTTCTTGATGCTTCTTGGCCTCTTTTTCCTTTCTAGTATCCATTTCTTCATCTGGTGACAAAAAGTCTTCGTAGGGAATTTCAATGTCCACCTCCCCTGGTAAGATAAATCTGGAAGACAAAACCAACAATGTAATCAATGTTGATTAAAAAAAAAAAACAATCAAACAAACAACCAACAACAAAAAGATATGACGAACTAATTTTTGAATAAACTTACTAACACAGCTTTCTGTTTATGTCTTGACTAAAAATCTAAACTTTTCTAGAAAATAATAATACTGAGTTTTGCTGTTGTAAAGCAGCAGGCACTCATCACGAGCCAACAAGAGGCATCATCTCGTTTCCACCCCCTCCCTAAAACAAACCAAAAAAACCAAACCACCAACCACACAGCTATGATAGTTGATAAGAGTTTCTAAATTCCACAGGTAGCACTGGGATTGGCAGCAAGTCTACAGCGTACAATGGTAATAGATGACTGCACAACGAAAGAACAGCCTCTTCTATTTCTACCACCAGGAACTGAATACCGAAGAGAATTGTCTCTGCGTGTATTTCCCCACTGACCCATTGTGTTTTGCTTTGTTCCCCTCCCCACTTGAACAACATAAGATCATTACAACAATTAAGATATACAACAAAATGCATTTATAGGGGTAGTTGCAGCTTCCAGAAGATACAACAGAAACAGATTCTCATAGAAAAATAGTGACATCAGAAGTTCTCTGTGATGAAGAAAATAAAGGGCATCCAAAGAAGAGGGAAAATGCAGTACAAAATAAACAGTGATTTTACCTTTGTAAAAGGTAAAAGGAGAACAGGTACCTTGTGGACATCTTTAGAATAGTTTGATTCAAAGCATTACTTTTCTTTATGTCCTGCAAAAGCATCTTAACATTTTCATTAGTGGTTGATAAAAAAAAAATTACCAAATTATTAGAAAAGACTTCATACACCACTCTTTAAAAAGAAAACAAACGAAAAAAATACTCTTCCCAAACCTGCCGCCATCTTGTCCTTTTCCTATGGCCACAAGAGCCTCCAAGTCTGTGCCTTTCAAGCCATACTGAAGCAGCTTCTTAGCAGCATCCACATTCTCTGGAACTCTTTCCAAGCACTCGTGAAGAACCCATGCGCGCTTCTTAATTTTGCTCTATCCAAGAACAAGAGTATAGACAGAATGTTATATGCTTCAATTCAAGCAATGAAACTGGAGATGCTAAAATCTTCTAATGTGTTTCTTCCACTTAAGAAAATGTCAACTTAACCTGATGACTGACAATGTGAACCAATAAAAAAAGAGATGAGAATGCAAAAAACATAATTCCCTCAGAGTGTATGCGGCAGAAAAGGGCACAGAAATGCCAAATGATTTAGCAGAACTTTCACAACAAATGGAACAGAAGTTATTATTTGTATTCCCTAATTAGTATCACTCCTCCTTACACTAAATAAAATGTGACGTTTTTGGGCTAAAATGCAATTGTTATAAACCGAGTGTATCCCACAATAGCACTAGAGTAATTTTCAGTATCAACCTCTTCACATGCCCATAGGATTCTGTGACAGAAAGGACACACCAAAGTCACAAAATATTTTTAGCCTTATCTGCTGATCTTCAGTTGAGATTACATAGCACATGGAACATGGCTACTTATAAAAATCTTATTTTGACATTCATTTAATATCTGACTTGAAAAAATAAAAATTAGATTATGTTTCTCCTGATCTCTTGGAAGACTTTACCCTGTAGCACCATTAGGTTGTGCATCTTTGACAACGCTTGTTTGCCGAGTTTGAAGTCTTTCTTCCAAGCCAAAAAAAAACACGTTGGATTCTACTGAAAAGCTCCAGTTACAGGTAGCAGAGTTCACTGTAAATTTTGCTATTCAAACTTTGCTATATAGCTACTGATACCAACTACACCTTCCCATTTAATTTTCTAAAATACTTAGAAGTTATTTAAATGCTTCATATTTCCAATTACTATTATTCATTTGCCAGGCAACAATCTACTGCTGCATGTGGGGGAGAGATTACACCAGAGACAGCAAGCTGCTATTAACAGAAGATACTTGAAAGGAAAGATTTCCATTAACTTCCAAGGTCACCGGATCAGGCCTTCAGTTAAATTAACAAGATCACTCTCTTCCACATGACATGAAATGGAATTTGCAGGACAGCTCTCCAAATTGCCACCAATTTATGTTGTATAAATTAGAACACAATTGAGAATTCAATTTCTGTAAAGATAACACAGCCATTCTGATAAGAAAGCCTGAATGTCACAAAAAACAAACCCACCAAGTAGTCTTGAATTGAAGCAACGTTAACAGCTGACTTCCTCCACTGTCTTTGATACACAAGATCAGAATCAAGGCCATATGCTTGAGCCAAAGACAAAGCTTCCCCATATTCTTCATTATCAATCTAAAAAAGCAAACACATGAAAATGAAAGTCATCTGATTTCCATATGAAACAATCATTATTAATTCTGTGTGTTGAAACAGGTAGAGGGAAAATTACTGCGGGTATGCTTAAGCAGGTAGGAAAGAGAATGGCTCAAGATACAGATGAGTAACACTCAGATCTGATGGACACCTCTAGAAAATCAGAGATTTTTCCTCAAGAAAAAGGAAGAAGTTATTTAGGTAACCAGTATGACATCAGCACTCCCTGGAAACTAACAGCTATAGAGTGGGCTCGTTTACCATCAGAACAATTGAAATGGCCTAGACAAAGTACTGCCTAGAGCAGTCGTAAAAATTAAGTATCTGTTCTTCGGTGAGAGTGAGTCACAGGCCTAATTTGTATACATGCCTGAAAAAACATGCAAATAAACTTATACTCACATCAGAGTATAAGTTAACCCATTCCCTGGCCAATAACAAGCTCAAATGATTTCATTCAATATATCTGCCAGGTCTTTCATTATTTGTAAACACTCACATGAGTACAGTTCCCAGTCTGGCCAAGCTAATGATGCGCAGTGTCTCCTCAGTGACCTGCATACATCATCTCATTTTAATTATTATAATGCTAGTTTTAAACAATGATCCCTTTGATTATGTAACACAGTACACTAAGAGACCCTTAGAAACATGTGCCTAAATCCTTTTGTTAATATAGCAAGAATTAAAAGAAAAATAAGAAGTTCTTTCCAAATAAAGCTGATTATGAGAGATATGACCTTTCCTTCTATACTTACTTTTCTCTGGTACAGTTCCTCTGGAGTCGTGGATCTCAAACTGACAAGGCGGAAATTCTTTGTAATAGTACGTGGACGTTTCCGTGGAGGAGCAAATCGTTCCATTTCTGTCACAAAGTACAGGCCTTGTTTTAGGTAACTGAAGTATCTGTCCTTAGCAGAAGTTTCATCATCCGAGTCAGAGTCATCTTCTCCCTCATCTTCATCACCAGACCTGCTCTCCAAGCGTAATCTTTTTGGAACGAGTTTTATCTCACACTGCACAGAAAACAATTCTTAAAGGTAGAATATGAAGCATCCACCTACTACATCTCAACTAGTTTGGTGAGAATTGAGTAGATCTCCACTTCCAGTACTTCAAATTTCAGAATCAACATCCTTCCTCCCCTTCTCCTTTCAACCCTTTATTTCTCTGCTTGTTTAATATATTCCACAAACCCTGACCGGGTCTGTCTCCTAGATCTGAGGCTTCATCCCTTACCTACTGAAGCAAGGGTGAAGGTTTGTAGTAGTGTCCTACCTACCCTGGACAACACAGAACTATGGAGACATCTTAGTACACTGTTATATAGCTTACTGCAGTGTACAGCAATGTTTTCAACTCTTAGCTATCCAAAGCAAGGTTTTCTGTATGCCGGTCACTGGCTGTATCTGATTTTCAGAATCATAGAATCATTCCAAAAACATACATGCAAGCTTTGGTACCTATTGAGATATTCTGATAAATATTATTTTAAACTTTTGTTTAAGATATTTAAGACCTATTTCAGTGTAAGCCTTACAAAATAGTTATTTTCTTCATTTCAAAGAAAATTCCTGGTTAACTTCTTAACCAAAATTATGTTCTACTCCTTCCTGGAATCCTACTAAAGATGAACAAAAATAGATCTCTTACACGGCTTGGTCTTAATTTAAATGCGTTCCTCATTTCTCTTAAAAACACTCCCTCTGTAAGAGGCATCTGTTTCAAAATGGGAGAGGGATGCTTGCAGTATTCTTCAAATACACTAACATACAAAGCAGTGAAAACTGTTGACACAAAACTGTTTCCTGCAGCAAGATTCCTCTCATTAAGACTCAGCCTTCTAGGAGTTTCTCATCTGCTCTCTAGAAGTTATTTGACAATTAAGTTTTTATTAAGACAGTTGAATTGCAGCAAGTTCTGAATTTCCCTACAATACCTACCTAGAGATAAGGAAAAAGAATCGCTTTTCCTGTTAGTAATTCATATTTTTTTAAACCATATCACACACGCACATAACACCCTTAGGATTACATATAGAAAAGCAAACTGTTTCTATTGCATTCCAAAAAGATATCTGCCTGTGCACATTTCTCACCTCCAGACTTAGAAATCCTCCATCGTGAGCTGAAGTGACCTGAGGAGAACTCTCAAACCATTCACATGACTTTCCCAGCAAGTTTCTTAACGTCTTGACTGATGACACAGTCAATGCACCAGAGCAGCGAGCCAGGATGACAGAATTATCTGCCCACCAATTTACATCTATCAATGGGTAATAGGATTCTTTATCTAAAATAAATAAATAAGAAAGTGCCATACAAAGAAAGATAACTTTAAACACCAGATAAGAACAGAAGTGACCTCAATTATTAAGAGATTTCATCTGATGGCCCAATTTAACAAACATTTATTATTGTATATGCATCCTTGGTTCACTAAGTTTGTATTTTAGATCAATTTTATTTTACTGAATCAGTTCTGCATTAACTAAAGCTGCTGAGGGGAAAAACACTTTTGGACTTAATATTTTTTAATATTATTTGGTAAAAGAATTCATAGTAAACAGATTTATTTGCACAAAACATGACAAGTTTTAGGTATTTGATACAGATCTGCTTCAATACTTCCCAGGCCATCCTTAAGCAAGTCTCCCTGGCTACAAACATAATACTGGTGAAAATCAGAAAAGGCTACACTGCTTTTGAGCACAAATGACAACCATGAATAAGGCTTCTTGAAACAGCCTACAAGATGAGGTTGTTAAGATTAAACAAAAAAAAAAAGTCAACACAACTGAAGATGAAAGCTGTGTCATTTCTCAGATTATTTTGATTATGGTAACTGGATGCTGGGACAAAATGTTCACCAGAGTCAGCTCAATTTGTTCACTACACTGTCATTTCCCACTTCTCTGATGAAAACCACCTTTCCCCAAACAGCACTGAGAAACAGATCAACTTATCACTTTTCTGCCACTTCAGTGCTTAGTTAGCACCTATGAAGGTCAGATGTGTTAACCCAAAGACAGAATCACCAAGAAAAATAGTCTAAAGACACAGAGGATTTTTTTTTAATAATATAGACGTATACAAGCAGCAGTGAACGGATCATGGAACAGCTATTGATCTCTGCACTCTTGGAAGAGCCATGCAATAACCAAGTGATAAATGGCTGCACGCAGTGGCCTGAATTTTGGGTAAAGAATAGAGAGACTGACTTGAGGCAAAACCAGTCGGAGGAAACAAAGCCCTTTTGTTTCAGAATTTTAAACTGATCTCTTTAAAGTACGTTAGCTTTCAGTATTTATTAGACATTCACAGAAAGAAAAGTTAAGTTCAGTTTTTTAGACTGTGAACTCTAATAACGTGTTACCTATGATATTTTGATGCAGTGGCTTCTGATACAAGCTGAGACGTCTGCTGAATATTCAGCATTCCACAGAGTCATAATCGCATGCTTAATAATAAATGAAGTCCTGTACTAACTGAAATATCCCCTTATTTATGGTTATGGCTACAAAAGAATTCTTAAGAGAGGATTTAAAAAAAAACAAAAACCACCACACCCCACACTATTGTGACACTCATTTAGCTATGCCATGCTACAAATTCAAATCATACGTACAATTTTGGCCACTATTCTAATTGAGATTTAATTAAGCCATTTCAGATCGTTGTAAATTTATGTAAATCCTTTTAACTACAGAGTGGTATAAAATAATGATCTAACTGAACCACATACCTTTTATTTTCTTTCTTTTTTCACTAGAGAGTCTCCAGTCTGGGTTGATCTCATCATAACCTGGCTAAGAAAAAATAGGGCAAGAGGGAAAAAAAAAAAAAAAAGATTACATTCAAGTAAGTCTTTGTAACACAGACAATCTGTGTATTTACTCTATTGTTGACCCACTCATTTTTCAATGAAAATGCTCACACATAAATTAAAACTTTTCCTGAACATAAAACATAAAGCTGCTGTAGTGTCATTGTATTCTTCTCTAAACAGTTAAATCAGAACAAAAACAAAGCAAAATAGACTGATGGATTCCTAAAACACTGTATTAGAAAACAAAAATACCATCAGACCTGGCCTAGTCAGCATTAAACAGATTTCTGAAATGAAGGCCCTCCAGCACTCAGAATCCCACCAAGCATTTGTTTTTCATGTCTATACACAGGACTGCAAGCATATAGAAGAAGAAGAATCTCCAAAATAGTCCTCCTGGTTGCTCTGTGCAGTGATCCTGAGCACCAGCCTAGAACAGTGCTATATGCATTTACCGTATTTATGAAAATAACCAGAAAGCCCCTTTCAAGACTAGTGCAGCAAGGGAACCAGCATCATTTAACGACGCACTGCAGCATTTAGAATTAGTAAGCTGTTGCTGTGTTGTTTTTTTAAACTTTATTTAGTAACGTTAGAATACACAGGAACTACACAAACCTAGATGACAGTAATCCTACCCCCAGCTGCAGGTAGATTATACAGCTCAGACAACCGAAGCAGTTTTGGGTCATCCAAAAGGTGATTTTCAGGCTTAATTTTTTAGTAGAAAGAGAGGGGTCTACTAATTAAAAGTAAACATGAGGCCACTTTAACTTAACAAATACGTTTGGGAGACAATTAAGTAGGAATTGCACACATTATGAAAATATCCATTATACTCAGACACCAATTTCACCTATAAAAATCATTCTGAAAACAGTCAAGTACTGTAATACTCCTTTATATCACCCTCACTAAATGATAGTCCTGAAAACTGCTTCAGAATACATATTATCGCTAAAAACAAAGGAAAAAAAAAATTCACTGTAAACATTGAGCAAAATCTGTATTCTCACAAAAATCTGAAGTGTATGTTAAAAATATAGATATGTATGGAGATAGATATAGATAGGTATGCATACATACACACACAACACTTTTGCCAACACTGGAGTGGATTTTTTGTTTGTTTTTCAAAAGTACTTTCCTAAATAAGCTTGGAACTACATTTCTGTGATGGTTTGACCCCAGCCAGCAGCTAAGCACCACACAGCCACTTGCTAATTCCCCTCCCTAGTGGGACAGGGGAGAGCGCAGGAAGAGCAAAAGCAAGAACAATCGTGGGTCAAGACAAAGATAGTTTAATAAGCAAAGTCAAATAAAAAAAAAAAGGAGAACAAGTGATGCAAAAGCAATCCTTCACCACCTCCCACAAGCAGACCAATGCCCACCCAGCCTCTGAGCCATGCCTACCTACCCAAAACCTCCCCCTGCTCCATTTTTATTGCTGAGCATGACGATACATTGCATGGAAAATCCCTTTGGTCAGCTGGGGTCAGCTGTCCAGGCTGTGTCCCCTCCCAGGCTGTTGCACACCCCCGAACTACTCATTGAGGGAAGACAGTGAGAAACAGAGGCGGCCTTGAAGCTGTATAAGCACTGTTGAGCAATAGCTAAAACACTGAGGTGTCATCAACACTGTTTTGGTCACAAATCCAAAAACCTAGCATCATACGGGCTGCTGTGAAGAAAGCAAACTCCATCCCTCCCTGCCAGACGCAGTACAATTTCACAGTCAATACAGCCTAACCAGATCTGACTGCCTACCTGCAAGAACAAAAACTTACACTACACAACAACACAGCCATATTTCTAAGCCTTGCAGTCAGAACAAAAAGGTAACAGCACACCAGTGGTGTTCAGGATGGCAACGTACCATTATCTCTACAGGTATTTATTGACTTGTCTTTCCCATAATCAAAGTTTTTGGCCTATCTTTTTTCTGTAATTTTTCCAGAAAACATTCATTTAACCTCACTGTCATTATGATACCCAAAGGAAGACGTCTGCCTTCATTTTGTCCTCTTCCTCATTATAGAAATCTATGCCTATATGTAATGTCAGGAAGTGTTTTGTTGTGGACCTTACGCTGCCTATTGTGCAATACATAGACTGAGGAGAAATTCAATATAGTGGGGGGGGAAGCTGCCTGTGTTTCATATGAATACATAAAATTGAAGAATTTAAAACATTCTACAAAAACTGGAGGAAATATTTTCATATTGGAATTTCTAAAGGAATCAATACACTGTACAAAGATTTACCATGCAAAAGGAAATTACAGAGAAGAATCAGAAACTGCAAATATTTCATGATAACATGCAAATTTATTAATCAGCACATGCACTAAAACATAACTGTTTACTACTAAGCAGCAAATGTTTCATCCTACAATAATTTTCTAACGAGAAACACACTTATGTACAATAAAACCATCCGAGATCAATACTGTGTAGGAAATATTGGTGGTAATTAGTGCCACCTATGTCTAGTGACCAAAGACTCCATTTGACTGGTTACCCTGTTTGGAATTCATGTCAGTTCATGTCTTGTAAGTTTAGAACATAACACATGGTACTTCAAGTGAAAAGCCTTTCCATACCTATTAGTCAAGAAATTAATGGGAGTAAAACCAGAATACTTCACAAACTAGCGTGCATCATTTCAGATTTGTCACTTTTCAAAATGGATATATTTTTCTCATTAAAATAAAGTGCTATCCTTACCCAGAGAGTGTATTAGTTATTTGGAATTTTCTTTGAAAACTAATTAGTTTTCAATTCCCAGTGTTTAAATTCACACTAGTCATGTAAAAGTTTGCCAGTGTCTGGGCAATTCTTAACTTAATTTCCCCTACTCAGGTTTGCAAACAATTCCTGTAGAAAGCATGTGACTTACTAATACCAATCTGATAAACAAACTATTCTGGAGTGTTACCTGGCAGAAGGTAAGGTAAATTTTGAGGGAGAACTAGAAGAGCACATTAGACATCCAGCAGAATTTCATTTCAACCATTCAAACAAAGTTACCTGTGTTGGCCTCCACTTATATTTTAAAAATAGCATTTCAGTCTACCTCTACCAGTGTTACCCACTTGGCATCAAAATGCCTCATGAAAAATTCCAACACAACCGGTTCTTTTTCTTAATTTTTAAAGTTTAAGGGTTATAGTTAAAACACAGAAAGACTATCGTAAAAGTAAATATAGGGCTCTTGAAAAATATGGAGTTGACTGGAAAAACAGTACGTAGCTAAACCACAGTAATCTGAACTACTCTCATCTCCTAGGAAAACATACCTCCAGAGGATTAAAACATATACTGCAAATTTCTAAACATCTACATCCTTCTTACCTGATCAGTTTGGTCCCATTCTCCTTGTTGTCTGAGAGATGGAATAGACCAGATTGTCAGTTTTCCTGAGAAATGAATAGCTGCCAGAAGAGCTCCATCAGGAGAAAGATTCATCTTGAAAACTCCATCCTGCCAAACATTATGTCAGCAAAGTAAAAAAAAAACAGATAAACAAACAAAAAAATCCCCACATACAACAAGGCATACCAAAAAGACCTCCCCAAAAAGCCCAAACTACTTTTTCTATTTTAGGAAAAAAAATTGTACAATCTTCTACCCAGAAAATTTAACATGCTTTAAATTTTAAAAAAAAAAAAAAAAAAACCAAACACACCACACCACTATGCTAGAAGTCAGAATAACTGTAAAGTATCAATTGTGGCATGGAAGAGTAAAAGCAACCTGTATAAAGCACACTACCACAACACTAACAAATCTTTAGGAATGTCAATTTCTGTATCACATTGTCATACAGCAAATAAAATCTGAAAGTGTGGCATTCCTAGGAGAAGGCCGCAGAAATCAATGCGGAGCTACTTGGAGGAAAAATTGCAGGCTGTTCTCAAATCATCTGTTCAGAGGAAACATTTGGCAACCTCAGTTTTCTACTGTCCTGTCTCTCAGGTCCACCCAAGGAAGATCGTTACGCAAACACAGCTTAGTACAGCTCTTCCTCCCCAGGAGCAAACTTTTTGAGCATTATTACAATTAAAAAAAAAAAAAGGGGGGGGGTACAAGAGATACACAGATGAAGATATCTTGGAGGAGCACATTGTTCATTTCAGGACACTGAATCTTAATTCAAGAATCTCTTGGGCAACAAAAGACTAAGCAGCAATATAGCAAACATCAGATTAATTCCATACAGATGAATTCAACATCTGTAAGTAAACTTCATCAAGGCTACAAAAATTCTCCTGGATTAAGTTTTCCTTCAGCTCTGGATATCTTAAGAGGCAAAATGTACTTCAAACAAAATATTTCCTTAAGGATTCATGAACTCCCACACAATTACAACTGGATCGATACACTATTTCCATGAGACAGGAGACTCCAAATATACACTCAAATTTTGAAGTCAAACTTAGTGCCACTGGCAATGCATAACAATTTCTAAAAATACAATTTATATTTATTCCCCCCGCCCCCAGCACAACTTCCATGTTTTCAGAAAGATCATTAGGTTCTCAGAGAGTCTAGTCTTCACTGAAAGACAGCAGGATGTAGATTCCCAAAATTTATATTGTTTATAAAATCCCATTTTGTTAGTGCAGTTCGCTTTTAAAAACTTCCTAATAAAGATTCATACTACAATAATGTTAGAACTGTCCAAGTCTGCAGCTAATCAATTTTTAAGCAGTGCCTCCCCTCTTGGAAAACACCCCAACATAAATGAAGTACAAAAGTTACTAGACATCCATATGATTAAGAAGTTTTAATGGAGTTTCTACAGCACATTTGTGGTAGGTATCATTTGAAGATAACAATATTCTTTTAGGGTTTGTTTGTTAGGTTTTTTATTATTTCTCTTTTATTTCTTAGGCTGTTCTAAGTTCTAGCTATGCCACAGAAACAACAATGATCAAGTCATCTGCTCACTGTTGTACAGTGGTTTGCAGCTATTGAGAGGACTGCTTAAACCCAAGCTTAAAGCATGTTTTTAATTGAAAAGGAGAGCATTATTAAGGTTTTTTTTAACTAATTATGAATTTTTTCTAATATAAATAATTCCTAAGTATTCTCTGATAGAGAAGCAGCTAGAGTACTGCAATTTCTACTGTAGTTTGCTAAGGAATTGTAAATGCCTACTAATGGCAATTCTCACTTTACAAATCAAGTTGCATGCACAGAGGACAAAGAACAAAAGACTGTTAAAGGACTTAGAAACGTATAGCTAAAACATATAACCCATTAAGATAAATGGTCAGTGGTATACATCACAGATCTTAACAAGGGTTAAACATTTACTCAGTAGTCAGTAATAATTCTGGCCACATTCAAATTTACCACCCGAGCGCTGTTATCTGTAGAGATTAATCAGTCCTTTGGCAAAGCAGACAATGCTGCCTCAGTAAACAGCTTGTCAATTTAAGGGAACTGCAGAAAAAGATACTGAAAACCTCAGCAGGTTGGCACTTCACATTTTATAATTATCATTTAAGTTAGCAACACTAAGAATCAAATCCCAATATAGCTAGTTCTAATATACAAGTTCTCTAGCTGCTGTGTCTGTCATACCTTAACACTGTTGCCAATTTCCCACTACGAATGTAAACTATACCTCACATATTTAAACCATAATCTCTGAAATCGGATTAAAACATTCAAGGATGAGTAACTATCTCTGCTTTTCTTTGTAAATTTAGTACTGGCAAGTGCAATGACATTGAAGTTTAGTACAGCTACACTCAGTGCTAGCCTTCCAGTAAAAAAGTTTTCTTCAGCCTTCTCTTTTATATTTTCAGTGAAGGAAATAAAATCTCTCCCCATTCCACCCTTGAGAAAGATTCAGAAAGATTTGTTTTCCTCTTCCAATCAAGCATGCAATTTCTTCTTTTAACCAGTCACCTAAACATCCCAAAAATCTATTAAGGTCATTTCCAAAGTCCATATAACTTCAGACCAGGCCTTTTTCCTCTCAGGAGAACACAGTGAGGGTGGTAGACAGCTTCTTTACTATTCTTTCTTTGGAAAGCAAAAGAAGGGAAAATTTTTTTACAAAGAGGGAAAAGGGGATAAAAAAGGAATCAAACAAAGGCTACACACAACTAGTAGACAAGAGGTAGGAGAAGGTGGTGTAGTACTGCATGGGTGGCTCCTAAGGCATGTAGAAGCAAGCCACAAGCACTGTGTGCCAAGCCTTAGAAATATAGAAAGCACACACCTACACCTCAGCATGACAGTCAAGATTTAACACGCACTCATTCATGGGAGAGGTGAATACAAGACCCATTCCCAGTGTTTTTTAAGAACAAGTAGATTCTGATCAGCAGTTTCATTAGGTTTGCATGTGTCCTGGTAGTAGAAGTTTGACCCATAACAAACCCTTGAAGCTACTTAGCAAAATGTTTCCATGGTATCTCATAACAGATTCTAAAAATCAAGTCTTTGTGTCTGCCCTATTTAAGCCATGAATGATTAGTTTGAATCCATTAATTTTTTCTTCTCCACATTGTATGAAAATTTTGGGCTGTAAGGTGATGGGGTTTTTGTTTGTTTTCTAGTGGGAGTGGGGTAGTGCAGAAGGCTGGGGTTTGGAGTTCCTCTTACTTCTCTCTCGGGTGTATACTTGAGAAACATCATCACAATCTACTCTCTTCTTGTAGAATATAACACACACCTAACATGCTATGATCATTACATTCATTAACAAATAATTAGGTGGCTTTTTATACGTTCCTTTTTGAATAAGAGTTTACATTTAATATTGAACTCTACATCTCTAGACCTGTTCCTGTCAGTATGCTGAAAACCCAAGATTCAAGCTTCAGAAGATGAACTAATTGGATTTTTAAAAAAGCTGAATAAATGGCAAGCTATTCCATTTAATGCTAAAAGCTTATTATTTTTGATAAGTTTCATAGCAATGTTAATTCTTAAGTTGCATAAATTAAAAACTACTTTCAATCAGTCTCTCAGGCAGTCATTAATGGACAATTATGTTAGTAAAATACATTTCTGAGGTAGACCTAGACCTTAATACCTGTTCTGTTCCCCGCCTACTGTAAAATCTTATATTCATAATCTTTAATAATCCTCTTCTCTGTGCCTGTAAGAACAGAAACATATCACACAATGAAAGACAAATCTCACACATTGTTTTATGCACCAAAAACTAAGTCATATCTAAAGTACTAAAACAACTCTGCAGGATTCTTTAAATTTCCCTAAGACTGCCTATTTTAAAATAATGCAAGGATAATAAAACACAATTTGTATAACTTTGCCCATTTCATTAGGTATGTATCATGCCACAGAAAAGCACTACCCATTTGCAATGAAATTAACAACTCGCTTTTAACACTAAGCAATACCTATAGAAGAGTAAATACTGGAATTTATCCTAGTATACTATAAATTGGTTTCAGTTTATCCACACTGTAGTTGTTACCAAATCAAACATTTACTTCTACTAGAAGCAAAAGAAATCAAGAGTCAGACTTAAACTGAAACATTTATTTCAGGTGTGCTGCCTTTTGTTATGAAGTAATAAAAAGACAAAAATAACTGAAATTTTTCCAAAGACAGGTAACGTATCACAGTACACAACTAAGGAGTTTGTATATTTCCACACTACATTTTTGTTGTTGTTTCTCATTGTTTTGGGGTTTGTTCTTTTTTTTTTTTTTTAAACACAAGTGATAATCAAGAACTTAAAAGTTCAAATCATACTACAGAAAAAGCAAAAATAGACAGATACTGAGGGAGAAAGAGATAACTTACTAGAAGCTCACATCATAGCTTACAAAATAGCAAAACACTGCATTAAATTCTTCTTTCAAAAAGAAATTCATATTGAACTTCCAGTTACATAATTCTGCCAGTGACAATATTCATCCAATGAAATGAGGAAACATACTTACTATTCTAATGTCATCTTCATAACTAGTGACCTGTTTATAATGGGGAGAGCCTGACAGAATTCTCCAAGCAGATATCCCACAAACAGTTGCTTTAGATACTCCATCTTCATCTGTTTCACAGCCTCCTACAAGTAGAAGTCTGTAAAATATATAAAGGCATATTATGGTTTCATACACTGCCACATATTTTTTTTTTTAATTGTCTTAAGTCAGAACAATAGCAGTTTGCTTGCAGTAACAAAAAGATTAAATATATTAAGATTCCTAACAGCCCCAATAAGCTTTAAACTTCAGAGTGTTTATTCACAGACAAAAAGACTTAAACATTACTTAAGTAACACTTGTTATTTGTGGCATTTATCCCTATCCATTCTCATCTCTAGCCTTCCAAATAAGGCATAATTCCCAACATTTAAAAGAAAATAGGTCTGGCTACAATTTGAGTTTCTCCCGTACCCTCAGAGAATGATAACAATTTCATAAGCTTAAGCTTATGAAAAGTTCTGGTCATTCTGTTGAAGTACTAGGTTTCCATCTATTCAGATGTGGTACAAAACAGCTACTTCACTTTTATTGAGAAACCGAATGCATCAAGGTTTTTCAATTTTGTTTTCTAAAGCCACTTACCAATTATAAATGTGCATGCAATAATTTCATTACACACAGTAGATGACATTTTAAGAACTTTGAGTTCTTGAATTTTTACAGTTATTGCAGATTACCACTAAAATGTATCGAAGTATTTTCCCTTGAAGTCTTTTCACCTTATTAACAAGCAGTTTTATATTTAACTGATGATTACTGTGACGAAAACTTTGAGAACAGATGTCTAAACTTGTTTGGAAGCATCATTTTAGTGAACAACCCATCAAAAAGTAAAGTATCTGCAAAAAAGGCACAGACTGGAAAAGCCAGAAATTCAGCCCTGAGAACACTCCTTTATCAATTTGCAAAGTCTGCATTACTCTTGAAATTCTCTACCACCTAGTGGCTGGCATTCATATAGCTCTCAGCTGTGATTTGAGTGTATTTCAAAACATTTTGTGCGAGAGTCAACTGAATGAAAAAAGAGGCGGGGGGGGGAGGAGGGGAGGAGAGGAAAAAAAAAATTTCCTTCCACATTTAGTCCTCTGTAAGAGGTCAGTAAAACTTATTTAACATTCCCAGGTCTCATGCTATTCACAAACATACAGCAAGATGACTTCTACCATGGATGCTTACAGCCTGTTAAGGTTCTTAAGAGTTTTAGTTATTTTGTGGTGTAAAGGGTTGCCTGAGACAGCAAAACAGAAATCACTTTCACCATTTTCCACAAAAACCGCAATAGGAGACTCTCAGTCTACCGTAATAATTAACAAGAAAATCAGTAATTTTGCATTGTTCTTACGATCAGAAAGTAAAGCATAGCACAGCTATGAGGAATTACTTCTCCCTTAAGGAGGTGTTGTTCAACTTTAGAATATGTAAAGTTTCTCACTGAGCATCCATGACGCAGTGGTTTCTTGCTGTAGCATGCCAAGAAGAAACCATGTTATCATTTAAGGAACAAACAGATTCCTGTCAGAGTCAAGGAAATCTAGCATGAGTAGGGCAGATCGTAATTCAGTCTCCTTAAAACTGTTAACCTGAATAGCATGTGGAAGCAAACGTACTTCTTGAGTAATTAGCATACATTTTTTGTAGCAGTAACATAAAAAAAAGCAGACATAAAATTCACCTATCATAGCTTTCCTGTAGATACTTAGCAAAGCAATTGGGTTATCAAGATGACAACAATTAGCAAAGCATGATATTAGACAATCGGTGAGAGAACTCCAACACAGACAGAGCAGCAAGGGGACTGTATGTCAGCATTATGTCAATCGCAGAAGAAACATCACCATAAATATTACTTGTTAAACAGAGAATAGGACTGTTGCTCAGTGAGCACAGCAATCCCAGTGTTAAAATACCAAGAACTCCTACAGTGCATACCTCTTTTCTGAACAAGCTAGTAATATAAGACTGCATTAAGCCTTTTATGCGACAAACTTCACATCTTAAATGAACCCAAGTTGCTTTACATTTTAACAGTTTCCAGTCAACACCACCTGTTTGGTTTTGATACTGGTTGTTCATTCTGGTTAACTGGTTGGACAGCTCTCAAGTAAACATTTGGACAGGAACTCAGAGGAACTTACCAAGTTACCAACTTACCACTTTAACACAAAATACTAGTAACTACTTTGTTCTGCAAGTCATACTAAGCACGAGCTTGATCTAAGGATGTCTCTGGTACCAGAACTCTCAAAGACTATAGAGGTTGGTTAAAAATAACAGTAATGGAAAGGTAGACACTGAAAACCAGAATATCATACTCAAGCAACTGAGGAAACCAGAAGCAATGAGCAGGACAACGTAGCAAGATTAATTTCATTCAACTTTGGGACATCAACAAATACTAGAAACTACTTGAACAGTTTGTTATTCTTTCACGAAGAAAGTGACTTAAACTGAGGAAGGCTTGGAGAGAAGAACATCAATCCTTCAGGAACACGGAAAACAATAACACATGAGATACAGCCACCAATAAACACAGTTCTCAGAGCAACACAAAACATTTTAATACCAAATTTTATGCTGATTACTGGGGAAAAGTGCACTTGGGAAGAGAAAAATTTCACAGATTAAATGTCATACACTTAATAATCCATTTGTTTGTTTCCCTTCTGCATATTTTTTATTTTTCTTCTCCCTGATGTTTCCGTTCTGCAACTTTCCTCTGCCTACGATTGTTCTATTGGAGAAGCCTGACACACTGCCACTTATCGAAGAACATAAGAGCTGCCCCCAGCTCATACCAAAGCCATCTTTTAGACATGCTACATAGTTCTTCTGAGGAACTTCACTTAAAAACAAGGAAGTAGCAAGTTTTCAAATATCTTGTAGCAAATATCTCTACCAAAGAAATGAACTTTCAGCAGAGACATAGCACACCACATGAAATTCCTTCTAACAGTTCAAATAGGTTTTAGAGCAAAATACTTATCTACCCTGTTGTGTACATGATGCAGTTTATGTCCATTTTAGCTAGTCAAGAACAAACATGTTAGGGTACTCACATCTGAGCACACAGTCTAATATCAGTGAACATGAAACCACATCTTAAAACTTTGAAAAATGTTGGCAAGGTCAATCATTACGCATGAAGTGATGAATTTCCTAACTTTTTTTTAGCACAGAAGGCAAGTTTCACGTGTGTCTTTCACAGCCTGACCATGAGGAAAGCGTTACAAAAAATTAAAATTAAAAATCAATAAACAAGAACTTCATGAAATCGCTACAACACAGCTGTCAATTCCTAATAACCAAGTGACAGCGGGCATAATCGCCTGGAAGATCAATTTACCTATTGTCTTGTCCGTCCATAGGCACCTAAATTCTTCCATAAGCTCCAGCTTCCATTGCAAAATGCCACTGAATTAAAGATTACAGCACAGCAGCAGTGCCTAGAACTCAATTACAATTGACCGCACTGTGCCAGAGATGACGAAGAGACAAATAGTAGCACAAAGACCAAGAGAAGAATTGTCAACAACAGTGACAGCAGTAGCTCCAAAACTGCCTGAACGAGCTCTCAAAAACTCCATCAAGATAAACCTTTTCAAAGAAATTTTGGACAAACTGTGACATACAGTGCAACATATTTATAAGTCAGAAGTACCTTTTAGGAAAAATGAAACTCAATGACAGTTAGAATGAAGATGTCATATCAGTTTAGACACACACACACAACCTGAAGACAAAAAGCCTTCTCCCAAGACTGCAGAGAAATTCATCATGGCAGCATGTACTTAAAATTTTAAAAAGCTTTTCAGAGAGCAAAATGCAACAGCAGGGACAGAAACTATTAAGATGAATAACACAACTGGCATCAAAAGAAAATGAAAGGTACTCCTGAGAGCCTCCGCAAAGATCTGGCCTTGTTTACCAATTATTTTTTCAGGACTAGACAGGAGATGACTCCAAAATAACAAGTTGACAGACAGACTGGGAACAGCAACAGGAGAGGGTTTTTTCCTGTTTACTATTTTTTTTTTTTTTAAGTTAGCCTCAGTCTGAAGAAGAAGATACCATGCCAACAACTTTTTTTGTCCCAGTAATGTGAAAAACTACTTTTCCTGGCTAAACACTTGGGTTCTTAAATCACACCGTATCAGCTGTAGTTTTATGCCACTCCAGATGGGTCACAAAGCAACATTAACTTAATATATGACACTTAATGGTAACTCCCTAGAAGGGAAAGTTTTGTCTATCATGCTGTTATGGACACCAAGATCAATGCAACATCCTTTAGTACTTAAAAAGTTAAAATCTTAAATAATTTTTATTCTTGCATGTGTTTTCTACACAGAGCACAGCTAGGATGCAGCAGTTCGTGCAGCAGTTTCTGGGCTCCATTTCTAGATCCTCTTAATCTTCTATATGCTTCTGGGATCATCAGAGGAGCCCTGGGAAGCCTTCGAGGAATTTCACGATGCCTGCCATTGCCAGGAAGAGCTAGCTAGCAAGCTCTAGAAGCTTTTAACAAGGTCTGCCAGCTGTTCCTGATCAAAGGGTGCTTTGAGCTTTTGTTCCAGCTAACTCCTGATTACTAAGAGTCAGGAACCCTTTCAACAAGTCCTAGAAAAAGATCTATGTAAGTGCCAGGCCCAGAGCACAGCCAACAGATACAGCATTTTGTGCAGCAGTTTGCAGAAAACAATGGCCGAAAACTCTCTCTGTACATGTTCTCAGCAACTGCAGTCATGCACCACCAGGCTCCATCCCCAGCACTCACTGGAGCAGCTACCCCAGAACATCAGAGGCCTTGACTCAGACCATGCTCCTAAGGGAGGATAGAGATGTGCAGGTCTTGGACTGCAGGGACATGGCTCCAAGCAACCTGCTCTAGTTGACCCTGCTGTGAAGGGGAATGGATTAGATGATGTCCAGAGGTTACTCCAGTCTCAAAAAAGCAGCTGTCCCTGCAGTACCTCAACTGTACTCTATTTCAAAGGTTTCTACACAGTTGGGCTGAAGATAACTAGTATAATAACAGTCTCAAGAACAGCAAGTTCAAATGAGGCATCCAAGAAAAACTTGAGACTTCCATGCAATTCTTCACTCATCAATTTTGGTACAACAAGCAAATTTCAACTGAACCTAAAACCCTTCATCTCCTACAGCCATCCTACATTTTAGGCTCTCATATCAAACATTTTCTGTAGCAATTGCAGATAACCCTGAAGTAAGACATTCAGCTCCAGAGTATGGCACTCAAAATAAGCAAGGTGTTGAACCTTCCATTAGAGCCTACAGAGACCTCACACTGAAGCAGACATTTAAGTTTCGTCAACTAAAGTGCACCATAAATTCCCTCACAGATGAAGGCTGGATCACATGAGAACACCAGCATTAGGCATCTAAATTAAGGTATATAACACTTTTCAACAGCAGTGAAACTCATTATTAGACTTTTTCCCAAAGCTGTTGTTTCAAGTTTTCCTACAGATTGAGATACATTCCCTACTGAAATATTCTCTTTACAATTGTCATATATCTAGTTGAAAAAATGAAGCGTATTAAGTTCTTAAGCACTATTTAATTGCACTGTAATAGGTAATGAGCAAATACATAGCAATATAGAGTGCAATAAGTCAAGGCTTACAAGCAGTGGAAATAGACCAATACAACTTCACCATCTGAAACTAAATGAAATGCAAGAAAGCACAAAGTGACAAAGTTGAACTTATGTTAAGTGATCAAGGTTCACATTATTAAAAAAAGAAAACTTTGAAGTGTTCATATGTATCTACAGTTTTTTTTAATGCACAATTTAAGAAAACTGCCTCCCTTCAACTCCTTCTGGGGTTTTTTTGGATAACAAGACAATTTCAGCAAGAGACTTCTCATGAATTTAGTTCTCTTATGTCAAATTTAGAAGTTTTCTACCACAGAGTAAATTCAAAACAGAAAAGACTTGCCTACATGAAGGGCACAACATCGGTTCTTTCTGCTTTCCATCTATTCCATCTAATCGTGCATTCTTTTAAGTATCAATTTTTCAACTTCACTAAGCAAGTCAACTGACTGCACATAGCAGGAGATACTACGATCACAGGGGAGTCCACCTGAATATTCTTCTTTTCATGGAAGGAGTCATAATATTTCATGGTAAAAACAAGTAAATTCCTGAATGTGTATGCCGCACACAATACACAACCTTACTACTTCAGCAGCAGATATAACCACATCTTTTCATGTAAGGAAAGAGCTTTTCTCTCCTAGAAAATATGCAATACAGACAACAACAAAAATTATGCCAGCCATAAGCTTCCATAAAAAATACCTTTAATTACTAATATTCTGAATAAACTGTTCTAAGCACAAAACCAGCATTGTCTCCTGATATTAGTGTGAAGTAAAAGAGCAAGTTTTAAAAAAGTTAACCTAAGATCTTTAAGAATAGTAGGAAAATCAAAGCTATAACTTCTCTTGGAGGTGGGAGGAAAGAAGGAAAACAAAACTTGAAATTTTTGCCTTTTTTTCCCCCCCTCCTCTTTTAAACCTCTGTGGCAATAAATTGTCATTAGCACACACAACGCAACATCCATACTATTTGATTGACAACTACACCAGCTGATTTTCTACGTATTTTCTTGTTAATGGGTTCATCCATTATAAGAGTTTAACAGTTCTGACATCATTTGCTCAGAAATGCACCAAAAATGAAAAGCAAGCACATCCATCTATTGTAATTGTCAGAATAATTATTTGACCATACTTTGGATATTAACCAATATTCTTTGCAACACTCACTGTTATAATCAATCTACTTCCTAATATTAGGAGCAGAAAAGACAACTTTGGAAACAAGTGTCAAAAACCATTAACCATGGTCTGATCAAAGGAAAGAATGAGTAGGTTCTGTTGTCTGGTCTGACAGCGCTACCAAAGCCCCATAACCCGCACCTATTACCTCAAAACTGTAGATTTAGTATACTGAGTATTAATTATATGGAATTACTAGATACGAACTAGGTAGAAAGAAGAAACCATACTCAAAATTAATCTCTCAAAATAATATGCTTGAAGAACATTACTTCTCATTAATAACCATTTTTTTCCTAAGATAGATAGGACAGCTCACCTAACATCGAAGGAGAACAAGTTTTTAAACAGTGAATTTCTTCTGATATTCTATAGCCAAGCCTAATTTTCATTTAGAACAATACAGTGATATACCATATTATGCTGACAAATTCAATCCTAGTAGATGTAACTGAAGAAAAATATCTAGAAGGAAGTTCAGTTCCTACAACTGAAGAGAAATAGAAAAATAAGTTGCTGAGTTTACCTTGCTATATAACAAGTAGATATTAAAAAAAGTACACACATTTTTAACCTAAGTAATTGGCTAACCAGGACCTATTCCAAGTACATCTGGTTCAAGAGCAGGCAGTCAATTAGTCCATCTTTCAAGTCTGGTATCCATACCCAACACATTCCTAATAGAGAAAACACATCACGAGACAACTCCAAATACCAAAGCCTGACAGTTCCAGTCAGAACACTAGGGAAAATGGGCTGGCCAATGAGTCCAGCAACCAAATCCAGTGTTGTGGTTTAACCCCACTCTGCAACTAAGCACCACACAGCCGCTTGCTCACCCTCCCCTGCCCCTCCTCAGTGGCATGGGGGAAGAGAATCAGAAGACCAAAAGTGAGAAAACTCATGGTTTGTGATAAAAACAGTTTAGTAATTGAAATAATAATAAATTGTAATGGAAAGTAAAACAGCAAAAGAGCAAGAGAGAGAAAAACAAAAAAAACAGGGAAAGAAGAAAAAAAAGAAAAAATGACGCAACCACTCACCATCCACTGACCAATGCCCAGCCAGTCCCCGAGCAGCAATCCATGCCCCCCAGCCAACTCTCCCCAACTTATATACTGAGCATGATGTCATAAGGTATGGAATACGCCTTTGGCCAGTTTGGGTCAGCTATCCTGGCTATGCCCCCTCCCAGATTCTTGTGCACCTCCTAGCTGGCAGAGCATGGGAAGTTGAAAAGTCCTTGACTTAGTATAAACATTGCTTAGCAACAGCTAAAACATCGGTGTGTTATCACATTATTCTCATCCTAAATGCAAAACACAGCACTGTACCAGCTACTGGGAAGAAAATTAACTCTAGCCCAGCCGAAACCAGGACAGTATCCACCCCTTCTTCTATACCATCTATGTCATGCCCAGGTCCCACACTTTCCAATACATCCCAATTAATCACCACCACTTTTCCTGTCTCTTCATATATACACACAGATATCATTCCCTTAGTTTATGGGCCATCCCTCTAAAATGCCTGTTGGGTTCATTTAGTCCATGACTTTGGGCTCCATCTGTCATAATAATCTTTCAGGGCAGGAGAGATGGGTGATGATGATGGGTGATGACCTGGGTGATTCTTACTGTAATACCATTGATATGGCATATAATACTATGTAGCAATTAACATCATGTAGTTCAAATCATTGGCTATTCTCACCCAAAACCAAATCCCCTTGAGGTACATATCAGACTTCCCCATCCTCCCACATCACCCACCAAGTGCACCCAGGTCCTTGAGCAAAAGCAATCCTACAAATGGGTTTGCCTTTGCCCAAGGCAGGAATAACCCAGACTGTCTTCCCCACCATATATTTTACATGTACTACAGGGACTTTATCCCCTTCTACAGTATGTAAAAGTTTTGACTGGGCAGGGCCAGCTCCATTGGCAGATCCCCGAGTGTTGACTAACCAAGTGGCCTTTGCTAAATGCGTATCACAATGTTTGAATGTCCCACCACCCATTGCTCTCAGCGTAGTCTTCCACTATATCATTCGATTTTCCCAGAGGCTGGTGCATGATAGGGGATGTGATACACCCACTCAATGCCGTGCTCTTTGGCCCAGGTGTCTATGAGGTTGTTTCGGAAATGAGTCCCGTTGTCTGACTCAATTCCTTCTGGGGTGCCATGTCACCATAGGACTTGCTTTTCAAGGCCCAGGATAGTGCTCCGGGCAGTGGCATGGGATATGTTTCCAGCCATCCGGTCGTTGCCTCCACCATTGTAAGCACGTGGCGCTTGCCTTGGCGGGTTTGTGGCAGTGTGATATAATCGATCTGCCAGGCCTCCCCATAGTTATATTTCAGCCATCGTCCTCCATACCACAGAGGCTTTAACCGCTGGGCTTGCTTGATCGCAGCACATGTTTCCCATTCATGGATAACCTGCGCAATAGTGTCCATGGTCAAGTCCACCCCTCGATCACAAGCCCATCTGTATGTTGCATCTCTTCCTTGATGGCCTGAGGTGTCATGGGCCCATCCAAGCTATAAATAACTCACCCTTATGTTGCCAGTCCACATCCACCTGAGCCACTTCAATCTCAGCAGCCTGATCCACCTGCTGGTTGTTTTGATGTTCTTCAGTGGCCCCACTCTTGGGCACGTGAGCATCTACGTTTTACAACCAGGTTCGCTACCCGGGCAGCAATATCTTGCCACAATGCGGCAGCCCAGATGGGTTTGCCTCTGCGCTGCCAGTCGCTCTGCTTCCATTGCTGCAACCACCCCCACAGGGCATTTGCCACCAGCCATGAGTCAGTATAGAGATAGAGCACTGGCCACTTTTCTCATTCAGCAACATCCACAGCCAGCTGGATGGCTTTCACCTCTGCAAACTGACTCGATTCACCTTCTCCTTCAGCAGTTCCTACAACTTGTCGCATAGGACTTCACATGGCAGCGTTCCACCTCCGATGCTTTCGCACAAGACAACAGGACCCATCAGTGAACAGGGCATATTGCTTCTCATTTTCTGGTAGTTTATTATACAGTGGGGCCTCCTCAGCACGCGTCACCTTCTCCTCTGGTGAGATTCCAAAATCTTTACCCTCTGGCCAGTCCATGATCACTTCCAGGATTCCTGGGCGACTGGGGTTTCCTGTTCAAGCCCATTGTGTGATCAGTGCGACCCACTTACTCCACGCAGCATCACTTGCATGATGTGTACAGGGGACCCTCCCTCTGAACATCCAGCCCAGCATCGGCAGTCGGGGTGCCAGGAGGAGCTGTGCTTCAAGTACCAACCACTTCCGAAGTGGCTCAAACCCCTTCATATGCTGCTAATATCTCTCTTTCAGTTGGAGTATAGCAGGCCTCGGATCCTCTGTATCCCCGACTCCAAAACCCTAAAGGTCAACCTCGAGTCTCCCCTGGTGCTTTCTGCCGGAGGCTCCAGGTAGGGCCATTCTCCCCGGCTGCGGTGGAGAGCACATTTTTTACATCTTGCCCTGCCCGGACTGGCCCCAGGGCTACTGCATGAACTATCTCCTCTTTAATTTCTTCAAAGGGTTGTCGTTGCTCAGGGGCCCACTTCAAATCATTCTTCTTCCGGGTCACTTGATAAAGAGGGTTTACAATCAGACTGTAATTTGGAATATGCATTCTCCAAAAACCCCTAAGAAGGCTTGTGTTTCCTTTTTGCTAGTTGGTGGAGACATGGCTGTTGTTTTGTTGACCACATCCATTGGGATCTGATGACATCCATCTTGCCATTTTATTCCTAAAAACTGGATCTCCTGTGCAGGTCCCTTGACCTTACTTTGTTTTATGGCAAAACCGGCCTTCAGCAGGATTTCGACTATTTTCTTCCCTTTCTCAAAAACCTCTTCTGCTGTGTTGCCCCACACGATGATGTCATCAATGTATTGCAGGTGTTCTGGAGCCTCACCCTGTTCCAGTGCAGTCTGGATCAGTCCATGGCAAATGGTGGGGCTGTGTTTCCACACCTGGGGCAGTCGGTTCCAGGTGTACTGAACACCCCTCCAAGGGAAAGCAAACTGTGGCCTGCACTCTGCTGCCAAAGGGATTGAGAAGAACTCATTAGCAATATCAATTGTGGCATACCACTTGGCTGCCTTTGACTCCAGTTCGGATTGAAGTTTAGCATGTCCGGCACAGCAGCACTCACGCCACGATAGTCTACTGTCAGTCTCCACTCTCCATTAGACTTTTGCACTGGCCATATGGGACTGTTAAAGGGTGAGCGAGTCTTGCTGATCACTCCTTGGCTCTCCAGTCGACGAATCAGCTTATGGATGGGAATCAGGGAGTCTCGGCTGGTGCGATATTGCCACCAGTGCACCGTTGCGGTGGTGATCAGCACCTGTTGTTCTTCGACCCTCAGCAAACCCACAACAGAAGGGTCCTCCGAGAGAGCAGGCAAGGTGGACAGCTGTTTAATTTCCTCCAAGGCAGCTGTACCAAAAGCCCACCGGTACCCTTTTGGGTCCTTGAAATACCCTCTCCTGAGGTAGTCTATGCCAAGGATGCACGGAGCATCTGGACCAGTCACAATGGGGTGCTTCTGCCACTCATTCCCAGTTAGGCTCACTTCGGCTTCCAGTACAATTAGGTGTTGGGATCCCCCCATCACCCCATACAGATGGGTTCTGCCCCTTTACAGCTTGATGGCATTAGGGTACACTGTGCACCGGTGTCCACTAGAGCCTTATACTCCTGTGGGTCTGATGTGCCAGGCCACCAAATCCACACAGTCCAGTAAACCCGGTTGTCCCTTTCCTCCCCCTGGCTGGAGGCAGGGCCCCTCTAGTCCTCATCATAGTATTTGTTACTCACTTCTTGTAATTACGAGTCAGAAATCCCTTCATTAAGATCAGAAGTGAGATCGGCCCTTCTACTCTGTCTGGGAAACTGCCCGCTGGAAACTGGAGCAGCAATTTTCCTGGAAGAACCCCCTTTTGTGATCGTTTTTCCTCACAACTCGCGTACCCGTGCCTCTAAGGCTGAGGCAGATTTTTCCATCCCACTTCCTCATTGTCCTCTCCGTGGTCACGCAGGTAAAACCATAGGGTGCCCCGTGGTGTGTACCCTTTATATCCTCTCTTGAGCAAAAGAACACTGACTCCTAATAGCTGAAACACTCGTCCACACAGGTAGAGAGTAGGACATATCCTCTTTGAGTTGCTGGACATTCTGGGACGGTTTCCCCACAGCCAAGATGAGGGAGGAAGAGAGACTTTCTTCGTATTGCCAGAGGTGGCCAGCCAATTCATCCACCGTTTGTTCCTCTCCATTTTTCCAGGTCATTACTGCCAAAGAGTTCGCATACAATGATGGTAACCACACAGCTGCTCGCTCACCCTGCCCTGCCCCCGGTGGGATGGGGGAGAGAATCGGAAGAGCAAAAGTAAGAAAACTCACGGGTTAAGATAAGAACAGTTTAATAATTGAAATAATAAAATAATGATAATAATAATAAATAATAATAATAATAGTAATAATAAATTGTAATGGAAAGTAAAACAACGAGAGAGAAACAAAAAAAATCAAGGGAAATTAAAAAAAAAAAAAAAGTGATGCAACCACTCACCACCCGCCAACCGACACCCAGTTAGTTCCCGAGCAGCAATCCCTGCCCCCTGACCAACTCTCCTCAGTTTATATACGGAGCATGACGTCACATGGTATGGAATATCCCTTTGGCCAGTTGGGGTCAGCTGTCCTGGCTGTGCCCCCTCCCAGCTTCTTGTGCACCTCCAGCCTTCTCAGTCGGTAGAGCATGGGAAGCTGAAAAGTCCTTGACTTCGTATAAACACTGCTTAGCAACAACTAGAACATCGGTGTGTTATCAACATTATTCTCATTCTAAATCCAAAACACAGCACTATGCCAGCTACTAGGAAAAAAAATTAACTCTATCCCAGCCAAACCAGGATATCCAGACAGGAAAAAAAAAAAAAAAAAACCAACTATACCTCAGCCCTTACCCCCATCAAATTCAGAAACGTCTTTTGAAACTACTGACATTCTAGAAGATGTTGCTCATGTATGCAAGGTACTCAAACAGTAAAGGACACAACTTGGTTTTCATTATTCGATTAGTAAAGCGAGATCACCAACTAGCGCTTCTTTCATCGGTACAATGATATATGACTTATTATTACTGATTCACTAAATACCAGTATTAAAATACTTTTTTTTTTTCTCCCCCTTCTTATGCAACACACGTCAATGTTTATTTTGCCACTTTTGTTCATCATTTCCATATTATTGGCAGGTAGCAAACAGAACACTTACCTGTGACCAGGATGATAAATGACAGTAGTTATTCCATGGGCATAATGGCTGCTAAAGCTGAAACTATGACTTTCTTGAAAGCTTTGATTTGTTCCAACACTAAGTATGGGGGGAAAAAAATACATATATTATTTCAGATTTATTTTCTTTAAACAGTGGAAAGAATTCCTTTGAAGTTCACGGTGCCCTCTCAAAGCAAGTCAAAATTTATGCTTACCTTACAAGATAACTTCTCAGTTCTCCACGATAATTAACAACAAGCAGTTCGGCTGACCATTGGGCACTTGCTTTGTATTCTAGAAAGATCAATCCAGCAATAGCATAACTCAGATCCCCTGGAAAACTTGCTGTCTTTACCCAAAAATGCACACAGACATTGAGAGAAAGGGGATTAAAAAAAAAAAAGAGAAAGTGTCTTGGTTATTGAAAGAACTAGGAAGTTAAAATTTACTATATTATATAAAAATATATTAAAAAAATAAAGTTTCATTAGTTTGTACTAGTAACAAAATACACTTCTTTTTACCCTGATTTTAAAGAAATCTTAAAGTCTGCAAAGACAATATACTAAGGAAACACTTGAGCCACCTCCCCAAATTAGTTTCATACAACCTTTGAATATGCAAAATATAAAATATATTATGCGGGGCAAGCCAACAGCAATTATCTATTCTCATACCAAGAAAAAAAAAATCCTCATATTGCTCTTTCAGTGATGTTTCTTGATTTATAAGTGACTCTGCATATAGAATGCAGATTTGTCATCCACTAGTACAAATTGTCATTATTTGCACACAAAGTAAGTAGGTAATTCTATACTTTCACAATCTGATGTACCTGCAGATCTACCACAATTCTAAGAAAAAGAGAAGAAAGATGAAGTTTCTGACTAGATACAACAGCACAAAATGTATGCTTTGCAAGTGCTACACAGGACTTTAACTATAAGTTTAGTTATAGTTTAACTATAATATACCCATCATATGATAAATACTTCATGGTACGTTTGTGCATGGTATTCATACTGTAAGCCTTTATACCAAAGTAAGCCATGATTAAAAAAAGGCCGAAGAGTGGAAATTACCTTTTACCCTTACAAAAAGTTCTACTATATTCATATTTAATCTAAGAGAGCACTTACTGGTGAAATGACCAAAAGCTCGCTACCCATTAGGTCAAACACTCTCACTGTTCCAGTGCTTTCAGCATAAGCAAGTAACGTACAATCATGACTCCATGCCACTCGCCTCCACTGAGGGTTAGGATCCTTTGGCACTATGAAAAAGGAAGAAAGTTATTAAAAAGTGAAATATAAATATAATCCCTCAAACACAACACTAAGTCAACTGCATCAAAAAATGCAGGGTGCCTACTATCATTACAAGCTTATCTTGGAGGAGAAAAAAAACCCACCACCTCCAATACCTGCTATGTCTCCTAAACCCATTCATTTTAACTATCATGTCATTTCAGGTCTTATATGTTAATCATCATGAAAAGAAGAGGGGGGAGGGAGGGTAATGGAACTATTCACAAAGCAAAATTATTAAGAGATTCTTCCCAACGCCTTTAAGAAGTTACAACATTATCTTTAAAGTAAACCGACACTACCACTTAGCAATGCATGAGTAATAAACAATGATGACATTACGTAATGAGGTAGAGGTTGCCATATTGTATACCTTGACATTTTCCAACTATGGATCCAAAGTCATCTTTTGCAGACCTGCAGAAAAAGACTCATATGGATTTAAATAAGAAAAAACACACTATTCAATTTTCCAGAAGAAGTAGAATACTATAAAAATACTTTAGGTGCACAATTCAAAGGCCTGCATGTATTTAACTACTTTTTTAAAAAGGTATATAGTAGCCTTCACCCTTAGGCAGCTACAGGAACTAACAATAGTATTTTAGAAACCCTCCTCCCAAAGCATAAATACTAATATCCCTCATTTAGTAGTAATGCCGTTCAAAGTAGAATAGCAGCATTTCAGAACTTCAGCATGTAACTTTAGAAAAAAAAAAAAACTAGTCAGTATTCTCTAAGTTACAATTTTAGAAACAATGCAAGAATATAGTTACATTAATACAGTTGAAACACAAGATTTATTTTATAGTCTCTAAGCTGACATTTATGGTGTTCACACCACTTCTGATTGAACCATTTTCATACACTTGCTTCTTTTACATATAAATAGAAGGTCTGACCTTCTAGCAAATGAATTTTTGTGAAGCAAGTAAACACACTCAATCAAGATCCGTTCTACAGCTAAATGCATTCTTGAACTGGCAAAGGAGAACTTGTTAGAGAGCAGAAGAAAAAGGGAAAGCATCAGTCTTTACAGCAATCCACATTACTTGTGAAATACAGTGAAGTATCATACATGCCAGCTACTCTACAGAGAAGCAGAATACTAGCTCCTTGTCCCATTTACTAGGAAAGAATTTCTATTCTCTTGTGATGACTTTGAAGGGGAACAGAAAGGCAAAGGTTAGAAAGACCATGATTTGGGTTTAGTATTTTGAAGCATCTTGATTGTTTTTCTTTCACATCTTGAAAAAAGAAAGAGAGAGATACAGATAGATAGTTATATAAATTTATCCATAACGTTATGTTGTGGTTTAACCCCAGCCGGCAACTGAGCACCACACAACCACTCGCTCAATCCCCCCCACGCCGGTGGGATGGAAGAGAGAATCAGAAGGACAAAAGTGAGAAAATTTGTGGGTTGAGATAAAAACAGTTTAATAACTGAAATAAAATAATAAAATAGTAAAATAATATAATAATAATAGAATATACAAAGCAAGTGATGCGCAATGCAATTGCTCACCACTTGCTGACGGATGCCCAGCCAGTCCCCGAGCAGCAGCCCCCCCCGCCAGCTTTCCCCCAGTTTATGTACTGAGCATGACGTCACATGGTATGGAATGTCCCTTTGGTCAGTTTGGGTCAGCTGTCCTGGCTGTGCCCCCTCCCAGATTCTTGTGCACCTCCAGCCTTCTCAGTCAGTAGAGCACGGGAAGCTGAAAAGTCCTTGACTAGTGTAAGCACTACTTAGCAACAACTAAAACATCGGTGCGTTATCAACTTTGTTCTCATCCTAAATCCAAAACACAGCACTGTACCAGCTACTAGGAAGAAAACCAACTCTACCCCAGCCAAAACCAGGACACAATAATTGTGGGAGGTTTTGAGGAGGGGGTGGTTTTATTCAAATGGGGAATGGCCAAGAACTAGGAAGAAGTAGAAGGCTTCTGCTTTCTAAATGATAATATATTTTAAGATTATTCCACAGATTACTTTCACAATATATAACATTCCCCAAAAACCCAGAAAAAAAATCTTTGTAAGTATGGTTAGTAGATGGCTAGAAACACTTTCTCAGAACTCCACAACAGTGGTCATGAAGCAACAAATACTAGGTTACCTGATTTCTACACATTGATCTTGAACCACTGCCAACAATTTACCATTGCTGAAAGAGAAAAAATAAAGGTGTGAAAGTTCATTTAAAGTCCAGTCCTTACGGAATGTGCATCAGAGCTCTAGCTGCTTTTCTGCAAGGTTAGATATAAATTTCCTCTTTCATAACTCAAAACAAATTGGGAAATACCAGTATTTAAAAAAAAAAAAAAAAAATCAGTACTATAATAAGATTCCCTTCATGTTACTGAAATGTATCTGTCATTCTATTCTAGTAGCACTAAGAAAACAGAAACAACGTCTGAAATCTTGCTGCAGGGGAGGTCAGAATCAGATGTTGCTTATGAATAATTTTATAACAGCAATATCTAAAACTATGTGTTGCTTTATCTGGAATAAACAACTATCATACTTCAGCAAGTTATGTCATCTCCTTAGGAGCAGGTCTCCTGTCTTGTGCATCAAAAGGGATCATCTCTTCCCTCAAAGAATCACCATCTCTCGCAACAGTACAGAGCTCTTGCTGAACCACTGATCATATTCAACGATAATACCTAATAAACTAAAACATTCCATACTACCTTCATGTCATTGAACCATTCTTCTGTACACATTTATGCTTATTTTTAAAAGCCAGTAATCTCACTGATGCTGCTAAAATTACTGCAGAACAGCTGGTTCTAGCCTTGGAACTCTCACTTCTCTAAACATACAATAGCAGACAAGTCTTGAGGGTATGCATTCACTTTCTACAAATTTTAAAATAAGCAATTTATATAACATATCCTGCCAAGTTATAGGTCTTTAACTGATCAAATTCAGGACTTGAGCTTGAGAACAATTGCACTGCAAGCCACTTTGCCTCAAAATCTAGAAGGACATTCAGACCTGAGTGAGAGATGCACTAAATGAAGGGAAGCAGTGTGGAAGCTCCTAGGTAGCAGACTGACCTTTCTTTCCCAAGGCTACCTGTGAAAGCCTCCAGTATTTCTCTTGACCAAAAAGAATAACATGACTTTAGCACAATATTAACTCAGCATTGTTACCAACGGGGACGGCGGGGGGAGAGGAGGAAGCATTAGTACATTCACTACTGCCAAAAATAGAAAAGCGTATAAGCTGGTTACCTTGCAAGTACTAGGTGCCAGTTGATCTGCTTACTAACTAGACGAACCAGTCCAGTGGGCAGAGAAAACTTTGCAGGGCTGAAATAACAAAGACATTAGGCTAAATCAGAACATACACCTAACAAAAGCAGTACCTGAGATACTCATGCCAGACAACTTAGCTTTAAGGCAACCATCAATCACCTGGCAGGTTTTAGCAACTAATCAACGCTGCACCCTGCCAATGATGAAGGCTAACAACATCCTTGTTTGTATTAACAGAACAAAACCACATATTAAGGGAACCGATTATTTACTCATCACTCTGGTCAGCAGCCAGTTTTGGGCCCCCCCATTACAAGAACACCACCAATAAACTGGAGGGCCACCAGGATGATCAGGGAACTGGAGCACTTGCCCCACAAGATGATGCTGAGGGAATTGTACTTGTTTAGCCTGGAGAAGGGAAGGCTTCAGGGGGACCAAACAGCAGCTCTCTGATACCTAGGAGGTTACCATGAAGATGGGAGCCCCTGAGGTGCATGGCAGAAGCACAAGAAATCGTGATCAGTCCTTTGGTGGACTTGGCAGTGTTAAATTAACAGTTGGACTCAATGATTTTAAAGGTCCTTTCCAACCAAAATGATTCTATGATCCTAAAACAGAGAAGGTTCCAAGCTGACATAAGGAAGAGAATTCTTCACCATGAAGACAGTCAGGCACTGGAACAGGCTGCCCAGAGAGTCTTTGGGATCTCCATCCTTTAAGCTTTTCACAACCTAGCTGGACAGAGCCCTAAAGAACCTAGTCTGAATTCAATGTTCTCCCTCTTTTTACCAGGACTTTAAACTAGAGGTCTCCCAAGCTCCCTCCCAAACACTTATTAAATACATAAAAATAGCAATGAGAATCAATTATAAAAACTAAGAATCAGACTTCAAATATGACTAGTGGAGGGGAGGGAAGAAAAATAAGTTAATTCTGTCTGCAACTGAATCCTCACAACTAGACTTATATGATGGTATGGAGGCCATAAACACCACCCCCTAAAAAAAAAAAAGGGGTGGGGGGTGCAAAATGAAGTAGTACAACAGCAATAGGGAAACCAGCATTGCCTGCTGAATTCAAGTATAATATTGTTTCATAGGGAGCCACCTTAATGTCCCTTTCCATATATCTCAAAACCAACAGAATACCCCTAAAAAGGGAGAACTGATACCTTCAAACCTGCCAAGTGCATCAACAGAGTAGTATAACCATAGAGCTGAAATTCTCCAGGAACACCGTATTTATCCCAATATGTTTCTGGGACCCGTTGAATCAGAAGTTAAATTTATAAATGGCATGAGTGTTGCTCAACTAGTTATCAAGCTTTTTGTATGACAGTTTGAATTGCCAAGAAAAAAAAAAAAATCCAAATTATTACTCCAAAGGAAGCAAATCCTGCCATGCCATCATACCTGTCATTGAGGCTTAAAAAAAAAAAACCAGCTTCACTTGCAGTATCTCAGATGGGAGTGGGGAGAACAAATATGTGTTTTGAGAAAGATGATGTTCCAACTGCAAGTTTACTTAGGCTTCCAATAAAAGTGAAAAGTCAAACTAGTATACACCAGCTCTTTTCTAGATACGCTTCAGCTGCAACTCAAGTAGTTACAACTTAAACTTATGAAAAGAGAATATTCTAAGCATTGCCTGGACAATATTCTAAACAAGTGTTCAATTTTACTCTCATTAAAAATAACTTTCCATCAAATCAAAATGCTATAAAAATATTATCAGATAAAAAGATTAAGCACTATTTTCATCAAACCTACCTGTACCAGATGTAACGAAGCAAAAACAATGCAGGACCTACAGTGGAACAAGAAAAATTACATCTCTAGCGGTTTTAAAACACTCTCCAGCTTACTGCACACAGAATCTCAGAAATTCCCTTAATACCTTTTTCTTTTGTGAGAAAAACCCTCTATCCTTGGCCAATAAATTCTTACATTAGAGTAAATGCAAATGGCAGATGAAAAAAATCACTACACATTTCTGGAAATTCTAAGAGAAATTCCTACTGGATGAAAATGCAATTCAGTTACTGCATAAACCAAGTGTTGAATGGCAATGTAACATGACCATAATGTAAAGCTTCCTTATAGAACTGCCTAACTAGCAAACAGCCCAATGCAAGAGCTGGCAGAGAAAAAAACCTCAACAACATTTTGCAAAACACAGAGTTTCTAAACTTCTTAGATGTATGATTTATTAGTTTGTCCCAATAAGCTAAGAGACAAGAAAGCTCACAAAAATGACATAAAAATAACATAGCGATATCAATAATGAGAAAACATCTTCCTGAAAACACATCCTGCACTCTATTTTCATTACACTAGCCACCCTAAAGTGCAGAAATTGTAAATTTTACAAGCAATCCACACATCATTCTTATGAGTCATGAACATAAGAACAAGTCATATTTACCTGTAATTGCTCTAGTGATGATAAATGATGCACCATGTTTTCTGTTGCCTCTTGGCTGCAATTACAACCATAATGGTCAAACACTATGTTACACATTTTAACTTAAATACAACATTCATACATATATTCAACTGATTAAGTTGCCTGCTAGCCTACAAATTCCTTATGTATTTTCTATTACTCACAACTTCATATAGTGAGTAATTTAACTGCATAAGCTAAAACAAGCTATAAAGCCAAATATTTTAAATGCCAAGATGCAATAAACAAAACATACAACAGATTGTCTATTGATTCAGCTTTGCCTTGATCTTTGGGTAGTAACAAAAGACATGGACTTCTGATAGTGTTCTCCTGTTAGGTATTATAAATCATTCTTTCTATGCTAAATGAATATGCTAGATTGGTCTGTAATGCCCAAAAGAAGTTGAAGCAATTGGTGTTCAACATATTATGCTAATATATAACTGCTAAGCTACATAACGACTGCTCAGAAAAGTTTCAGAAATATTAAGAAAAACAGAGAACTTCTGAAGAAAAACTCTTTTTATGTCAATTTGTACTAGGTAACACAGCCACTCAGATCACCACCTCTACTCCATACTGTCTCACATAGCCTTTCCAGCAGTCCTGCTCTACTTAAGGCAAAGGGGAACAACTACACTCACTACATAAATGAAAACACTCTCCAGACACAGAATAAAGAACTACAAAACAACATAGGACGTATATTCTTAGCTATAAAAAGAGGTAAAATTATTTGCCAGTAAGAAAGTAGGAAAAAGGGATTAAACTGAGAAGACAAGAAAGATAACCAATGAGGAAGGCATCACACACAAATCTTCAAAATAAGCCATCATGCTTATACTTTTCTATTTAAAATATTAGAGCACCACAAACCGAGCATTAGAGTAGGTAATGAATGAATTTCCTCTTCCCTTCAGTATAGAATACATAGAACAGATCATTACTTGTTAGCTGAAATATTCAGGCCTCTCACTCCAAGTTATAGAGCAGCAAACACTGAAAGACACACAAATTTATCAAAATTCTGGAGTATGTCCATGTTTAAAAAAAAATATCTGGGCTCCCAAATTTAAGTTATTGAAGTAAAGAGTAGCAGTTTTCTATGCAAAGTTTGCAATCCAGAAACAGTCTTTCAAATAATCAGGCTGCCATCCCACAGCATGTAAGAAACCAACACAGATGTACTAATAGATAATGTTCCAAATTCAGGTTGATCAATCAGGAAATAACAAGGCATTACAGTAAAATAAGTGAGAGTATAAATTATTTCTTACAGCTACCACGGTACCTCAGGGAGAGCTGCAATTTCCTAGCAAGGTTAAAAGCAGAGCTTGTTAAAGTTTTTGGATTACGAAAAGTTCCCAATAAAAACATTTACAAAAATTGCTTATACCTCTTCAGAATTTTTTTTAATATTCTTAGTGTCCATTCCTGAGCCTAAACTACAGGCTCCTATTCCACACATCTTAAACCCTTCACAAAGCTGTTTTACTATTATACTCTGAAGACCTGAATTTTACTTTTTGTAACATATTCCTATCATCTCAGCAACAGCAATGGCTACTGGATCTGCTATATTTCTTTTTTAATCCATTCCCATTTGGGAAAACAACTTCAAGTTCTCCTTCGCTAGAGCGTTACAGAAATAAAACCTAAGTAACTTCCTCACTGACAAGACACCCACTTAAGTTTTGGATTTTACTGCACACCCAGCAAGCTTATGGGGGGCAGGGGGCAGAGGGTGTTGGGGAAATCTCAAAACATTAGATGGCAATGAAAAAAAACCATGGAATGAAGTGACACATTCGATACATTTCAGAAGATAGACAGTACTTGTCTACTGGAGAACAGGAAAAGTTCAGTCTGCCTGTATTTACACAAATGATTCCATGAGTCCTCCCCTGCAACCTCCTCCACAACCACTGTCTCGTTCACTATTTTCACTGATCAACTACACAGTAATTCCTTTCATTCTCATTATATATTTCAGGGTTCCCAAACAGTGCATTATATACAATCACATCACTACACTGAATACAGACTGCTTGATTTCCACACCACTCTCATCTCTGGCATTGTCAGTTCCTTGCATGTGTCCTTACAAATATCTGTTATTTCCCCCCCCCAAAAAAAAATTCTTGGGAAATTCAATACAGGTGAATGAGAACACCAACAAGAACTAAAATTAAAGCTATTTTGGGGTTCCAACTTAAGAAATCCATGCCAGTTTTATCAGTGTCTTGAATTTAACACGACTTCACATGTTTATCACAAGATTTACCTTCCGTCAGTCATAATTACAGTTATAAGTGCTCAGCACTCTACAATTAAAAATGAATCATCCCAAATGAGATAACAGAAAAATAAAACAAAGTCAATAGAGACCTATAAAAAGTTTGTTTTAAGGCCTTGTTTTATATCCTAGATGACTGCATAGGAAGACATTTAATTTCATTTCCCAGTGCAGCATTCAACTTCCTTTCCCTTCCTGCTGCCCCTCACCTCACTCATTCCAAACCATTCAGTTCTACAAGAAGTAAGGCAGGGAGCATTTTGGGACTTTTTCTGAAAAGTGTGAATAAACCAGGATTAAAAGAGACAGATGTTCCAAAGGGAAAGTCACAATCACCTAAATAATATCACTGTTAAGGCACCTTAAGGCAAAAACTGAATCATGCTGACAAAATAATTTATTTGCCTATGTATGTCAGTGTAAAATCAATTTCCCACTAAAACTGTAAAAAGAACATCAGCAGTGTCCTTGGCTACTGACAGTCTTCAAGAGGGATGTAAATCCAAACAAACTACATAGCATAATATTTTCAAGCCTTCCTATTTCTGCCATTCAAAATGGGAATTATCTGGAAAATAAAGTAAATAGGCAAGAAATACCAAGTTTAAAATAGCCTGTACCATTTGCTGAAGTTGACAAGCAGAGTTCTATGATGCTTAGAAATTCAGGGCAGATGAGGACCCTCAGATTGTGATTCCACGATCACTTTAAATTGGCATACCCGCACGCTGCCACTAAAGGGAGGTCTCACACTTCACTCAGCTTTGACTGACACATTATTCACCCTCCTTGGTACCTACATGAGTACTAGGCTGACCGCTCAACTAAAGGAAATGAAAGAACACAGTTTCTCAGACTAATCAGTTCTTTAATCAACTTACCATACAACTTCAAGAATACTAACAGCAGCAGAAGAGAAGGGATACTTGTCAGAAAAGTGCCCCCTTAACGCAGTTGTAGAACCAGTCTCGTGCCACCATACCTAAGTCCTCCTCATGGTTTGCAGACACGTAAATCGCTTTCATATATTACTAGAAACAAACACTATTTACCATCTCTCAAAACACAGTTAAATAAAAATAGGTGCAACTGTCTACTCACCTATATGAACAATCTATAAAGGTAGTAATTGGTAACACTGCAATCATATTTTCCAAATGCCCATACCTGTTGCTGCAACTGAAGATTTACAGATCAAGAGAAACAAACAAACAAAAAAAGTCTGATAAACAAAAACATATTTTTAGGAGAATGGCTTTATTAATTCTGAATAGGCACATTATTCCACCTGGGATGTTTTTACATCTTCTCTCTTCAGATGTTCTCATTAAGCATAAAACTTCGTTAAAATACTTACATAAACTACTTTTAGTGGGAAATGCATTAACAACTGCAGTGGCCTTGAAAGCCACTACAGGAAAAAAAGAAAACCCCAGTGCTTGCACCCTTTATGTCCAAATCAGACAAGAGTAGACATACAGGCAGCTAGCTCAGCACATTACAGGGGAAAAGACGAAAAAGCAAAGATGAAAGAGCTGCTCAGCTTTTCCACTGACCCATGAAGATGAACAGACAGAAGCAAGCAAAAACTTGTAATACAAGAACAATGTTTTCCCATCTTTTAAGCTTTGGCATCCATTTGTGTGCCTTGTAGACACAAAGCGATGTATTTCTCCTTTTCAACCCACTCCTGAAAATACAGATGCAACCATTCTGATACACAAGTCTAGAGAGGGATCCAGTTTTCCTCACGCAAGGTAAGCTGGATAAAGACCTTGTTTTCACCAGGACAGCTTCCACTGCTCTCAGTACAGCTGCTTCTGGAGATGAAACCTGAACTTCACCACCGCTTCCCTTGTATCAGCCCAACAGTAAAAGCTGATATACGTTGTTCACAGGTAATGAGCAAGAAAGACTTCGAGGCATTCCAGGCGGCAGAAACAAGGGTGACAACGCGGCAATTAAGCGACGCGAGACCATGACGGGGCAGGATGAGCGCAGGGACACCTTTTGTGCTTGGCCCTGCTGCCCTCCCCGCTCTCGTGCCCATCAGGAGCGGAGCGGGCAGCCCGGCGAGCCTCCCTGGAGGCAACAGCCCGCCCCCACGGCCCTCAGGGCCGGCGGCCTCCCCCCGCCCCGGGCCGCCAGCCCCCGGGGCAGCGGGGCGCATCCCCGCCCGCGCCTACGTGGCCGGTCCCCTCCCCCGCACCCCGGCCATGCCGCGGCGACACGCACCTGCACCTCCGTCTCCGGAGACCACTCGGTGTTAACCAGCAGGTCATACAGAATATTCTCCTCCCCGTCCCCCTCCTCGCCGGCACCTGCCATCCCCTCCTCTCTCGGCGCCGCTTCGCCGCGCTCCCCGCCGGCGGCGGCCATGCTCGCTCCACCCACCTACCCACCCACCGCCGCAGCGACGACGGTGCCCGGCGGAGGCCAAACCAGTAACGCCCGGCAGCTCTGCGGAGCGGGCGGCCTTTAACTCCTTCAGCGCTGCCGCCGGCCGAGCCCGCCTGGCGCCGCGCCCTGCTCCTCGCCCCGCCGCGGGCCAAGAGGCCGTTGCCTTCCCTGCCCGAGGGCCTTTGGAGCCCTGAAAGGAAGCTCGAAGCTGAGGGCAAGGGAGCGAGGCCGAGGAGCCCTCAGTGCCTCAGCGGCTCCTCTGAAGGGCGGCAGCTGCAGCTTCAGAAGACCTCAACCTCCCCTCTACGCCATGAGGGGTGGGATGCACTTTTGGGGCAAGAAACGAGGAGGCAGCTACCAAACATAACATATGATGTACATCTATAGAGAGCATATATAAGTGAGCCTGCTTGTCTGCTGCCCCAGGAATCCCCGGAGGCCCTTTATCCAGCGCCCACCACTGCTCGGCAGCAAGGTGCAACCATCAGGGCCACCCCTCCGTCATGGCCGCCCCACTAGCATGGCCTTCTCAACAGGGCTGCCCAGGGAAATACCTGCAGCTGCAGCCTGGTGCTGGCTGTCCAGAAACCTGATAGTGATAAAATTTAGGGTAGGGAATACCTAATGTAGGCAAAGCCTGAATGTATTAATTAAACTCTTACTGAATAGTAAAAAAAAAGGGTAAAAAAGCAGAAGTTACATATTTCTCACAAATTATTCTTCCGACTTTAATGATGCTATGTAGAACTTCTAAATATTTCAGACCTACAAACGTTTGCACTCATAGAGTTCAGCTGTCTCAAGCAGATAAAAATGAGCCTGTTTATAAATTATGAAAGAACAGGTTTCAGTCTCTTTCCTGCAACTTTATAAAGTGTTCATAAAATTGACAGAAAATTACTTCACACTCTGCCACTTCTGCTCCTATACTCTAATTTTAGTTTGTATTTAGTAGCCTTTTAGTCTTGTAAGCAACTGTGCAGCCTAGAATTAGGGTAAACTAAAAATTAAATTCTGAAAATAGGGATTCCGGGCAACATGAAAGCTGTGTTGGATACTTGGGAAACACTTCAGGAAGAAGCAGCTACTGAGAAAAAAATGCTTTCTGGCTGTCTCTTTACTTAATAACATTTCTTTAGCTGTATTTGACAATTTAGCTTGCAAAGCAATAAAAAATAGTATAACATTATGTTCATAAGTTTCAAAGAATTGTGGAAGATTTATAGTGAATTACACTCTGGGTTCCATGCCAAGAAGCAGCACTACGTATTGATATCGAGGTCTGCCTACATACACGTTTTCTCAGAATCGTGATTGAATCTGTAGATTATTCATATCATAGAATCATAGAATAGTTTGGGTTGGAAGGGACTTCCAAAGATCATCTAGTCCAACCCCCCTGCAATAAGCAGGGACATCTTCCACTAGATCAGGTTGCTCAGAGCCCCCTCCAACCTGACCTTGAAGGTTTCCAGGGATGGGGCATTCACCACCTCTCGGGGCAACCTGTGCCACTGTTTCACCACCCTCAGCGTAAAACATTTCTTCCTTATACCTAGTCTGAATCTACGCCCCTTTAGTTTAAAACCATTGCACCTTGTCCTGTTGCAACAGGCCCTGCTAAAAAGTTTGCCACCACCTTTCTTATAATTCCCCTTGAAGTACTGAGAGGCTGCAAGAAGGTCTCTTCAGAGCCTTCTCCTCTCCAGGCTGAACAACCCCAACTCTCTCAGCCTTTCTTCAGAGGAGAGGTGTTCCATCCCCCTGATCATTTTCGTGGCCCTCCTCTGGACCCGCTCCAACAGCTCCATGTCTTTCTTATGCTGAGGGCTCCAGAGCTGGACGCAGGACTCCAGGTGGGGTCTCACCAGAGAAGAGTAGAGGGCCAGAATCACCTCCCTCGACCTGCTGGCCACGCTTCTTTGGATGCAGCCCAGGATACGGTTGGCCTTCTGGGCTGCGAGCGCACGTTGATAGCTAGTGTCTGGCTTTTCATCCACCAGTACCCCCAGGTCCTTCTCGGCAGGACTGCTCTCAATCCCTTCATCCCCCAGCCTGTATTGATAGCGGGGGTTGCCCCGACCCAGGTGCAGGACCCTGCACTTGGCCTTGTTAAATCTCATGAGGTTCACACAGGCCCACTTCTCGAGCTTGTCCAGGTCCCTCTGGATGGCATCTGTCCTGGTTTCAGCAGGGATAGAGTTAATTTCCTTCCTAGTAGCTGGTACAGTGCTGTGTTTTGGATTTAGGGTGAGAACAATGTTGATAACTCACCGATGTTTTAGTTGTTGCTAGGTAGTGTTTACACTAGTCAAGGACTTTTCAGCTTCCCATGCTCTACTGACTGAGAAGGCTGGAGGTGCACAAGAAGCTGGGAGGGGGCACAGCCAGGACAGCTGACCGAAACTGGCCAAAGGGATATTCCATACCATGTGACGTCATGCTCAGTATATAAAGCTGGGGGAAGAAGAAGGAAGGGGGGGACATTTGGAGTGATGGCGTTTGTCTTCCCAAGTAACCGTTACGCGTGATGGAGCCCTGCTTTCCTGGAGATGGCTGAACACCTGCCTGCCGATGGGAAGTAGTGAATGAATTCCTTGTTTTGCTTTGCTTGCGTGTGTGGCTTTTGCTTTACCTATTAAACTGCCTTTATCTCAACCCTTGAGTTTTCTCACTTTTACCCTTCCGATTCTCTCCCCCATCCCACCGGGGGGGAGTGAGCGAGCGGCTGCGTGGTGCTTAGTTGCTGGCTGAGGTTAAACCACGACAGTCCTTTTTGGCGCCCAACGTGGGGCTCGAAGGGTTCGAGATAATGACAGGTTTGATTGGAATATGCTAGATCGAATTTATACCTGTTATAGCTGTTTAGCTATTAATTGGCAGGCTCCTGTGCTTGCCATGGGGCTTGCTTGCCTTACTGTATATTAGAGTCCAATGCTCGTTAGTGGCTGTTTTTTGCTTTCACTGCTTGCTGTACCGCTGTACTGCTTATCATCGTATTCTGCTGTGCCTGGGAACATTTTGATAACGCAATGGCGATGTGCCTGGGCTGGCAGATGGCCAGGGCATCCCTGCTGTTTCTGTGCTGCTGTACTGGACAGGCTGGAACTCCAGTGTGAACTCGAGTCGAAGGGACTGTGACCTGTGGATGAGTCCATGCGGGAGCAGGACACCCCAAAGCGTCTGTGGCCGTGGATAAGCCCATGCCAGAGCAGGTACATCTCGAAGCGTCTGTGGCCGCGGTTACGTTTGTGCTACAGCAGGTTTACTTCTGAAGGGACTGTGGCTGCGAGTAAGGCCACGCTGGAGCAGGTATATCTCTGAAGACATTGTGGCCCATGGAGAAGGCCGTGCTGGAACAGGTGCATCTCAAAGTGACTGTGGATAAGTCTATGCCGCAGCAGGCGTACCCCTGGAGAGACTGTGGCTCATAGATAAGGCTCCACTTGGAGCAGGTACTACCCTAAGGGACTGCAGTCTGTGGATAAGTCCAAGCCAGAGCAGGGGCAAGGGGAGGAGTTTATTGCAATGTTAAACCCTATGGTTTAATCTGAAGGGACCAGGGGTGGAGATTGTAATGGAAACACCTTTAAATTGTTGTAACCCATGATTTGAGTTGCGTGTTATAGGAATTACTATAGCAGGAACCACCCGAACAAGTGGAGGACAAGCCTTACAAGAAGCAGTGCAAGTGCAGCAGTGACCTGACCTGAGCTGGCTTTGGTACCCAGTAACTCCACGCAACACACCACCTCTTCTGTCCTGAGTGACCACCATCACAGATGGAGCCCAAAGTCACGGACTAAATGAACTCAATGGATATTTCATGGACATTTCTGGACATTTTACAGACATTCCACAAGGGTGGTCCATAGACTAAGGGAATGATATCTGTGTGTTATATCAAAGGATGGAAAGCGGGGTGGTTGGTTAATGAGGTTGCACTGGAAAATATGGGACTTGAGCATGACGTAGATGGTATAGAATAAGGGGTGGATACTGTCCTGGTTTCAGCAGGGATAGAGTTAATTTCCTTCCTAGTAGCTGGTACAGTGCTGTGTTTTGGATTTAGGGTGAGAACAATGTTGATAACTCACCGATGTTTTAGTTGTTGCTAGGTAGTGTTTACACTAGTCAAGGACTTTTCAGCTTCCCATGCTCTACTGACTGAGAAGGCTGGAGGTGCACAAGAAGCTGGGAGGGGGCACAGCCAGGACAGCTGACCGAAACTGGCCAAAGGGATATTCCATACCATGTGACGTCATGCTCAGTATATAAAGCTGGGGGAAGAAGAAGGAAGGGGGGGACATTTGGAGTGATGGCGTTTGTCTTCCCAAGTAACCGTTACGCGTGATGGAGCCCTGCTTTCCTGGAGATGGCTGAACACCTGCCTGCCGATGGGAAGTAGTGAATGAATTCCTTGTTTTGCTTTGCTTGCGTGTGTGGCTTTTGCTTTACCTATTAAACTGCCTTTATCTCAACCCTTGAGTTTTCTCACTTTTACCCTTCCGATTCTCTCCCCCATCCCACCGGGGGGGAGTGAGCGAGCGGCTGCGTGGTGCTTAGTTGCTGGCTGAGGTTAAACCACGACAGCATCCCGTCCCTCTGGCGTGTCGACCGCACCACTCAGCTTGGTGTCATCTGCAAACTTGCTGAGGGTGCACTCAATCCCACTATCTGTGTCATGGATGAAGATATTAAACAGTACCGGTCCCAATACGGACCCCTGCGGGACGTCACTTGCCGCAGTCTCCATCTGGACATTGAGCCGTTGACCACTACCCTCTGGATGCGACCATCTAACCAATTTCTCACCCACCAGACAGTCCACCCATCAAATCCATACCTCTCCAGTTGAGAGAGAAGGATGTTGTGGGGGACCGTGTCAAAGGCCTTACAGAGGTCCAGATAGGCGACATCCACGGCTCTTCTCTTGTCCACTGATGGAGTCACTCCATCATAGAAGGCCACTAGGTTAGTCAGGCAGGACTTGCACTTGGTGAAGCCATGCTGGCTGTCTTGAATCACCTCTCTGTCCTCCATGTGCCTTAGCATAGCTTCCAGGAGGATCTGTTCCATGATGTTCCCAGGCACAGACGTGAGGCTGACAGGTTGGTAGTTCCCAGGTTCCTCCTTTCTACTCTTTTTAAACATGGGTGCAATGTTTCCCTTTTTCCAGTCACCAGGGACTTCACCTGACTGCCATGACTTTTCAAATATCATGGAGAGTGACTTGGCAACTATATCAGCTAATTCCCTCAGGACTCTGCGATGCATCTCGTCAGGTCCCATAGACTTTTGTATGCTCAGGCTCCTCAGGTAGTCATAAAACCTGATATTCTCTTACAGTGGGAGGGACTTTGCTCCCCCAGTCCCCATCTTGCGGTCCATCCCCTCGGGAGGTGTGGGAAAAGAGGTTGCCAGTGAAGACTGAGGCAAAAAAGTTGTTGAGTACCTCAGCCTTCTCCTCGTCAGTTGTTGCCAGTTTGCCAGTCATGTTCATCGGGGGCGTACGCTTTCTTTGACCTTCCTTTTCTGGCTGACATACCTGTAGAAGACATTATTATTATTCTTTGCATCCCTTGCCAAGTTCAGCTCCAGCCGCGCCTTGGCCTTCCTGACCCCATCCCTACACAACCGGACAGCATCCCTATACTCTTCCCAGGATACCTGTCCCTGCTTCCACTGCCTGTGCATTTCCTTCTTGCCCTTTAGTTTGACCAGCAGGTCTTGACACAGCCATGCCGGTCTCTTGCCGGTCTCTTGCCGTCCTTTCCTGATTACTTACACTTGGGGATCAAGAGCTCTTGCGCTCTATGGAAACCATCCTTAAAGATCTATACCAGCTCTATATCTGTGTCTTTAAAAATGATTGGATTCGTCATTTATCCAAAAGCAAGCAAAATGATATAGTGAATAATAGTGAAAGAAAGGAGGCGCATCACATGAAGATACTCTCAAAGGAATTATTAATATATGAGAAGCCATCGTGATGCAAACAGTCTGGTACTAAAGATAAAAAATACCTGCTGTATTTTTCTCTACATGACACCTGGTTTCTACAGCATAAGTTAACAGTCAGTAGGGCTCAGTGAGTGTTTTAAAAAAGGTCCTAAAATAGGCCTCCAGGACAAAACAGGTACTCCAATTGCAACACAGTAGTCAAGAGAACGACATTGTCAGAGGTTCTGTCCTTTATGTAGCCTTTGAACCAGATGTGTCTGTATCTGAGGACTGCCTTAGAAAAAATTAAAGTTGTGTTTCACGATTGAAAACGGTAGGTAATACTTTATGCTGTGCCTTCCACTTAGCAGACAAATGCCCCATTGATTTGTGGTGTAACTGTAGAAGCTGCATTTTTTCATTTGCAATCTAATTTTATTTTATAATAACACCCCAGAGATTCTCACCTTATCCTGGAAGAAGATTGCGCAGAATTTGGGGAAACCTGTAAAAACTGGAGAAGAATGTATCCCCATTAACGTATCTCTAAAAAAATAAACTGGTGCATTATCTATGTCTGAAGGTACTTTTCTTCATATAAAACCCTGAATACTTTCTGCCATACATGTTTATTGTAGAAAACTATGCAAATGTGAATTTCACCAACAAAATGAAAAGATTACAGTGCTGTATGCAAATGTAAAGCAGATTCTCACTGTAAACACACACTTCATGTTTAAAACATGTTACCCCGTGTGTAGACTAGTCTACCGGTTCTCCTGACCTTACGAAGCTGCAGCTGCGAGGCCTGGCACCACAGGCATACCCGAGCTTTGATTTGCAGGGGCAAAAAACACACCGGCCTTTCAGAAATGTGGGAAAATGGTGAGCAGGTGACCCGAGTGTACCGTAAAAATCCGCAAACAGAACAAAAATAATTCATTCTCCGATTTTGCCCTTGGTATATTAGCTGTAGGGCCACGTCTGGGCCCGCGTCCCCATGCCCGAAGTGGGCACAAACGGGCCGGGGCCGGAACGCGCGGCGCAGCGCCGCGCCTTCTGCCTCCCGCCCGGCGCCATAAAGCCGCGGACGGGCTGGGCGCCTGCGCCCTGGCTCTGGTGGCGTTGGGCGGTGTTCGGCGGTGTTCGTGTTGCGAAGATGGCGGCGTTTTCGGGTACGTGGTGCTGGGGCGGGTGGGGGGTGTCGGCTGTGCCGCCGGCAGCAAAGCGCTGGGAGAGCCTCTCGCCTCTGGACCTGCCGGCGCCTTGGGGGGGTGGCGGCTCCCGGTCTCCCTGCGGTGGACGGGCCCTGTCGGCGCCGTACGCCGCTCCTCGGGCCTGCCCTCGGTGCGGCCCCCCCGTAGTATGTGACTCACCACGTAGCAGGCTTAAGGTCGACAGGCCTGCGGGGATGTAAGTGCCCTTCCCGGCTCCTCGGGCTTTTGCAAGCCTTCAGAAGTGGTTGTCAAAATGATCTTGGAGGTCTTTTCCAACCTTAATGATTCTATGATTCTATGAAAATGGATTTGCTGGTTTTAGCGCATGTGGGGTATGCATGCATCCGGCGAATGGGGCTGCTTAAAAGTCAGACTCGTTCCTCAGGCTGACTGGTTTCTGTAACAGGAGGCTCATCATAAATGTTCTGTGTATTGCAGTGGATAATAACTGGTTTTTATAGGAGTGGTTCTGTTCTGTGATATGGTTTGAAGTATGTGTGTAAACTGTAATCTAAAAACTTACCGTTGAAGGAGGAAACATCAGTGTTTGTCCCCCCTATGCACATATATGCACACAAAGGGGACCGGTCAACATTAGGGTACTGTAAAGTTTTAATGTATATGAGGTTTTTGATTTGTTTCGTTTAACTGAGTTGTTTATATCTAATCATGAGGGAAGATGCTGAAGCTTCTTCCATAGATCTAGAGGTTACTTTAGATGCTAGACAGTAGGATTAATTTGGCTGTAGTTGAGGAGAATGTCGTAATGCCGTTGTTTGATTAAACCCTTGTACTGTATATTGAATTAAACTATGTGAACTGGGAGTATATTAAAAATGGAAAAAATAATGTAGGGATTTATGTAGAATTTGCAATCAATAGCTATTTTTATTGCTATGGAAAAAGCTTTTTGCTTATGTGGATTGTCTAATTTTGTAGGAGCACAGGCTAACACTTGAAAATATTAAAGCTTTCTGAAACCATGTTACAAATAAAACATTTTTTATAGCATTTGTATTATAACAAATGGAAGAATAATTTTTGGCTGCATACATCCATATATGTCACCCCAGCTCTCTATGTGTGTACATCTGTGTGGTATATGTGAAACCTAGCATGTGACAGTGTAAAGGCTAGCATGTAAAAGCTCCATTTAGAAAGATGCATATTTATACTTAAAGAAATTGATTTTAGAGTAACCCTGTGTGCCTGAAAAGATAACCAGTAGCTAAATTGTATTTTGATGGTATAATACTATCGTTTGGGTTGGTTAAGATCTGCTTTCTTCTTGCCCTTATTGAATAGCTGGAGGTTTCTCTTTTTTCTTTTTTAAATAGAGAGAATTTGTTTATCAACATACAAATGTTATTATGTGGCTTCATATTTAACTTGTGACTGAGGTATGACCATCAGACCTTGATATGAGTTTACCAGAAGGGGTGTCTAAGGAAAAAGACCTTCCAAAGCTGGATGTGATTAGTAACTGTATGAAAAATCAAAGCATTGTCTAGTTAATATACGTGCTGTAAGTGTGTAAGGCAAGACTTGGTGAAAAGAAAATTAAGCATCTCAAATTTGAGTCCTTATATGATACAGGTTTTTTTCTTTTTTTGAGAAGTGTTTGCATCTCAACTGTAGAGAGTCAGGATATTTGTGATTAACGAAGTCTTCCCTGTTGTTTGCATAGGCAGTTTCCTTAAATGTGCAAAGATAAGTACCTTGCCCTTGAAATGGTAGTCAGTTCCCACTGTGTTTGCTTTGCTGCTATGTCAGCACCTGCCCCTATGCCTAGTATATGCCTGACTTACTCCGCTATAAGTGGGGACAACTGTCAAAACTGTATGTGGGGAAGGGAGAATGTTTTTTATCTATCAGTTGAGTTCTATAGAGAAGGCTGCATGTGCTGTTGCCAAAAAGAATGCTTTTTTTATTTTTGTCTGTAGTGGGAAGTGTTGACACTTGGAAAACTTTTGGGCTATGTTGAGGTAAATAACACTGTTCCTTTCTTCTTGTCTTACAGAAATGGGTGTTATGCCTGAGATAGCTCAAGCAGTGGAGGAGATGGACTGGCTGTAAGTAGGAATGCGTTTGGGCCTGGCAAAATCTAATTTGCCTTTCAGCAATATATGACACGCTTCTTAAAATACCTCTGCTGTCACATTAAAACAAAGCAGATATGTGTTTTCCTTCAACTGTTATTGCATCTCATGCACTTCTTTTTAGTGTGAATGACTGAAGAACGCAAATTGTGACTGCAATGGTAACATTTAAACTTGGACAAGCAAAGCATGACTGCTTATATTTCAGTGTCATTTGTTTGATAAAAAGCTCTGTGTTTTTTACCTCTGAGCTTCTGGTTTGTTTATTATGTATTGTGGGATTATCGGATGAAACACTGTTAGATAATTGGTGCTAGTTTAGTAAATGTTTTCCAGGCTGTGGTCTGAATTTGTGTTCTTCAGAGTTGATGCTTGTGTTGTGTCAGTCTTAACACAAAAGTTATTCATCCTGGTTTTAGTTACTTGTTTGGCTAAAATATTTGACTTCAGGGCTTGTTTTGAATTGTCATTCAGAATGTTATCAGTATGGACAGTCTTAGTTTATGTAGTTCTTCTTTTCTCATAAGCATGGTATTAATTATCTGTGATTGTCTGAAAATGCTGGTTACATTTAGATATCTTTACTTTCTTTTCCAGTTTTGAATAGGAGTCTTGTAAATGAGGGCTGTGTAAGCGGCTTTAAAAGTGAAACTCACTTGAAGAAAGGAAAACAGGGAATATATAATTAATCTGTTTCTTTTATAGTTTAGCATAGTGATGTGAGATGTAGCCCTCTTGTCAGGGTGCAGCTGAATCCACTGCATCCACTAGTCACTTCCTGTCAAGGTAACATCTGTTGTTCCAAGCTCTCCTTGTAAATGGAATCCTTTTCACTTCCTTAGCTGCAAGCCAGGAAGAATAACACTTACCTGCTATTTCCCATTGTGCAGATGACCGTGGTTTCTGTGAGTTCCTACATAAGCAAAAATCCTTTTTTCTACTGATAACATCAATTTGTGGTGATGTCTTCTTTTCTGTAGTCTTCCTACGGATATCCAAGCAGAATCCATCCCACTGATCCTGGGAGGTGGTGATGTACTTATGGTATGTATGCAGGATAGCCCTATTCCTAGAAAGCCTATGTCTTTTAATTGTTGTTTGTGCGGTCAATTCCCTTCTTCCCAGAAGGGTCCATAGTTAGACTAGGTCTCCTGTCTGTCTTCAATAGAAAGTATATTCTTCAGCTAAAAATCTCTTTGAGTTCCTGGTGTGTTTCCAACTGTTCTTGCAGATGGGATTCATTCTTTTTAGGCTTTATTTTTTGACTACTTGACAGGCATTGCTGCATGAATGAGTGCTATCTGATTTCATCTACTCTCCTTTTTGTTGTAAATACCTGACATAGATCTGCATGGAACATGACTGGTACTGCCTAAACAAATGCTTCAGTATCGATAACCTTGAAGATACCAGATTAGTATGCCTTGTTCATTATGTCTTTTGTGGATCTCTGTGTTCTTGATTCCATAACCAAAGTAATGCTTCCTATAATCTTCTCTCTGCCAGAAATCAGACATACATAGATAGTTTTCCTGGTGGACTCTGGGAGCTTTTGGGTTTTTGTTTTTTTGAAGTCTGTTGTAAAGGTTTTCCATGTTTGTATTCCCATCTAATTTGTGTGAAGCAATGGCATTACTCTCTAAGATTGTCTGTGTTATGCAGAAGTAAAAGTAAACTTAGTTTATAGTTTATTAAAATAGAACTGTAGAACAGTCCTTACCGTATAAGTTGCAACTCTGGTTAAACTCTTAAATTTTTCTTCCTATAGGCTGCTGAAACAGGGAGTGGAAAAACTGGTGTAAGTAATCAAATTTAAATTAGCAGAAAGAAAAAGTCTTCAAGTGGTGAGAGGTGGTGTGTGTGTTTGTGTGTTTACGTATATACAGAGAGAACGTGTATATGTATTTAAGCAGTATTATTAATAGTCTTTACAAACATATGTGTAGGCATGTTTTAAAGTGTTTCTGGCCCTGAGTATTGCACGTGAAAACTAGGCTGACTGTATATCTGGAAATATTTGTATAAATTGTGGAATGAAAATAACTTTCCGTTTTAGGCTTTTAGCATTCCAGTTATCCAGATTGTTTATGAAACGCTGAAGGACCAGATGGAAGGCAAGAAAGGGAAAGCAACTATTAAAACCGGTGGGGCAGGTAAGTCTTCATATGTCACGTTCCTCAAGTTTGGAACACTGTTAATTCATGTTGATTCCATCATCTCCCAAAGTAAAGTTAACCTAACTTGCCATTAGATGAGTATTTTTTCCTTAATTTGGGATAATGTAAATAGAATATCATCATCGCAGATTTTATAAAACAGTGAATATAAATTTACTGGTGGAGTCATGGAAAGAACTGGGGTGCGTTTGACTGCAGTCTCTTAGTAATGCTCGTTGTCTTCAGCTTAAGGCTGGCTGATCCATACCACGCTCTTCAGTGTTCTTTTGAAAGCTGTACTAGTTTAGTGCCTTGCAAGATGTGAAGTGGTGGTAGTGTCCAGCTTAAAAAAAGGAGTTAAAAAAAATCTTCCAATTGCAGGGACAGATGAGACCTCAGCAGTGACACCACACAGTTGGTTTGGGCCTCTTAAAGTGAGCTTGAGTAGAAAGCTCTTCTAGGCTCAAACTTATTTTTGTGTGGCTGGGGTGGCACTGTGATAGGTTTTTCAATTCTGCTGCGCTGAATAAAGTTGTTGCATTCCTTTTGGCACCTAGCTAGATTTGGAAGCTGAATAACAACATCTTGAGTTGCTGCAGATTTGAACTAGTAAACATTGAACTGAGCAGGAAGTGCACAGGGCCAGAACCCACTGATACAGAACGGATTGTAACCATGATAATATCCTCACAGTATGTGAGGGTCTATTATACATCTGTTTAAATAAGCTTGCAACTTGAGTGCTAGTAACCATGTCCAGTCTGTGGTATTTATAGATTGAGGTTTATGTAAGTGACAGTAGCTGTACAGACAACACCCTGAAGATGTTATACAAGTTCTTATCTTTCAGCTTCATGATAACTACTGCTACAGTGGTGACAGTACAGTCAACTTTAATAAATAAATAAATATCCTCCTTGAAGGAATGTAATGTGAATACACTCGGTAATCCTAATTGAAATGGCATCTAGTTTTACAAAAAACTGCTTGTATTGTGGAACCTCTAGACTTTATTGCAATGTGTTAAGGGGCCTATGAAAAATGAAGTTGGAATTTTTATGTGCTATATGTGCTCTTCGGTAATGACACTTAAACTGATACCCTGAGAAATGTCTTAATGTAAACTTGAAATGAATTTGCTATTTCTGTTCCAAGTTTATTGCTCTTTAATGTAGCTTTGGATATTTTCTCTATGAATTTGATTATGATTATGAGAATTCTGGCTTATTTTATAAATGTCTTCATTGTTTTCAGTTGTATTTTTAAGTAACTTAATCTGTGCTTTCCTTAATGGAATAATCTAAGCTTTCATAGAACACCTTTGCATTATGCATCTGTGCCCTTCCTTCAAGTTGTAGGCCTTCATTTTGACCTTGTGATATGAATTGCATTGGAACTAAGCTGTCTCCCCAGAAAATTAAGCCAGACACTGTAGAGCCAATGGAAGTTTTAATTTGAGTTTTCCAGGCTTGTCTTGTTGGTTTAATGCTTTTTCTGTTGCTGTCTTTCAAACCTAGTGCTCAATAAATGGCAGATGAACCCATATGATAGAGGATCAGCTTTTGGTGAGTTGTTTTAATGCTGCTTTAAACGTTCACTGGAAAATGTTCACTTGGTGGAAAAAAGAATAAACTAGAAGAAAGTATGCATGAAAATTTCTTTTAAAAGCAGTTAGAGAAGCAATTTCTTTAACTAAAACTGTCTTGTAATTTTCAGCAATTGGGTCGGACGGTTTGTGTTGTCAAAGCAGAGAGGTAAAAGAATGGCATGGATGCAGAGCAACTAGAGGCGTGACTAAAGGTAGATATAAAATTATGTATTTTGGAGACTCTTCTAGAAATTTCAACTGAAATGCTCGCTTGTCACCTGTTGTTAATATAGATGGTTGCATATAAAACTTACTATCCATTTGAGCAGATGTGCCATTACTCAATTTACTGCTAGCTGAAGACTTTGGAATGACCTCTATTTTGGTCTCCTTGTGTTGTAAATTACCTTTTCCCTGACAGGGGATTGAGTTGGAGGAGACAGAATCATAACTAATGTTCATTAGAACACGTTTTATTAAGGTGCTATTAATGGGAAATAGCTACTCACACAGCATTTTCAGTTGTTTCTTTGCACACTTCACACAGACACGTGCATGCACAAATTTCATGGTTATGTGGTTGGAGCAACAGTTGAGAGGCCAACCCCAACTCTTTACTTGGAAGCAGAGTCATACTGATGCTCCAGTGGTTCTAGGTGGGTGTTCAGAAAGACTCTCAAACAGTCTCATTTCGTCAGGTGTGCAGGTAATCCTGTAGCCTGTCTGTATGTAGCAGCCAGTTGGATGTGGTTCAAGTTACACAACCAGTTGTTGGTGCTAGTGCATGGTGGTGGTCTTGTACTGATTTGGCAGGCCCGCAGTGTTCTAGGTTTATCAGTTCTTGTGGATTCAGTAGAACCACTGGTCTCTCTAGCTTATCCCTCCTTTTGGAGCCTTTCACACACTACCTCTCAGCACGTATTTTTTCTCTCTTTTGTCTGCTGTTCTCTGATAATCTTTCTTCATTACGTACATGGGTACCTACAGAACCTTTTCATGCTAACACAATGGGATTTTTACACTTTCAGCAGGGGTGGAACTTTAGACTTACATGGTCTTGGAAGCAGACAAACTGAACCAGCTTGATGAAATTGAAATTTAGGTGGTATATTAGATCCTTTCTTTGTCTTTTAAAGGGAAATACTACTATGAAGTTTCCTGTCATGACCAAGGCTTGTGCAGAGTTGGTTGGTCAACTACGCAGGCTTCACTAGATTTGGGTGAGTTTCCTTCAAAAGAAGAATCCCATAGACAGTTCTCATACTTGCATGGAATGGCTAGAGTCCTGTTCTAGTCTTGCAGAGAATGGGCTCCTTGGGAAGGATAGCAGTATTGGGGAGTTTAAAACTTTTTGTACAAATGTTGTTCTTCCTGTAAGAGGAAATGTGCTTAGGTGTGGCAATGTTTCTTGTCTCTTGTGACTTTTTCCCTTCTTATTTCAATTTTTTCATGAAGGTGACTGGAGACTAATAAAATCAATAAATGTACTGGTACAAAAATACTAGTTTAGCGTATATCAAAGCTAGAAGTCTTTAGTTAGCACTGTGTATTATTTTTTTACATGGTAGTGTTAAAGGTTGCAGTTGCTGATACAAAGAGGAAAAAACATAACCTGTCAACCAAAAGATAAAAAGCTATGCTTTGTCTTGTCTTCAGGCACTGATAAATTTGGCTTTGGCTTTGGCGGCACCGGTAAGAAATCTCACAACAAGCAATTTGACAGCTATGGTGAGGTAAGCTTGAAATTGCTTATTGGTAGAAACATTATTAAAAGTTTTACATGTTGGTTCTGTGCTGTAACTATCAACTGTCTTTCATAATAGTGCTGACTTTTTAAGGGGAGGTCACTGGGCGAAAGTACCATGAAACATTGAAGCATTTTTGGATAAAAGCATATGAACAGATTTAACAAAAGCAGTTATCAGCTTGAGGCTTATGATTGTGACTAGACTGCAAATATATTGACTTATTTAGAAGATAAATCTTTTCTGTGTATTACAAGTTAGAGGTTAACTGATCTCTTGGATTTATTTCTTGACTTATTTCAGCCTTAGCTTGAACAACACCAACCTGTCTGTATACCTTGGTGAATATCTAAGTGAGGGCATTGTATCCTGTTCACTAGTAGTTAAAGTAGAAGTAATCACACAACTCTAATATGTCAAAACACATACTTAAATGCTAATCAGATGTAGTTAGCCATGCTCTATTTCTGGCTATTGAGTTGGGTTTGCTATTGGAACTTTACCTTAATGTACACTTCTGAAAATGTCTACCAGGAATATCTGTGGTGGTTTTGGTATAGTGTGCCAGTCGAGTTCAGATGTTTAAGCATAATTTATATAAATATGAATAATACAGCAGAAACTTAAGTCTTTTTATGGTATTAGTGAATTCTCAATGCCGTAAAACTTGCAACTTTTATGACTATCGTATTGTAGCTTTTTTATAGTAGTGACTTCTGAGCTGTTGAATTAGAAGCACTTTATAATATACAGATTTTATTGAATACTTCTACAATGAACAGATTTCAAGATATTTAAATAAAGTACTTACTATACGCATGTTATGTATATTTATCTCCTGCAAGAGTTAAGTCTTTTTATATAGTCAAAATACAGGTTCTGTTACTGTGTGTGGTGCTCTTAGCCATGTAAATCTAAGCTTATAAACGCATGGTTAATGCACTTTTCCATAACGCAGAATACTTGCAGGTAAAGGACTTAAATTTATCTATTGTCGAAGTGTTCAGTTTTAAAGTAAATTTAAAGCAGCAATAAATGTTTAAATATCTAAGATAAATTGGGCAGTATACTAAAGATTTGTAATCAAATAAAAATACGCATGCCATTTACAGCGGTATTATTGGAATAAAAACTCAACTTGCTTCTCAAAAATTAGCATTTAGTAGGGAGAAGTGGGGAAAGCTGTAAAAGCTGACAGAATGTAAGCACTAAGTTTTCTTAATACACTGAACGCTAAAATCTCAGCTTCACAAACTTCTTTTTATTGTAGGAATTCACTATGCATGATACAATTGGGTGTTATCTAGACATAGATAAAGGACAAATAAAATTTTCCAAAAATGGTAAGTTTTACTCACTTTCTTCTTTGGAATTTTCTTGGGGTGCTTGTATTGGGGGAGGGAGAGGGAGAGGAATGCACACACATGCAGAGTCTGACTGAACGAACCCTGCTTTCAGGGAAGGACCTTGGCCTTGCGTTTGAAATCCCACCACACATAAGGAACCAAGCACTTTTTGCAGCTTGTGTACTGAAGGTAACTTAGGAATATCACAGATGTGTAAGATCATGAATATTGTTCTGGTTTTGGTAACTAACTAATGTATAAGACTTGCATAGCCACCTGCAATTACTGTAGCTGTGCTTGTACACTGTTTCCTCTGGTCTATTAATATTTCACTACTGGAGTGGTCAACACAGTGTGTTAGCTTTGACAAGTACTGTTCAAGTTAAAATATCGAATGTTTAAACTCAAATTTAAATACTGAAACTTGAATATAAGGGTAGAATAGCATGGATAAGTAATTCCTAATACCAGTGCTATCTTGCCTGTATTAAACTTTGATATACTATGATTCAACAGATACAAGCTTTCAAATAACTTGAAAGTGCCAAAATTCCTGTTTAGTTTATTCTCAACTCTAACATTACAGTAGTGTAGTAGTATGTCTTTCTGGAGTTAGTCTCTCTGGGATGATCTCTTACGGAGTAAAGGTTTTAGCAAAACATTTTGGTGGTCAGAGAAATGTACAAGTCCAAAAACAATGTGGTTTGTTTTTTGTTCTTAAATTGTGGTTTGTCATTGAAAATGAATGGAACATAAAAGTTCAAAAAAGGTTTCCATGTATCTGTAAATGTAGGAATATTTTGACGTAGAAGAAAAGAGTTTTAAGAGCTAGAACCACGCACAAAATGTCTGTCAGGCTTTAGACAACTTGGGGAGGGAAACGTGTAGGATGGGAGAGAACACCACCTTCCCCTCCCTCCTCATCTAGCTGGTTTTTCATGGGGAAACTAATTATGGAATTGTTTATCCTTTTAACGTGGTCTCTTGAACCTGTCTGTATAACACAACTTTGTTGAAATCTAGAATGCTGAATTGAAATTCAATTTTGGTGAAGATGACTTCAAGTTTCCGCCAAAAGATGGCTATATTGGTCTTTGCAAGGCTCCTGATGGTAGCGTTGTAAAATCACAACACTCAGGTAGGCTAGATTTTTAAACGTATCTCAGTTCTATATTCAGATTGTGTTACAGAGCATCTTTTGATCACTTTAATTGCTTCATTACTGCTGTATTCAAGGTCTTACAGTGATCTTACTGATAGCAATATTAATGCTTTTTTAAAGTATTCCAAATTTTCTTCATCTTAAACCACAAATAGTCTAACATTTTGAATTCAGAAATGCATCAGATAAAAAGAGAAGTTCAGCTAAGTTACTCAACAATGTCATCTTAAAAATAAAGTGTGTGTGTGTTTAAGCTTTGCAATAAAATTAATTATGCTGCATGGCCAGTATACCCACTATCATGGCAAGATTCACTTGTAATCTCTGAGTATTAATCTGAAGCTATTCATAATTGAGTGAGCAGTAACATCACCTTTCAATGGAGCATTTAGAATCATGAGGTTTTAGATTATTAGTAGAAAATCAAAGTTTGTTTCCAGTAAAAAATTCCAGGATAGGAGTGTAGTTTGTCTTAATGGCATATTTTTTCACTTAGGAAATGCCCAAGTGGTTCAAACACAGAACCTTCCAAATGCTCCGAAAGCATTGATTGTAGAACCGTCAAGAGAGCTTGCAGAACAAACTTTGAACAATGTGAAGCAGTTCAAAAAATATGTCGATAATCCCAAATTAAGGTAACAGTGCATCTGTTATAATTGTATTTATGGTATCGTCCATGGACATGACTTTGCGGGGGGATGGGGGGGCATTCCACTTTGTAGCTAAGTGGACCTTAATCTGCAGTGCTACTGATAATAGCCTCAGTAATATCTGCTACCAACCAACCTTCTGACTTTTCAGCTACAGTCAGACCAGTTAGGGTTTTTTTGATGTGTTTTGTCTATGGATGATTTCTTTCTGGTATGACAGATCTATTTGGTTTTTTTCTTCAGATTATCAAAGGTATATGATACCTTTGTATCAAAGGTATATGATACTCTTGATTAAAAACAAGAAAAGCACATCATCTGCTTACTGCCCTTCTTTTCTGAGCACCTTCCTGTGTCCCCCACCTCCCCTGCCCCTCATCTTGTTTGTTTTTCATCTCAAACTAACAGTTTTATACAATGTCTGCTCTGTTTACACTAGTGTGTTTGCAGGACAAATGTTGCAGTGATTAGCATGGGGATGCAATTCTGAAAAATAAATCGTGTACGAGCTGCTTTGGTCTAAAGTTGTTTCTCTTTTGACTGTGCTTATAAAACTTAAAACAAGTGTCTCCATATTCTAAACCGCTTTCAATTTACAAGAGTGCTTTTACTAGAATTGCAGGGGAGTAGCAATGGGGAGAGGCAAGCTATGAATTAAGATTCATTTAGTTTACTGATATTTGCATTTCTAGCTTTCAAGAACACAGGAAACTTATTAAACTAACTTATGTTTGAGATTTTTAAGGAGCAGATTATTTTTTAAGATGAAATTGGTTAAGGTGTTAATGTGTTTAATATGACAGCGATAAAGTAATCAAATTCAAATACAACTTGGTAACAAAACTCTTACTTCTCGAATTAAAATGCAGTACACTACATATGAAGGGAAGAATTTTAAAATTATTTTTTTCCTGTTCTTAAAATTACTGTTCAGAGCTGTTAATTGTCAACTACTAATAAAGGAATCAGTCTTCAGCCAGATGTTTAATATATCTTCTGAATATAGTAAAAAATTAGCAAATGTCAAAATATGTTGATGTTATTATAGGGAACTGTTGATTATTGGTGGGGTTGCTGCAAGAGATCAACTCTCTGTATTGGAACAAGGAGTAAGTTGTATTTTTGTTCATATGATTATTATTAATAGTTTGGGTTCTGAATAACTCATGATGTTTGTTGCTAGAGAATAGTAATGATGCTTCCTGTAACTCCTGTAAACCTGATTAAAAGAAATTGTGCAGTTGATGGCAAGCTCATGTTGCACTGGTCTAGCATTTTTTGCTTTACTTCCATGGCAATTGTCAATACAAATGCTTGTAGTACTTGGTCAAATTCTGTTGAAGCCTGAGTACTGCTGAAATTTTAAAATAAAGGTGTAATTTTTGCCATTTGTCCTTAACTAGTAAGACAGTTTTCCTATTAACTTCTGCTTCATGTTTGTGTGAATAAAACTGGTCTGCAATTATCAGGGTCAACCTACACCGCAATCCAGTCCTGCATAGAAGTAACCGGTCTAGCTTCAGCAGTGTGTGATGTACAATCAATTCAGCCATGCTGTAGGGATAGCATAGTCTTTTTTTTTTTTTTTTAAGACTTGCTTTTGTAAGTGAGACTATGTCACTATTGATAAGTTTTTCAGTGATTCTAGCAGCCAAAATACAAATTTTCTCCTAAGCAGGCTTGATCTGGAAGATTGCTAGACTTTCATGTGAATGCTAAATTCATGACGGTGAACCCTTCCATCTGGCAAAATCTTAAGTTATTTCTGTAGTTGATAGACTTGATAGGTATGCTTCCACAGTGGGAAAAGTTGAATTTATTTTGTCCCTATTTAAAGACAAATCTGTTGGCTTCAGATAACAAAGTTGCATAGCTTTTTTGGGGGGTGGGGGAGGGGGACACAACACTTCCCAAAATAAGGGAAGACTTCCTGCCTAAGCAGGTTCTGCTAATGAAATGGCCATAGAACTGATACAGGTTGCCCAGAGAGGCTGTGGGATCTCTATCCTTGAAGGTACTGAAAATTTTACTGGGCAACTTCCAGAGTACTCTAAAGCAACTTGGAAATTGTCCTTGCTTTTCATATGATGGTGGGAGTGGGGACCAGATGACCTCAAGAGATCTCTCCAACCCAAATTACTCTAGGATTCTGTGAAGTTACAATTAATAGAAAATAGGGCATCTTACTGATAATTGTCTCATAATCTTAAATTTAGACAAAGCTGGTAATGCCTCTAGTTAGTTATGGGACCAATTCATACTCTTATGTATTTCATAGGTGGATATTGTCGTTGGCACTCCTGGAAGACTGGATGACCTGGTCTCAACGGGAAAGCTTAATTTATCTCAAGTTAGATTCCTGGTTCTGGATGAAGCTGTACGTAGAGAACTAAGTGATACTTAAGTTCTGTTCTTCAATGCGATATAACATTTCCTAAAAGAGTCAGTGTAACATCATTGTTCTGTATCATTTGGTACTTCAGTGGAACAACAATTAGCTACCTATAGCCCATTTCATGTCAATCTTATTTCTAACCGTAGTAACCTGCACAATTTTTTTCCTCTTGTAGCCTTTCTGATGAAGCTGTTTGGATTTTTTTCTGATAGAGAAATATATTTCAGGCTGTATTCACAAGATTAGTGAAGTCTGCCCCGTCACTGTAGAGGGAACTTGAAAGGACAAAGACGAGATAAGCATTTTTGATTACCCAGCAGGTCTTGAAGCCAATGAATGTTGTAGTCAATATGCTGTGAAATGAATGCCTCTCTGATCTGTTATAGTACAACTGAATATTCACAAAGATGAAATGCCTTAGGGTATTAGCTGGGAGAAGCTGCTGAGACAGATGTTCAATTTCTTGTGAAGCACAGCAGCTGTACTTGTAAATACTCAAATTTTTTCCTTTTTTTTTTTTCCTCCTTAGTAATAATATCCCAGCCAGGCATTGACCTGTTCAGCTAATTAAAAGAGAACTTCTGAGACTACAAGTGTATTGCTTTTTTAACTCAAGTGTATAGACTGAGAAATAAGAATTGCAGCTTTCTTTTTTTATTTTATTTTATTTCCATGTAGGATGGCCTTCTCCTCCAAGGTTATTCAGATTTCATAAACAGGATCCACAGTCAAATTCCTCAGATAACTTCAGATGGAAAGAGACTTCAGGTATAAAGTTTGTTCTTGGTTTTGTGGGTTTGGGGTTGTTTTTCGTGTGTGTGTTTTCGGTTTGTTTTGTGTTGTTTGGTTGGGGTTTGGGGTTTTTTTTTTGTATGGCATGCACTGCTTTCACTTGTTGACTCTTACATGGCATGGAGCACCCTTATTGGAAGTAGAGTTTGTTACATGTCTTGTCCAAAAGTAACACTTGCCCATTACAGTAATTGCCTGTAAATATGTATTTTTAGGATCCTAGATCTTGAAGCCCAGTGTTTAGCAGTATTTGGGTTCTTTAGATATAAAAGTATCTGAAAAATGAGTAAATACATTATGATTTCTAATGCTCTAATAATCTTGATTCAACAGCTCTTGGTAATTCTGCTTTCTTCCTCTTAAATGATTGGGTTTTAGTAAGAGAATAGTTAAGTAACTTATTTTGTGTCTTGACTCTTGTCAGCTGGGTAGTTCCTGTGATGAGGAAAAGCCAGTCAGGGGCTCTTTCTGTTGTGCTACATTATGCTATTCAACTACGTAACATTCTTCCAGTTCTACTCTGACCTTTTTTTGCTGGGAGAATCTGATCTTCAGTGGTATCCATATGGCTTTTTTCTTCTCAGGTGATTGTGTGCTCTGCAACACTACATTCTTTTGATGTGAAAAAACTATCTGAAAAGATCATGCATTTTCCCACCTGGGTTGATTTGAAAGGAGAAGATTCTGTCCCTGAAACTGTACACCATGTAGTTGTGCCTGTAAATCCAAAAGCAGATAAACTCTGGGAAAGGCTTGGCAAGAATCATATCAGAGTAAGTGATCTATAAGTGAAAATGAAGACTATTTGCCCATGTTTACTTCTTTAACCTCCAGAATTGGGCTTAATGTTGTAGGATCTTTGCCAGCTATTGAAACAGCTTAGTGTATCTGAAATGGTTTGTTCCATGGTAGTCAGCACCATGATATCGTTAATGTTGTAACACTGTTTCTGAACAGCTCAGTCTTACCAACGTGTTTGAGGAGGATCTTGATAGAGTAACATTCTGATTTGTACTAGAGAGCAATGGCACAGCACCGCTTTTTCACCCATTTCCCAGCTAATGGTCTGTGGCCTAACTGTAGTTAGTACCTGTCTTTCCTGATTGATCAGGAGGAAGTAAACCTTCCAACATAAATCATTCTGTGAAGTAGTTTTGTCTCTAACCTATGTGAGATAAGCAATCTTAAGAGGAATGGATTTCATCTCAGACTACACTTGAGACTAGTTTAAATTCTATATTAACCTGACACCTATTCATGTGAGGAGGTGGTGGTGGTTGTTGAAGTCTTTAGTTTTCGAGTTCTGAATAACCTGGGACTGTATTTCATTCTCAGCAGCTCTTACGCGGTTACAATCAATAGGTTTTCTTAACCCCTCATTATCTCTGGAACATCCCTTTGTTAGGTATGTTAGAGCTTTTTCATTAAGAATTAGCATGACTTTATTTCTCTTGGGTTTTAGGTTTATATCTGATTCAGCCTAGCATAGGGAAAAAGATGAGGAACAACTGTGTGTGCATGATTTAGCCATGTCTATAGTACGTTGTTTTCAGGTTTGGTGTTTTGGTTTTAATTCATCACTTTTTTCAAAGGTGGTTTCTGTCCAATGTCTACATAAATAATTTTATTGTCTTTTTTTATGCACAAGTTTTGTTTGCTTGCACTCAAGACTTCTCTTTAGCTAAAGGTAGCTTAACTTCTCTGGTGGGAGAACAGAATGCTAAGATACTTTTAAACTTTATTTGGTTTCTTGCTAACTGTAAGTTAATGGAGTTTCCTCTGTGAAGTATGGACTAATGACTTGGGGGTTTTATTTGTTTGTTTTTTTCCCTAGACTGATGAAGTACATGCAAAAGACAATACACGACCTGGTGCTAACACTCCAGGTAATCAGCAACACTAGTTAAGTAATAGCTTTTGAAATAATCCTTTGTAAATATTATGAAGTAAAGCTAAATAATAGTAGATATCAGCCTTGAGTCATGTTCTTCCAAATTTTTATTTCCACATTTTTGTAGTTGGGAAGAGAAATGTGTTTCTGTAATTAGGGGGGAGAGAAAAAGACCTGAATATATTTTTGCAGGTGTGTAAACAAGTGTTTGTTGGTGTGTATAAGTAACTTGAACTCCTTAATAGTTTTTTTCTTTCTGTATTATATTACCTTGCAGCAGGGGAGCATGGTGGGGAGAAGAAAAAACTGAAGGTCTACCTCACCTGCTCTGCTAATAAATGTCTACTGAAAGGCTAGAGAAAACTTTAAATGTATGCTGTTGAAAGACTTCATACTTCTAAACAATTTGAGTGAAATAATTTCCTTACTTTTACTTAGAAATGTGGTCTGAAGCTATTAAAATTCTAAAAGGAGAATACACTGTTCGGGCAATCAAAGAACACAAGATGGACCAAGCCATTATTTTCTGCAGGACTAAAATAGACTGTGATAATATGGAGCAGTACTTCATCCAACAGGGTGGAGGTAATATTTTTCACCAAAACCTTATTCTGCTCACTTTCCTGTTTATTTCAAAGCCAAAATTATATGATAGAGATCACCGATGTTCAGACACGACACAAATAAAATTGTGCTTCGAGTTTTTTTGACATACTGATTGGGCATAAAAGTCAGGGTTTGGCAGCAGGGAGCTGCAGGGGTGCCCTTTGTGGGAGGAGGCAACGAACTGCCCTGCACCTGTTCCAGACAGCTCTGAAATGGCTGGAAACAACCCATCGTGCACCAAAATTCGAACCAATGAGAAGAGCGTTATGGTGCCTCTGCTGAAATGTATATTGAGAAAAAGCAATAGTTGTTAGGGACCGGAGGCGTATGAGGAAATGTGTGTGTACAAAAGTGTACACATAAGGAGGCATGGAAGGAGAAATGTGAGAGAAAACACGGGGACACTGAAAGGGGATGGGTGAGGAGAAGGGTGAAGACATGCATTTGGAGAAACAAGGGATTGAGAAGACATGCCTGCACAGACCTCCTCTGGGAAGGGGGGGAGGAAAGGTGTTTGTTTAATTGTTTGTCTTGTTTTTCCCCAATGCCTGTATCAGTAATTAGAAGTTTATGTTAATTGGTAATAAATTAAGTGACATTCCTCTGAGTCGAGACTTTTGCCCACAAAATGTATTTTTTTTCCAGTTCTGTATGGTGTTGTATCATAACTTATATATGATGTTATTAATGCATGGCAACTCTTTCAGGCCCTGATAGGAAGGGACATCAGTTCTCATGTGTCTGTCTGCATGGTGACAGAAAACCTCAAGAAAGAAAGCAAAACCTGGAAAGATTTAAGGTGATGCAGCAGATTCTTGAAGGTTTTTCCCTCACTTCCTGATGTCTGAAATCATATGTTAATTTGTGTTGCTAGTTCTCCATTTAAATTAAATTGCATTCAAATGCTCTATGACTCACTTCCTAAAATTCCGAGAGGCACAATTTCTGTAGGTGGAAATCTATACTGTCAGTCAATAAGACCTTTGAGTTTTCATTGAGAGGAGAGGTGGGCTTACTTTTAAATAAAACCTGAATTTAAGCTCTGTAACAGATTACATTGGTTTTTAAAGTCTTTGGTTCTTGAATATTAAAAAAAAAAGTTATTTAAATATTAGCCAATTTGGTTTTGATCAAGCCATTCATCAATTTATACTTGCCTTATGCTGTTGGGGAAAGAAATAAGGATGTAAATTGATCAAGCTATTCATGTTCAAAAAGCAGTGTTGTACTATGGAAGAGCTTTATTTGAAGTGTGGCTAAATGTACGGAGACACTTCAAGGTGAAGTAGATGGGAAGGACTACTGTTTCATTGCCTGGGATTTTGTTTGGTTTATTTAGCACAACACTTCTTACAACTTATATTTTTGTAGAGAGGAGATGTCCGTTTCTTGATCTGCACAGATGTTGCTGCTAGAGGAATTGATATTCATGGTGTTCCATATGGTAAGACATAACTTTTAAACTGAGCTATTGAATTGCATGTGGCTTCAATGCACTTGCAGCCCTGTCAACTAGTCAAAAAAGTTTTATGACTTACAGCTTCATTTTAAGAAGTTGTAGATGTTAAAGGCTTGAACTAGGCAACTTTTAATTTGATTGTTCACCATACCTTCTCAAATACCTAATGATGACCTGCATTGTTGGGGATTTTTTGTTTGTTTTTCCACTCTTGTCAAAAAGTAATCATGGAGAAAGCAGTTTTATAGTGGAAGCCGTAAGTGTGGGTAGTGCAGGTGATGACACTTGTAACTGCTGTAAGAGAATATAAGGTATGTATATGGGCTAAGGAGAGGGATTGCAGCAATGAAAATGATACTTATTTTAGGTGTCTGGTCTATGACCTTAGCTCATATATTTAAAAAAAAAAATTATCTTGTATTCTCTGTGTGTATCTTACACAGTTATCAACGTCACACTCCCTGATGAAAAACAGAACTATGTTCATCGAATTGGGAGAGTAGGCAGAGCTGAGAGGTATGTATATCTTCAGTGTAGTTGCCATGTTTTCTTGAGTTTTTTGGTATTTCATAAGTTGGCAATAGTTACTGAACTACATTTTTCTCTCTCTTCTCCACTAATATTTCAGGATGGGTCTGGCAATCTCCCTTGTGGCAAAAGAGAAAGAAAAGGTACTTACACTCCAAAGCAAAATTGAACGGACGTTATTTACTGAAGTTCTAATCACAGCTGATGCCCAACTTTAATATCCTGCATTGGAAAACTGCTTGTTCGTTCTTGCTTAATTGAGAGGGCATTTAAATAGATATCTGAATTCTTTTTCATGCTGTAATTAAGCAAAATAAATGTACTAGACTATTTCACAAAGCTTAAAAGTTGTTTTACTTTATTTCTAGGTTTGGTATCATGTATGCAGCAGTCGTGGAAAAGGGTGTTACAACACTAGACTGAAGGAAGAAGGAGGTTGTACCATATGGTACAATGAGATGCAGGTTAATGTTCTACTTAACCAGAATGTTCTAATTCCTCTAAAAGGCTGTGGGATATAGTTCTTGTTTTAGCTGTGTAGCTGAAGTACAAAGCTAGCTTTGAGGTGTTTATAACCTTTGATGCCATTTGAAGAAGAAATTGGAAAACTTTGCAAGTTATACTTTAAATTATTTATTTAATTATAAAGCTTATTTTAATATTCCCAGCCAATTCTGTTGGAGTCTTATTTTCAGCTTCTCTACGGTCTTCTAAACAAATGCTGTTAAGAGGTACAGGATGTTAGTTATACATTTTTGTTCAGATGGTTTGTTACAAAACTGTAAGTAACTTAAAACAGTTGTTCCTCTAACCTGGAAATAGTGTGTTACTTAAGTACATTTTCATTGGGATTTGTATACCAAGTACGAATGCTTGTTAAATTCACAGTGCTTCCCTTCTTTCTACGTTAAAGAAGGGTGAATGATACATCATCTGTGGTAAAATAAGCTTGGACTGTGAGCTCTTTATTATAAAGTAGCCCTACTCACACAAATAGAGTAGTATGTCAAATAAAGGTTTCTAGGTAGGGCAAAAATGTACTGAGATTGGAAATTAACTTGTATAATCTGAAGAAAAAAAATGTTAGTCTTTGGTGTCTGAGACCATATTGTTTTCTGCGTACAGTTCCTGTTGAAACTATTTGAATGTGTCTGTTCAGAACACTAGTCTGAAGACTTGGACCATTAACAGTACTTTAAGACTTTTTTTTTTTCTTCTTTAGTTGCTGGGGGAGATTGAAGAACACTTAAATTGCACTATTGCCCAAGTTGAACCAGACATAAAAGTACCAGTTGATGATTTTGATGGGAAAGTTACATATGGGCAGAAGAGAGCTCTGGGTGGTAAGCAACGAACTACTCTTGAGTTACCGCTATGCAATGCTCAGTTTCTTGGTTATCTGTTGTGTAACTACAGAATAGATAGATTAAAAAAAAAAGTGCTAGCTCTTTGCTGTCTTCTGGATTTGTTACATGCAGTCCATGGGTTGCACGTGACCAAAGTGTGTGTATGCCTGTAATTTGTTTTATTTGTGCTTTTTTTAACAAGTTAACAAAGTTACTTTAACTTTCTGAATGACTGTGGTTGAGCATTATTAGTTCTGCTGAAAAATGGTTTTGAACACATCATTTAGATTGGGTCTCTTTTGGCAGGTGGGCTGTATAAAGGCCATGTGGATATTCTGGCACCTACAGTACAAGAGTTGGCTGCCCTTGAAAAGGAGGCTCAGACATCTTTCTTGCATCTTGGCTATCTTCCTAACCAGCTGTTCAGAACGTTCTGATTGTGCCACACTTGAGACAAGGCTTGAGTTAATAAATGCTCTACCCTGCAAATACAAAAATCCCATGCTGTCTCTGAGTAGCAGTAGTTAGAAAAGGATTAAAATTAAATATACTTCTTGCATGATGAGCAGTGTGTTCAGCATTGTTAACGCTGTATTATCTGTTGTCTTGATAAAATAAAACAAGTCCAAGATGAAATGGTTTCTTTTGCTGCTCTTTTGCCTTGCCTTGAGGATTAATTTGCAGAATCATTCTTCGCATAGCTTTTTGATTTACTGAAAATTCAAGTATAGTTAAGCAAACCTGGAAGAGGGAGGGTTTAATTCTTTTCTTTGCAGAATATATGTTAAAATTACTTAACTAGCTGTGTACTGTAATTTTTAATGCTGGGCTTTTTAAAGATGCATCCATATTCAGACAGCTGTTTATATTTAAGATACTGAAGAAGGAAAAAAACCGCCTAACTTCCTGAAGTATGTATTTGAAGCTCTTGGTTATCCTAAAACCCTAAATCTAGGCTGATAACTGCATTTGATTCTGTAATACTAGACTTCTCAAAGTTAATGTGCCTTAAATTTCTACGATGGATCTTGTGCAAAGAATTCTACGATACTCTGAGTTCATAGGAAAGTAACACAGTAGTATCAAAGCAGTTCGTAAGTCTTCATGAAAATCTTTTTCATGCAGCAGTATAGGTTGAAGTACTTAATGCCTCTTGTGCTGCTTTCAGGCAGGTTGTATTTGTTCAAATGAAGTTATAGGAGTCTGATTGGGATTTTTTTTTTAGGTTCCTTTTTTTCTCTAGTGACTCATCTAATGATACTTCAGAAATTTCAATGACTTTGCCTGCAAATTGCCACCTAAAATATCAAAGGTCATTGGGAATGGCTGACAACCCAGAACGAAAGTAACCTTTTGCCCTCCTTGTGAAGACTTCTAGTCACAAAACAATTGGTCCGCTTGCAGAAAATAGGGAAAACCAGATCAAACTCACATTGAGCAAAGAAACAAATTTTTTTGTGTAATGTTACCCAGAGAGGGCAGATTGAGTGTCCTAGCTATCACAATAAAATACATAGATTTCTCATTAAGTTAAACACATTTCAGTATTAATTTTATTGTGACAATGTGGCGTTATCTGATCCTAAACTGGTAATTGTGGAATCCTTCCTTTAATACCTTTTCTACACCTTAAAACTGGGGGGGTGGGGGATGGGATGCTTGTATGCTTATATATTTAATTTTAAATCGGAGATAACTTTTAAATCAGGGGAGCGGTGGGTACGTGGAGTCAATCTTAACCAGCATTGATTGTTTTGTTAGGAAGTAACATTTAGAATAAGTCTGCTACATCTTCAAAGTTCTGATATCTTTCAAGATTAGCTATTGGGTATCCAAACTTCAGTGCATGATTTCAAATTGTGACTACTTAGCATGGCTTTTTTCAGTTCTAAAAATGAAAGTCGCTTTAGGTATATAACCTTAGGCATGCCAATACTTATTTAAAAATTGTATTTCCTTGGTGTAGGAGCTGAAATTACTAAAATGGCCTAATGTATACTTTCTTGCAGGAGGGTTTTACTGATGTGTCTTCAAAGGCTGCAGCATGAGGGAGGTATAGGTGGAAAGAGTTTCTGGTTGAGAAACTTTAAAGTTTAACTGAGATGTCAAGAACTCAGCTGTATCTTGTGCTAAACAACAGAAAATCCCCACTGCCCTAATGAGTAATCTCTAGAAAGAGTATTTAGATGAGATGGCACATAAACTATTTGCAATTGTTTTGAGGGATCTGGCCTGGGTTTTTCATATTTCTTTCAGTTACTGTTGTCTTAAAACACTAAAAAGATGAACTTTCTGGAAAACATCAGATTTCCTCAGAAAGCAAGTAAGGTTATTTAAAAACAAAACAAAAAACCTAGAAAGCTAAATGGAATTATACCAAATTAGGTTCAGACAGTTGTCCCTGGCATAAACTCCCTGGATGCTCATTGTCTTGTATTATTCTTATTTCAGAATGCACATGCCTTTACACCTAGTAACAGTAAGTGATAAACCATATGTAGCTAGGTAGGCAGGATTCCAATTAAAAGCTTTAACTACCTTTCTTGAACCAAGCACTGACTTGCTTTCACATCCACAGTCAAGATATGAAGATGTTTTCAGATAGAAGTTAGTCAACAGATGTATGAGAATAGACTTTCTTAGGTTCAGGTGATGTTGCACATCTTGTCATCAGGAATATTCCAAGTAATACTAAAAAAATTCTTGTTGAAATTAACACCTAATTGTGTGTCTTTAAGTACATGTGTATATATACCTGTAGGCTGCTCTGTATATGTATACTACATGTATATGGTTGGGGGGGGTGATTGTTCCAAATGTGCTTTTTGCTTTTTTCTTAGATGACTAACCACTGACTGCCTCTTGATGGTGCTGATGTTTCATGTATGGCTAGAGAGGCTGTTAGTATACCAGCCTGCTGCTTCCAATTGGGTCAATTATATTCTCCCTATTCTTTTTTCCTCCTTGGAAACAAACAAACCCCTAAACAAAAAAGAACTTAAAGCTCTTCGAACTGTTTGTGTGGAGCACAAACTCACAATGAAGGGTCCTTGCTTCACCAGCTGATTTCTTGTTGCAGCTTGAATAAACACGCAGTTTAAGCTGTTAGGATGGTTAATCCACTAACTTTTGTTTTAAATGGCTTGTTCCTTGTCTGGATACAAGATTCTTGCTACTGTACATGTCAAAACTATGTTTATTTTTCTTCTCGGTGTTGATTTCTAGGGCTGGCTAACTGAAAACGGCATGAAAAGATAGGCTTTCATAAGTGGCCCCGGCACTGTTTTTTGCAATTTACTGGCTTTACAACTGTCTAAGTAAATCCCATGTAGGCATGCTTGCTGTGCTTCAGCTTCTCTGACCAAAAGGGGAAAATATGGGAAATTCAAGATTAGCCTAAGTAAAATGAGCAAAATAAAAATACTAGTTTTAAGCTTTTTCCTAGTTATATTTTAATAACAGCTGTAAAGTTGGGGTAGGGAGAGATTTTTGTTCGGCTTTTTGAGTTTGACTTGCTTATTGGAGCACCCTTGTTCAATAGCTTTGTATTTTTGACTAATTTGCTTTAGTGCAATGTCTTGAGAGAATTCACGTTCTTATTGGATGATTAACTATTCATTTGAGTATTTATAACTACTGGTAGTAATCTTTCTTTGTTTTCCTTTACACTCCTATAAAGGTTCCTTTTATGGAAGGGAAAAGGATACAGATGGTGTTTGCCACTCAGCGTCCAAACTGCTGAGCTGGGGCCCCCTTTTAGTATACTCCAAAGGCAGGAGTTCACTGGTCTCTTACGCTTTAAGTACGGTTCTGTTTTGCTACTGTGAAAGCAGACAAAATTGCTGCTGGCAACTCAGACTTATACTCCAGTCTTCCCATGTTTATGGAATCACACATACAAATAAAAGCACCTGGTCTATTTGAAGAGGTAATTGGCCTGTGGTCACTTCCATATGTGAATAGCTGTACAGTGCAATAAGCTGGGCTTCTACTTAAGCCAGTTAGCAAAATAACTGCATCTCAAGTAGATTAGATAAATGTAAGAAAGGAGAAAAATTGGGTGGTAAGTTCAAAGGGTGAACTTTAGCAAGGAGTGTGTACCCTTCTGCCTTGCACCTCTGTAGATAGGGAAAAGTGTAAAAGCTAGAGACACTTAAAGAAACCCTTTATAATTACAGTTACACCAACACTTGCCAATGGACAAAATGAAGATGTGCAAGGGGTGAGGGAGGGGAAAACCTATGGCTTGTGTAAGGAATCCTCTTGATAATATTTCTTTGACAAGTTGCTTGGAAGCAAAGTTGCTACTTTGCAGAGTTGCTACTAGTTGCAGATACTAACCCATTCTGTGAATGATGAGCGAGCTCTTAATCACTTCTTAAGATGTTTTCAAAAACCACTTTGCATCTTGCAGTGCTTTTTGTCTATAGGTCCTGTTTTCTTACAAATGTGGCCGGCTCCACAGATGGAGAAACTGAGGTAAAGGGATGCCAGTCTTTGCTGACATTCAGCAGATTACTGCAAGAACTTTCATAATTTCTTTGCAGCAATGATATATTAAAGGCTGTTTCATGATACTCAGCATGTGAACAAAATAGTCTTTCATAATGGCTGTTATTATTGAAGAACATAAAAGGTACATTCATGAAGAATATCCTATGTCTGCTGAGCACTGCTGCTTACTGGAGAGCCTAAGGCATACAGCAGAATATTTCTCTTGTCCTGAAGGGATTTGTTTGGTCTAATATTTGGCAGAAAAATTAAAAAGACAAACAGCCAACTGATACATGGAGAACAGATTGCTGGAATTCAGCTGATTCTAGTTAACATTGACCTAATACTATTGTGGGTAATGGGATATACTGCCACTCCAGAAAGACACAGGTCTCCCTCCTGTAGGTGCTATGTTGTACCTGCCAGTGCCGTACAGAAAATTCAGGTAGCCTGAAGCATCTAAACAGCATCAAGATTTTATGTTTAGGCAACTTGAACCATCCTATGTATATAAGTTTAATTCAAAAATTCTAACATGTCTGGAAACGTTATATTACTCATTTCATAAACTGTGTTGCCACTGCAGTCTCACTTTGCTATCTCCTGACCCAGTAAAAGCATTGAAGCATTGCAGAATTGTCCAGTCGGGGACTTTCTTCTGTTTGTTGCTGATTGTTGCAATACATAAAACTCAAAATGGGTGATTTGGATGGTATCTGTTAAAGCCATCCTTCTATAGATCTGTGTTTGAGAACCAGAATCCTTTTAACTACAGCTTTGTGTTAGAATTAGTTCAAATTATTGTATGAGTTATGAAGAATAACATGAAGGATAACAAAAAAACAATAGAAATTATATCTAAATTGCTTTTGTTGGTATTTGTGACTAGCTGGTATATTAGCAGTATTATGTATGGCTATCTGTTATTTAGATTTTTAAGCAACGGTGTTCTATTGTAATAATTTTTGTGAATTTTTGGTTATGACATTTTGTTTCTCTGAACAATAATAGTATTTTTAAATTAAGTGCTTTGAAGTAGGAAGCAGAGAATTTGTTAGCGTACAGTAGTATACAATGATGCTTTAAGCAGCCCTGTACCAAATGCAATAATAGGTTAGGGTTTTTTAATTGAGTTTTAACCTTTTTTGAAGAAATGCTTAAATTGCTCTTCACTCCGTTGTAATGAAAGTTTAAGTAGTGTTTGGCTGAAATGGTTAAAGAGAAGTAAGTTTTACAAAAGGAAAGTATTTACCTGGAAGCACTGATTTTTGGTGGTATTTCTAATGTCCTAAACCAATGAGAAGATAATTTAAATTTAGAAAAAATTTTGTAAAATTATCTTAAGTGATCTGAAGTTTTCTGTCAGCTGCCCAAACTCTGGTTAGGAGTTTTGCTAACAGCCATTGTTGCCAGGTGGTGCTTTCACACCAGCGTCTTCATTTAGTTCGAGTTTCTAAAACACAGTAATTCTTAGTGTTATGGTAAATACACCTAATTTTTCTGTAGTTTCTTACTAAGCTTTAGCTTTTCTGGTATGCATGTACAAACAACTTTTCCTGATGGCTTAAAAATAGTCTTTATAGCTAAAGAAGGAAAAAGTTTGTTGTTAATCTTTCCCTATTAAACTAGTATTTTTTCAATATAATGCCTATGGTATCAGAGGCTTCCTCCGTGTATTTTACTTACCTCATTTAATCACGTAGGTAACTTATGTAAACACTATGCTCCAGGATGCGGTCTCCTTAATAAAGCAGGAAATCCCTGGGAAACTGTCCAAATAAACACTGCACAGGCTACCGAAACAATCAGAAAAATGGGTTTGTATATGAAATGTTTTCATCAAGCCTATATAATACCCCCTTAAACGTAGTCTTTTTTTTCTGAGAAGACATTTAATAAAGTGACCTTTCTACTTGTCAGACCATGTCTGTATCCAGTTGCCTCTCCTGTTACCCTACTGATGAAAAGTGAGTTAACTTTTACTCCTGTATCAACAGAATTGTTTGCATGGTGGCTTTCAGTTTACAGCTCTTGAAAATCAACCAGGGGCTGGGGGGGGGGAATGTGTTGGGGTAAGACAGGGAAGAAATGTAAGCTCCCTAAAATTAAGGAAGGAATGCAAATCAAATCCTGACTGAGACCTAAATTGCCAGTTTGAAAATAATCTTCTAAATAAGTGTTTCCATAAGTGACATGATTTGGGGTAATTGAGTTTGTGATGCCCAAATAAGCTGTGGTTTTAAGGTTATGAGCTTCAGAGATCAGTGTCTTAAAATCTTAAATATACATGATAATCTTGACTATGCAAATCAATATGCAACAAATATAAATTCTCTTTACTCTCTTGCATACTGCTATTGTCTAGAGCAAATGAAAATATTGTGGTTTGATATGCCGTGATGAAAAATCCTCTCAGTGGAGCATCTGTATCTCAGCAAGATGTCAGTCTGTGCAGCTCATTCAGAAATCCCAACCTCAGCTACGTTCTGGTTCAGATTAGGTTTGTACTGAACAAAATAGTGTAACAAAAGTAAGCAGGAAGCAATTCCATCCCCCAAATGAGGCCATTCCAGTTTTTGTAAGTGTTTAATAAGAAGCTTAACAAATTGCCAACTCAGGTAGAACTTGTGGGTTGTTATTCTTTCTCCTTTAATATAGTGATGCTCTGTTGTGCAAAGCATTGCATCCAAAAACCACCCTTTCTCAGGCAATATTTACCAAATTCAAGTCTCTAACTCATTTGTTTGAAGACGAAATCCCTAACTCCACTAGACTATTTCCTGCATTAAACTAATTAACCTTCACAAAGAAATTAGGTCTTGCAAAGGTGGTTATGTTTCCTAAGAGAGCAGCCGCAGCCCTCCTGACAAGTGTTTGATGTGGAGAAAGAAAGGTTTTTAAGAAGAATGAGTTAATTTCCAAAGGTGCCGCTACAATGAGAAACAATTTCCAATATTACATGTGCTCCTTGCTTATCTTTGCTATATAGTGAGATACTTTGTTGTATCAGCAGCAAGCACTCATGTTATGTTTGCCAGACAGGCTTTAAAATATTTTATTCTGCAAAGTTTTTATAGCAAAAGGTGTTATATACTAGGCAACCCCCGGTATCAATACAGGCTGGGGGATGAAGGGATTGAGAGCAGCCCTGCCGAGAAGGACCTGGGGGTACTGGTGGATGAAAAGCTGGACATGAGCCGGCAATGTGCGCTTGCAGCCCAGAAGGCCAATTGTATCCTGGGCTGCATCCAAAGAAGTGTGGCCAGCAGGTTGAGGGAGGTGATTCTGCCCCTTTACTCTGCTCTGGTGAGACCCCACCTGGAGTCCTGCGTCCAGCTCTGGAGCCCTCAGCATAAGACATGGACCTGTTGGAGTGGGTCCAGAAGAGGGCCATGAAAGTGATCAGGGGGATGGAACACCTCTCCTGTGAGGAAAGGCTGAGAGAGTTGGGGTTGTTCAGCCTGGAGAAGAGAAGGCTTTGGGGAGACCTTCTTGCAGCCTCTCAGTACTTCAAAGGGGCTTATAAAAAAGGTGGTGGCAAACTTTTTAGCAGGGCCTGTTGTGATAGGACAAGGGGGAATGGCTTTAAACTAAAAGGGGGTAGGTTTAGATTAGGTATGAGGAAGAAATGTTTTACGCTGCGGGTGGTGAAGCACTGGCACAGGTTGCCCTGAGAGGTGGTGGATGCCCCATCCCTGGAAACACTCAAGGTCAGGTTGGAGGGGGCTCTGAGCAACCTGATCTAGTGGAAGATGTCCCTGCTTATTGCAGGGGGGTTGGACTAGATGACCTTCAGAGGTCCCTTCCAACCCAAACTATTCTATGATTATTCACATGTCACTTTAAGGAACGAATTTCAGGAACTGGCTTTAGTTTTAATAATTTAATCAGTTCCCTTAAGAAAAAAGGATTGAAGGGGGAGGTTGGACACAGCAGTGGGCAAGGGTAGCCCAGCTGGGGCTTAGTCTAATGCAGTGAAATAATGTGAAATATTTTTCACCTGGAATGCTGTTTACATAGTCTGTGTGGTGTATGTAAGCACTCCCTTTTCCTCCAGCGTTAGCATATGAAGTTACCCTATTTCAGCCTTCCCTTTGGATAATAGGTCGTATTTCCTTGCGGTTGGTTCATCTGCATGTGCCAGGTGCTGTGTTGTTGCTCTCCCTTTCTTGTGGTGTAGGGGATGTGCGCAAGGGAGGAGAGAAGATGCCTGGGGACCAGCACAGTGGGGGTACGGCAGCACAGCGTTCCTCCGAGGAAACTTGCTAATATGAGACCTAATAAAGGGGTGAAACTAACAGCAGCAGCAGGCTACTGTAAATCTCTCTGGATTTGATGGGGGCAGAAAAATTGGGGAATCGTGTGGCACAGTCTGCTTTATTCTTCTGAAATTCTTGTATAGCCACTTTGGTAGGTGAGTGCTTTCCCAAAGCGAAGTGATGCCTTCTGATACCTGTCAAGAATGGCTCATCTTCCTCTCTGCCTCGGCAAGGAGGGAATTATACAAGCTCTTAAGCTCCAAAACATTCTTTTAAATAAACAGGCAGGAAGGTTGAGGTAGACGAGCAGTAAGCCTAACAAAGAAAGGAATGAATTTAAGATGATCCTGGATTTCTCTGACCAGCTACTGTATCCACCACAAAACCCATTTCCTATGCCAGTGGAAATTATTTTTTTGTGTGAGAATGTTCTGCTGCGCCAGAAGGAGAGAGATGTTTTTCTTTCTGTGCCAAACAAACTGTTCTCTAGACACACTGGTTTCTTTGAGAAACCAAGGAGTGGATCAAGATACTTTTTCATGGAGCGCTTCATGTAACGAACGAGATTGTTATGGCCGAATGAACCGCATAGCTGAGCAAACACTGAACTCTGAATTTGTTGGAAGTGAGTATAAACAGATTTCATGCCCTGAGAGGTAATTCCTGAATGGTGGCAAAGATGTGTAATTATGCTAAATTTACCAGCATAATTGAGGTCCTGTAATCAATTATAGGTGATAACAGTACTTGTGCACACTGACAAGAACTTATGGGAGTACCTAAACTGTGGGTTCACTGGCTGGCTGTGTGCGTGGTTGCAGCCGATGGAGGTTGCACTGTGTTTGGAAGACTCACTAAATTCCCTCTTGTGCTAAGGAGTGATCTGCCACATGGCCAAGGACTAACACAAGGACTGTATTTTGGTTTATGCTTTCTCTCATAGCAAAGGTCAGATTTGCACAGTTTATATGTTGTAAAGGTCTAGAACAAAGTTGCAAGATTGATCTACTTATTTTTTTTATTTCCTTCTCCAAATAACTTGTTTTCCTAAGTGCATAAGTTTGGGAGTTAACACATGAGTGGAAAGAGATGTTATTTTGAAATGTTTTCACGCTCAAATTTTTTTGAGACCTCATGGCATTTTTTTTTTTTTTAATGGACGACTATGGTGTTGGTAAAAATCTTTTTTTCTGTTCCTTTCCTCTTTGGCAAGGGCTTAATTATAATGTGCAGGTGTCATGAAAGAAGTGCATGTGTAAGTACCAAGGAAAATAATATTTTCAAGGTCAAACTCCAAATAAAATTTTCAAGAACAACTTTGATTCGTAAGATGCTTTAGCCCTGAACTGAAGCTCCTTACAGTGCAAGTGCTGAAGCAGAGATCAAAACAAGAAGCTGCAGGCAACTGCACTCAGAACCTGATTGCTTTGACTCGTGTTCTTGAAGGTATTACCATCTAGTAAATATTATCTCTGACACTTACTGTTTTCCACAATTTCCCTTGGTCTCTGGTTCAAAAGGAACAGCTAAGGGCAGACTGAGCAAGTGGTGTTTTATTGTGTATTGACTGATAGATTAGGAACAAGAGATCAGCCTGGATGGGTCCGAACCGGATCGATCGTGCTTCATGCTAAATAAAAAATCTCCCGGACAGGTGGGGTGAAATTGAAGGAATTCTGATTTTTATTAACTAAGTGTACATTGATATCTTCTTAAAGAAGAGTGGGAGGAAGTAGCCTGTTTGTTTTGCCACTAAGACTCCCGGATAGATTACATGCTTGACTGCTACCATATGTTAGCTGGGAATGATATTGCAGCCTGTCTGGGAGAGGGACCCTCATGAAGAATTACAGCCACCGTTCTTCTTTAAGCACCATTTTCTGCTGTTGTACTGGATTTGAATTTAATTATAGCCATATATATTTGCAAAAGTTTTTTCAAAATGGCAAATTTAAAAAATTGCCTTTGGACAGTTTAGTTGACCTCAATGTTACCTTGCTGTCATTTTATTTGAGTGAAATTATTCTTTAGTTAAGGAATTGTAGCTGACCAAAACCCTTCTCTTGCTGACATGCTGAGGGAGAGCAATAAAGCAGCACGAATCCAGTTGCCATTCTACATTAGCACTGGAGAGAAATACGGGAATAACTCTGCAAAAATTTATTTCGAACAGTAAGGCCCAGTATGTATGATCACTTTTTAAAAAGTCTTTGCATGCCTCTGTATTTTGTACATGGGTGGCATTTGGATCATGGAGGCCCTAAAAGGGCTGTGTAATACTGGTGGTTTATATTGCTGTTCTACAAATACAGGGGATTTTTTTTAACTATGCTAATGACAATCAATTTTAAATGCTTGTGTCTTTAGCAGTGCATTTTTTAGTGGAAGGTTTAAGTCACAGACGTTTAGAAGATACTAATGTGCTGATGACCAAAAGTGGTCATTCTTTAGCTCAAATTGCTTGCTGTGTTGCTAAACAACTGTCTAAAAAGCTTTATTCTGTAACATGCACTGCAACTTGCAGAAACAGCACAGAAAAAACCAAACTCTCAGATTTAAAAATTAAATTATAAAGTTAAATAAAAAAATCATCCTGCAAGCAATACTCTCTACTGATCTCCATCTTGAAATTTAATTTGCAAAGGTGAAACTAGGACCACAAATACCTCATGTTTCCATGTTAAGCTCCTATGAAGTTGAAACCGGATGAAGGATTTTCCCTATCTATAAATTTGGTCTCTCCATGAAATGTGAGTTCATAGAATGCAGAAAAATTCAATTCATACATATGAATCCTCTTGTATGTCAAGGAAGCTATTACTTTCATATGCATTTATGCTTCTCTCAGTGTATGATAATGAAGCTGTATATATTAAAACTTAAATATTTTATAGATGCAATCAAAAAAATATTTAAATAAAGTTAAGGGTCTGACTAAAATGTAAAAGCAAAGAAATCTAAAGCTCAGATAGGAAATTCTGCTCTATATTATATTCTTCAGGATTTTCAAGACCACTATGGAGCGCTACTGAGTAGGCTACTTCGTCTAATCTTGCATTGGCCTAGGAGTAACCGTGTGTAAGTTCCATTTGTGAAGTTTAATTTTTTTTTAAAGAGAAAAGTGGAAATATAGATTTAAAATTTGCATTTTGAAGTTTACAGGAAGCTGCCTATCAGATATAAGTATATTTATGTAATGAGGCAAGATTATAGATCATTGTATTAATGTGCATTTATTTTATTATAGCTTTTTTTGGAAAATCATATGCCTATCACAGAAGACAATGTTCAAATCTGTATGAAAAAATATATGGTTTTGTTTTATTGAATTTCTTTGCTTCCAAGTACACTGCTGAATTGATTACAAGGTAAGAATTGTACCCATGGTAGAGCATAAGGGATTCTGGACTAGATCTAGAACAGCAGTGAAGTGCAGCTTACTTTTTAAGTTAAGTTCCTGATGTCCTGAAAAATATTTTTCAGATGATGACTAAGTCCAAGGTTGCCTCAGTTCTGCAAATAATTTCCGTACCCAACAGCAAGGTTTCCAGGAGCCTGAAGTCTTCCTTCAGCGAGTAACCAAAAGTGCATCAACAGGACAGTGGAGAAGCTGGAGACTGTTCAGTGCATATTCAAGAGCCACGACTAAATATTTCTTCTTTCTCCATCTAAATTACCTGCAGATGCTCTTAGAAAATAGCCGGTAGGGATGTTCTTAGAGAACTGTGTTCCACATCAAATGTAGCAGCATGCTTTCCTTTCTCTTCAAAAAGTGGCATCATCACCAATGATAGCTTTTGCCCTATAGCTGTGAGTGGTTAGAACATTAGCCAAGGTATAGGAGAATAAAAGGCACATCCTTCCTTCTGCGTAGAAGGCTCAAAATCCTTATCTCATATGTCCCAAGAGACTACACCACCTGATCAGCTTTAGGCTAGTTTTGAGTGAGAACATGTTCACCTCCCTGCACAATTGTGCAGAACAGAGTTCAAGATTCATTGATCTGAAGGAGAGGCCAGAGAGAAAAGGAAGGACTTTATAAACAATAAGTTACTCTAAGTTATTTTTTCAGTTTTAGCTTATTGCTAGTCTAACCTTTCTGACTTAAGCTCATAGAAATGGGAGCCTGCTAAATCTTCATCTGGACTGAAAAGCCCTCTATTATTCAATTTTGTTCGTTATGTAAGTACCTAAAGAATATGGTATGGTCATGTCTTTGCTTTCTTTGCCATAAATTATTTAACTGAGCTCTCAAGTACCTCAAAAAGAAGTAAGTTTTCTAATCCTCACATCATTCTCATGACTTCTATTCAAACTATTAATTCCCCAGGATGGTAGGCCTCCTGGCCTACCCCAGGAGGGTACCAGCACTGGGCAGTGCTCCAAATTCAGCAGCACAATTTCCAAGCACAGAGTTAATGCAACCTCCCCTCCTATTTGAACATACTCTTTCTGTACCTAATGATTCCATTTGCCCTTTCGAGTAGAGAATCGTACTGGAAACTTGAGCTCAGCTGATAATTCACTGATACTTCTCTCTCTCATTCTCTTTCTCTGTCTTTCTCTCTCTCTCCCTCCCCTCTTTCTTTTTTCTTCCAGAGATTGTTTGAGGTTGTAACCTAGAAGTAGTGATTATTCTCAGAGGTACTACTATACATGTGGCCATATTTAGGATCAAAGGGCTTGTTTATGGTTAGGTTATGAGGTGAGTTGTATCACTTTGTCATTCTCTTAGTTACTAACCCTGATGGATTCATATACATATGTGAGTACAGGTATGTTTTTATAGAGAAAGTATTTTTTTCAGGTTTTTGATACAAATAACTTGTGAGGATCCAAAAAACCCTCTACATTCAATGATGCATGTCCGTTTGCGGTTATGTTTGGAGACCTGTCAGTCACAGAGCTTTACTGATATGTGCTATGCTGTATTTGTGTTACCATGGTTTCTTAGTTAATAAATAAATAAATTAGGGAGTGCGAAATCAATGCCATAAAGAGGTCTAAATATATGAATTCTCCTTTATTCCTTCTTTAACTAAACTTGTAATTTAATCATAAAAGATATCAGTTTAGCTTGATGCAAACCCACATTGATTGGCATTAATTATATTACTCTCCTTTAATTTATTAATCAAGTCCTGTATCAGCCAGCTATTTTGCTTAGGATCAATGTCAATGTGACAGGCCTATAATTACCCGGGTCGTCTTATTTGCCCTTTTAAAATATTGGCACAACATTCAGCTCTCTGCAATGTCTCTAGTGTTCCACAATGTATTGAAAATCAACATTAATGGCCCAGAGAGTTTCTTCGCAAACTGTCTCCGAAATCTTTAAATATATGTTATTTGGAAACACCAATGCTGGCTTTTAGGAGCTACTTTTTAATATCTTCCTAAGCTACTATTAAAATGGAAAGTATTTTGTTATCAGCAGCAGCTGCATATACTGGGAGGCTTTCTTCATTAATATATTTTGGAAATATTTGGGAAACACTTCTGCCTTTTCACTGCTGTTACTGATCTTCTTTCCGTTACAGATCTTTTCTTAATCTTTTGATAAAGGTTTTCTGGTTCTCAGTCTCGCTTCCTCGCAGGATCAAGCAAAACCCTGTTCCTGTGTTTGACATCCATTTGCCATGGAAATCACTGTAACATCCCAGGCTTAACACTAGAGCTGCAGTGTCAGAGGGCAAGAGTGAAAGAGGATGAAGTTTTGAGGTAAACATTTATATTTATGGTGTTATAGGCTCACCTGGAGGCCACAAACAAGACTTAAGTCTCTGTATGGTTTCAGCATTGGATAACATGGAGTCAAAGTATAAGATAAGGGACCCCTAAAAAGGGGACATGAAGAGCCCAGTGACACAACAATCTTAGTGTAATGGGGATTTGACAGCCTGCGCTGAAGCGTTGTATAAGCCTTGTGGCATAGTTTTAAGATAAATGTAACCTGTGAACTCTTAGACCTACTGATGTCTGTCAAATCTGATGTTCATTTGCTGAATAAGAAAAATATCAGAAAAGCAAATATTTCAGTTAAATTCTCCAGGATAAAAAAGCCTCTTTAAAACTGAGTAATGAGCAATAAACGTGATAGAGGGGATGCTTGATGGGCTCACAGCCTCAGTGCCGTGAACAGCTCCATTGTCAATTGTACCCATTTCTCTTAACGTCACTTCTGGTGCTCCAGAGCTGCAGGTCTCCTCGCCAGTGGAGTCCCGCAATGCATAAACACCATCAAGCTGCCGCTCAGTAGTGGTAAAATCAGGGAAGGCTTCCCGCGCTGCTGCTGCGGCTGATGGCCTGGAAAAGGAATGCTTTTGAAATGGACTGCGGTGTTCGCTGCTTCACTTGATTGTTTCCATCTCTGCATCAATCCCCATTTCAACAGTGTGAGCTGGCTGTGGGTGAAGGTGGGTGTCCGTCTGTAAAACAGTGAAAGCAAAATCTTATACCATCTTTTATAGAAAATGGATGCTGTCTTTATTTTAATTTCCAAAGAAAAATCCCAGGCTGAGTGCACCTAGCTTCAGACAGAAGATTACTTGCGTCCTTTATCACTTTGTGGCAGTAACTTTCTCTCTCTGTTGGCTACATCTGCCCAGCTGGATTAACAGCTTTTTTTTTTTCTCCCCAGTCTTTCCCCCAGTCCCTTTTTGTTAAGACTGTGGAGTCACATTCAGTTAAAGGTAAACCTAGGAAGCCAATGCGTCCTATTCCTCAACTTCCAATAGTAATCCTTGTATAAACCACTGTAAAATGTTGGGTTAAAACAAGGTAACAAAAGGTTCAGGTTTTACCAGAAATACATACTATTCAGTATCTGACTTTGGTCACTTCATAATGAAAATAATCCCCATTATTTAATGACAATGTACTTTCCGTTTCCTAAGGGGCTAGATCCAAAGCCTGCTACAGCTGGGAGAGGTCAAAGGAGGCATTCCTTATTCTGGCAATAAAATCTCCAAAGACATGATAGTTACATAGCTTCTGTTCGCTTTTATCATCATGGAAAGCTCAATTTCAGTACTGGAAACCAACAGACAAACAAATACTGTTTATACAGTGCTTTTCATGAGGTCAAAGCACATTATAAAGCATAGAGAAATGAACATTATCAGGGAAAGACCCTATGAGGGAAAATGCATTCCTTTTACAAAACTGTTAAAATAACTTTTTAGGATTTTAAACCCCCAGTGCTTGCATGCCTTTCAATCTCACACAAATCTGTAAAAGAGGTATAAATTAAATATAGAAATCATAGATCACAAGCTTTTTCTTTCCATGTCTTCTAACACAGGAAAAAAATTACTTTCATCGAAAATGAAATGAACTTACATCCGGTCATTCTATGTCCTACTAACGGATAAAGCCTCTTGTCCCAGGTAGTGTGCTGGTCCAGAACAAAGAGTCAGCCCCAGGTGTACAGAATTTTGATGTAACTATAATATAAGACAACAGATAATATGTAAGACAGACAAAAATCAGAGGAACAGTGGCAGCGTGTTAGCAGTGTTAATTGTGGAGGGGCATTCTAGCTGTTGCTGCCAACATTGTGGAATACATCACCATAGAAAATAGAGGAAAATTCAAGATATCATGAAGAGTATATGGATATATAGGATATCTGTATATGGATAATAAACATACATCCAGGGATGTGATTGTTAACAATAACAAAAACACTGTGATGGATACAAATTTTTCTGTTTTCTATTGGATTAGGAGAATCTCTAGTTTGGTCATGTAAGGCAGTAGCTGTGCTCATATTCTTGCTGCTGTGGAAAAGAGACTGCTCATTTTGGGAAACTGATGATAGGACTGTTGTCTGTTTCTTGCAAAAGCTTAAAAGAGAAAGGTAATGAACAGTAAAGGAAATACACAAAACAATTCAGCAGGAAAAGCATCTTACTACCAATAAAATACTGTATACATTTAAGGTTGCTGCTTTTTATCCATGAAGCCCTAAATCTAGTCTTTCCCTCCAGCAGTCTCTCTCTTGTGTGTTATCACCACATTTGCAAATGCCAGTGAGGCTTGAATTGTAACCTTAATATGAAAGAGAGTAAATTTCCAAAACTCTGTACTAAATAGTCTGTTATCGTTTAAATATCAGGGCATGTTACAGAGCACATCTGTTTTTCTGGACATCTGGGAGGTGGGGGTGAGAGAGTATGGGATGGACAGAGTCTGAGATACAGTGGACTTGATATTCATTAATAACAGATAAATATTTAAACATTCAAAGATCATGACAGCTTCTATAGAAGGTAGCATCAGACCTTTGTGGTTTTTTAATTGAAATAAATATTAATAACCATTGCCAAATTTTTCCATCTTGTTGTTGTAGTTACAACTAATAAGCCCACACAGTTCCTCTGTCAAGTTTCTCTACATATTTCCCCACAATGACTGATACTTGGCTATTTTCTTCCAAGTTCTTGAGTCCAATAAGAAACTAGCAATTTTCACGTGCTTTCATCAGTTTATAAACAGTAAAACTATGGTGAGAACTTCACTGGTTTGCAACTAGCCATTTGGTTTCTAAGGTATCATGAAGTACTAAATTTAATCCTTTTATTAATAGTATATCCCTGTTCTGTAAACCACAGAGACACCGTACGCTGTGCTCTCATGGGGAGAGCATGCAACCACAGCTGCAGCTCTGGTTATTCTGTTCCAGACCATATGCCATTAATATCTCAAAATTTCCCATCGATAACAATAATAGTCATATTGTTATATGATTCTGACTATGTTCTTTAACTTTGTTTTATAATAGTATCAATCATCTGACTTGATCAGATTCCTCCCTCCCCCTCCAAACAGACAAACAGGTGATAGTAAGCAGAGGCCCATTAATCTGGTATATTTAAAAAGTGCAACCACTTGGCCTGCGTTCCCTATCTCAGTAAACTGGATTGTAATATCCAAGTTTTTGTGGCTTATGATTAGATGTTTAATGTGCTTTTTGATTACTGATGTACTTCATGCTGCCAGAATTCACATATTGTGATCAGCATTTTTGAATGGCTTAAATTATAACCCTGAATTCTGTTTTCTACACTGTCTAAAAAAAAAAAAAAAAAAAAAAAAATCAAGGAAATAGGAAGTAAATACTCTGTAACAGCATGATTGGTGTTTCCTGAACTGGGAAATAATGATACCAATTAACATTTTTTTTTTTCCCCCCCTTCACTCTTTAAAGTATCCAAATGCACAAACAGGAGTCATGCCAGGTTAACCGATTGGCTGTTAATGAAACCTCCGTGTGAAGACCCTCCCTAATCTACTCAACCCTCCAGAGATCAAACAGAGAATTAACAGAGCAGAGCAGCTTGTATGTGATGGATGTGTGTGTATAAATCACTTCCTCAAAGCTAAATTGTTCCAATTCACTCAGTGGCAACAAACTGCAAAGGTTCTCACAGACATGTAACACTCCCTTCTCCTCCTTGGTGAGGATTATTGGCTGAGAGTTAGAAAACTCCTGGGAATCCAGGTAACATAGTAACAGGGTAGAAAGCAGCAAGTCAAGTAGGGAATAAAAGCAAGCATGTAAAAAAAATAATCATGGTGTTTTTTTTTTCTTCTGATAAGCATTTTGTTGGCTCTGAGGGAATCCATCCTGTTGCTCCAACTTGTGGTGTTGTGCAGATAGCTTTGCTTAGATGTTCTTAAAGAAGGTAACATTAAGAGACATAATGGCAAAAGGAGGAGTGAAAGGCTCAGACTCTTACCCCTGTTCTGTATTTTATTACTCACACTAAAGACAATGAAGCTGAGTATGCACATTTCAAGACCACACTCATAGATCCAAATGTGGTAAGTTCAGTTCTGTCTTTGTCCAGAGACAGAATATTTGTAGATGAGATTACTGAAGAATAAGTCCCTTGACTATTAAAAGAAAAGTCATTAACAATGGAAAAAAAATACTAAACAGGTCATTACTAGGATAAAAGAAGTACCTTCAGAGCATTAAACTTCAGGTTATTCCAGTCTACCATAATGATGGGGGTGAAATTAATCTCACCTCACTTTAGATGACTACAACTTGATCACCTTTAATTCCCTTCTTACGGGTACTCTTATGTGTGCCTATGGCATGATTTATCTCACTCTATAGTTGATGTCTTTGGGTTAAAATGAATCACACCTCTTTTCTTCTTTGGTTATGTAGGGAATGTGATTAATTGAAATACTGACGTCTACATATAGACATCTGTGTAAGTCTACAATGTAGACATCTACATATGTCTATATTGATATATAGACTTATATATTTGGTCAGATAAATCCTGCCCAAAGCAATATGTTCAGCAGCCCCACCTTTGTCCCTAAAGCCCCCTACATGTGCATTTCTAAAGATATTCAAAGTATAAGGTTTCAACTTCAGAGTGGTATGTACAAGCAGACAAGCTTTGAGACTTCGGTCCGCTATCATTTGTAACAGCTGAGCTTAGCAACAAAAAAGCCCCAGTCCTGTTTTTATAATGGACCTACTGACAAATCCTCTGTGTTATAATAAGTGTATGGATGAATACAATAAATTACAATTGAAAGCCAACCAATGTCACTTCCTTCCCTACGTTGTAGAAAACATAAGTGTGCCTTTGTACGAGACAAGAATTGGTTTGGCTCAATCTATTGTGCGGGTAAATCCAAATCTTTAATCAAATCCCTGCTTAGTCTTAATGCCAACTTTTGCTCCTAACTTTGAAGATTTCATTCCAGAGGTTCAGAGAAGTCAGTCCAGAGAGCTATGTACTTCTCACACTTGATCAGCTGGGTCATCTATATCTAGGGGAAAGGGTGGTGGTGGTGGGAAGTCAAACAACAGTGCAAAATAATTGCTCTTTCTCTTTTTATATAGAAAAAAGGAATTTTGTTGAAATGGCTAAGTCTTCAAAAGGCCACTTTGCAAAACAGAAATACACTTAAAAGCATATAATCTTTAGCTGGAGGCCAGACTGAGTATGTTTCTGATTACGCTGGTGACCCTCACCCTAAAATCCCTTTGTAGAAATGCCTTTATTCTAGACAACATACTGACTAGCAAATGATCTAACAGATTTCACAGCACATAAATTAAGACCTAATAAATTATTTCAAATTCAGACTCCCTAATTACGGAATCAGTGAAGCATTCCATTTACAATTGCAGTTATCTAAACAATTAATAAATACAACTAAAATGAGTCATCACAGAAAAATATTTGATAGCTATTTACTATGGAAAAGGCAGGCTAAAATTTTAAGCACTGGCTAAAATTGGTGAGGACTGGTTAAAACCTGTTATTCGTGGTTGGTCTAGGTACCAGAATAGGAACATTTCATTATGTTGGCTTAGCTGAGTGTAAATGCTCAGATATTAACCTCTGTTACTGATTAATTTTTATACTTATTTAGAAATGTTTAATTCTTCTACTACTTTTACAGTGTAGTAGTGTACTCACTTTAGTAGGAAAGATTTTGAAATACAGAATATATATTCTATATATTAAATATATTTCCGATATATTTCTTAGAATTTGTAGATATGGAAAGAACAATTGTACAATTAGGAAATGTACTTTGTTTATAGGTATGGCTATGGCTGTATTTGGATAGCTCCAACACATATCAATGTAAAGGATATACATTTGTATTTTCTCCTCTCCCATATAAATCTAAGAGTGGGAATGCGTATCATCTATAAAATATAGAACAGCTCACCCTTTGCACATAATGGTGTTTCCAAAATACCCTCCTTTTGTCTGTTTTTTTTCCCCATGCCCAGTAGCAAAGATCAAACGGAGCAAAAAACTAAAGAAAATGTCAGTTGCTGCTATCAATTAATTTATTTCGGATATTGGGATATCTGCAATGGGAAAATTAAGACAGGCTATCAACAAATGACAGGAATCTATGTTGTGTGTAGGTATAATACTTTGTATTGTCTCAAGCGCTGTTAGTGAACAGTAACAGCACTGCTGCCCCAGAACTCTGTGTCTCCGTGATTTCTTAGGTTTTCATTGCATCCAGTGCAGTGGGACTTCACTTATTTCTGCACTGCCATCAGAACAAAAGATGTGAAGATGTTGAAATGTGGTATTGAGCTTGTAGGAGAGGTCCCCGCTGCTCACCCATGACCCTGAGCAGCAGAAGGTTGCTCGTCAGAGGTAGAACTTGAATGCTGCCGTCTTCTCAATGACCATGTCAAAAAAAGGGAAAGTGGAAACAAGAATATAACTGCTGTTGTTTATTGGCTGCCACATGTAGATGTCTTCCCAGTCAGATGATGCATTAATTTGAGAAGGTGTTGGGACCTGAGAAACTGTGGGGCTAGTTGTTTTGCTACCAGATACGGTGAGAGCTCATTTCGGAGTGCTTAGGAGCTGTCAAGATTTCTGTGACTTCGACAGTGGCAATAGGACACTGAACATCAGCTGTGCCCACCCGTCTTCTCTTCATCAGCCACCCCAGATTCCCTCCCTCCGAATTTTCTTTTGTAACAGTAGGTGGTAGGTTTTTCTTGCTGGTGAATTTAACACTGCTTCTTACAAAGGCAGAAATAGTTCTACAGAACATTTATTGGAAAAGGACTTAGAAATGTGAATTTTGCAGCACAACACCTTTCTGATGGAAAAAACCCTTCCACTGAATTAACATCAGTGCTTTCTTGAAGACCGTATTGACTTCAAAGCTCACTTGATTCAATGCATTTAAGTCATGCTTTCTCATTCCACATAATAGCAAATCCTAATTATATAATCTCTTTCTGGAGTCAAATCCTGTGATCCTTACTGAGTCAAAGCTTCATCCTGGAGTGGACGGAAGTTTAACCTCAGTAATAATAGAGTAGTTCTGAGGTTTGTCCCTTTGTAAAGTAATTTGTAGCTTTTCACGTATTGCTGCAATATACATTCATTTCCCTTTTTACCCTTAGACTACACTGGAAGCTGTTTATGTATTTTATGGAATGCCAAGAAAACAATCACAAATCATCTATTAGCAGTTGGATTACACAGTCTTTTGAAGCTGGTTAGATTTTCTTTGCTAAATATATTTTACTCCTTTTAATCCAGCTTGCTATGGAAAAAACCCATCAAGCTGCTATACGTGTTGCCTTTTCATTTTAATTGCTGGTATTTTATAAGGAATGCACACAGGTCCTAATTTGCACAAAGAACTTACTGTACATTCATTTGCAATATCAAATTCCATGTCTTGGTGGAAATTATATTTGCAATAATGCTTTCTGTCATAAAACTGCAGCGTATTATTTATTATACAGTCTCAATCTTATTACATTCAGTTGTTGAACTCGGTTTTAGAAGACTGAAACAGCAAGAGAAGCATTCATGTTAGAAGTCAAGGAGAATCAGGATTGTTAGGCAGGGATAATTGACTGCTTGTTCAAATCGTAAGTAGAAGGTGGACACCCTCCTGAGCTGCACCTGAGGAAAGGGAACGAAAAACCTCATCTTTAATTGAATCCAAAAAGACTTTCTTGAATAAACTAATATCAGTTGGGACAGCAGCTGTTCAGCACCTCAGAAAATCTCCACCTTCCAAATCTCCAGTTATGAATGCCATATGGAGGCACCAAAAAATTGGTTGCCAAATCCGACAGTCTAGGCCTTCGGGAGTAATTTGTGCTGTGTGGACACTTCTGTCGATGGATAGCTGAAACAGGTAGAATTGCAATACAAACTTCTCATTTGCGAGTCAACAATTTCTGTGGAAGACTGATCATTGCTATTTTAATTGATGATCATTTGTAAAAGGGTAACAAAGATGCAATGGCTTTCATTCTTGTTGTTAGAAAACTCTGTTGACTAGTACATGTTATTAGTGGCTCTTTCATACCAATTAAAAGCTTAAGAGTTGTTCCTGCTACAGCACCTACTTGTTTCCTCCTAGGAGCATAATTTGGTTTTCAGCAAACACCCAGAAAGGCTATAAAATAAAAGAAAATAAAAATCAATCTCAAGAGACTCTTCTGCCTGAATTACTAAGCAGTCTAGTACACTGTTTGAGTAAGAAAATGGAACAATGAACCTAAAAGCCAAACTCCTGACCTCAGCTCCTCTGAATTTTCTGTGTTACAGAATCTTTGTTTGAATTTTGTGTCTCAGTTTCTTTCCAGTAGCCTGCACTATGAACCAGATGCTGTCTCTGAACCCAAAGTATTTGTAAGGAAGGTGAGGGGAGCTATTTATAAACATGTTTAATCAAGCACGTGAACAGACTAAGGTGTAAAATGCGGAGCTATATTTATTTTGAGAAAGTAACAGCTAAATCTGCTTTGCCACTCTTATATAACAATGTAATTGAACAGTAAAGTTTGCCCATTAAAAACCAACACCTCCACTGGAAAAATTGTATGTCCTTAGATTGACTGTGCTTCTAACTGCCTGTGACTGAAGGAGTATGTTTCCTTGTTTTAAAATGGCATTCACAGACTTGACTATAATTTTGATTTTAAGGATCTGATCGTACATTCCTCACATGTCTGAAACGCCCAATGAAAACAGCAAGAGCTTTGTATTTGCAAGGAATGCAGGAACGAAGACTTTGTAGTTATTGCTCTTCTTTTTCTTTTTCTTTTTTTTTTTTAACATTTAAAATGTGTACTAGCAGGGTTGCTTTACCATCAGCTGACTTCATGATTTATATGTATCCTTTTTCATTGAAGGCATCTGTACCAGAATAATAAGAATGCTCAGATAAATACATACTATGCATTAACTTCACTGTCCCTAACAGAATTAAACAAGGAAGAAAATTGAGTATAGATTTTCTTTGTAATCAGACTTTAGACTGATGTAACTGTAGAAAACAAAAGCAATCCTAAAAACCTAAAAACTACCAGAAATATCTAACATACAATTTGATCTTCTGCTTATGCTATTTTGCTTCGATTCACAAAAAAGTAACATTTCTGCTTCACTAGCACCTGCTGTGTATCACTGCAAATGATTATGTATAGCAGCACAGGTGCCTTGAGGAAAGGAGAATATACTGTTCGGAACACAGAAACAACTGTAGTTGAATTTATTAATATCATGATTCCTTCTGAAAAATGTGAAGTGTTTAAACAAATAATCCTTTCGTGTTTATTCTAGAAAACCATATTTTCTTTCCCAGAAAATTACACGCAGCAATGGCTGATGACACTGGTGATTTGTCAACCATGGCATTCAAAGAGATGAGAGCTTTGGGGTTTTGTATAGAAACTGGAAAAAAAGAGACTCTGGTACCCAACTAGAAAGTGCTTGTGAAAACAGTCTGAACAGAAAATAAACAAACACCTACTGCAGTGCATAGTTTAAGGTTAACCTCAAACTCATTTACACTGTTGCACGTGGTGTTTGTCTCCAGTCACTCTTTTGTCAAGACACTGGGAACAGACAGTTTCATATCTGCATTTGGACACCTGAGTAGCTCAGTACCCCAGAAGTGCTGTGTGTAAAATCTATGAAGAAAGAGGTTTTCCTGCAGCCCCCCGTGCTGCTGGGAGCCCCCATCCCTGCGGGGTGAGTGTGAGAACCTGCTGCAGACTGGAGTGGTGACGGGGACACATCGCAGCCAGGCTCTATGCAAAGAAAAGGAATTTGCTCAACCCACTTAGGTACTCCAATGTCCTGTCCATACAAGCATTAGGCTTATTGCTATTACCCAGTTTGCCTCACAGATGTCTTGTGAAGGAAAATAACTTTTGCCTTTGAGAAAGAAAAGAGACACTAAGTGATCAACCTAAGAATATCCCCCCAAACCCGCCACAGGCATGCCACTGCCTATTGCTGCCACTCCTGATGTCTTGGTGCTCGCTCCAAGAGTACAATTCACCAACCTGACTTAGACATCATAGTTCAAAGTACGGTGAACAGGAGGAGACAGGTTTCAACACCCAGCACATCCAACCAGACAGTGTCCTGTGAAACAGCTGTTCTGCTGGCAGTGGAATTATTGAAAACTTAAGGCATCCAAGAAATGTAAAAAAGGGAGATGCCTATGAAGTTTGGTGTTTCATCTTAGGCTTAGATGCCTACCTGCTGCCTTGACTTAGATGTCTCTGAAAGCCAAATTCAAAAAAAAACAAGCTATGTCTTACAATAAGATATCTCTTAGAGTACAGGCAGCTATTTTATATGTATTTTAGGGCACAGCCAGGGGAAGTGGAGCTGCGTGACTTTCACGCAAGAGCTTAGTGGCTACAGAGCTTGTTGAGGATCTGAGATGACTGGCTTTTATATCTTATGGGACTAAAGAGAGGAAGCAAGAGCTGGGTTAGCTCTGCAAATGAATGATGAGGTTACTTTGCTGAGGGAAGAAAGTTTTTGTGTTCCAGTCATTCCCTCAGTATTTCTGTTTTTATCCAAGGCTTGCTTAATGTGGAATATAGAAACAGCTAAAGGTACCTTGCAAGTTCCTATGTGATTAAGTGGTTATGTGGGGAATTTGTGGATCGCTCACCTAAACTGCTGTTTTCAGGTTTCACACTTTGTGCCTGAAAGAGGTCTCTTGTACTGTACATCTGGCTCCAACTTACTGTGCATAATAACAATAAGACCTTCATAGCTCGTAGAGGTACTACCACTAATTTTAGGCACGATTGTAATGATCTACAAACAACCCCAAAACTAAATGCACTAGTATGTCCATTTTTTGCTCTGCTGTCTGTCCCAGCTGGGCTTTCCTGGGCTGTTAGCACTAGCTCTGTGTAAAGGCAGCAGGGCTACTTACGTTGCTCATTTCCATGACTTGAGATAAGCAGGGGATTCTGCTGCATCAGCCTGCTGTAGGCATTGCCTGTGGGACACCATCTCTTGAGAGGGAGGAGATTCATTTCTTTTACCCCCCCGGCTCTCATGAGACTTCATGGAAACACGGTCTGTTGTTCCACGCTCCAAGCAAGATTCATGACACCTTTAGAAGACCATGATACAGATGGTTACCTCTGGGCTACCCATACTGGCTCTTTTTGTAGTCCACGGAGACAGGCATTTCCAGCAAGCAGTTCATCACTTTCTAATCTTTGGGTGAATCACACCCTATTTTATTACCTGACTAGCTCAGGTGCAAATGTCTGTGTTTGGCCAGAGGGTTTCCACCTTTTTGTGCCTAGCTGAAGTGACAACTTCAAATGACTGTTGAGCAAATGACTGCTATCACCCCGTGCACATTTGGAGGGAGAGGTGGTAAAAAGAAGGGGTTGTGTGCCCTTTCCTCTCCATCAACACCCTCAGATGTTACATGTATGCTCAGGATCATTTAAAAACAGTAAAGGATGGGCTGCCCTCCCAGCCAGATATCAGCAAGATCCACATCATTACGTTTGCAACTATTATGTCATATGAAAAATATGCAGAATACCTTTTTTTTAGATGCTTTGATGCCATCTGCATCGTTATAACTCTGGTGCTCACTGATCACCCTTCACAGCTCTAGCTTATTCTGTATCCAGTTCCAGGGGGGTTTTGTGTGCATCAAGAATCTGTGATGGCTAAAAAGGTGGCAAATTTTGCCAAAAAAGAACATTGAAGAGAAAATCAAATAAGACCTTTCCAAGACACCTTCTCCAAACAGCTCCAAAGTTTTCTCTGAATGTGTTATTCTGTTCTGCAGTATTGAAATAACTTTAAAATGCAAAGAAATTTCTTGTCCAATACCAGCTGGTGTCTATAGTGCTCCTAGTGTACTCATATGTGTAAAATATTTAAATGGTTCTGGAATGGCATTAGTAAAACATTCACTTGGTTTCTCTATTTACCTGTTTCTTTTCGAGTGCAGCGGAGTATTGATGCTGTCAGTTAATACAGAAAGTCACATGAGCAGCTGAATAAGAGTTCATCACAAATCATGGCACTGTATAAAAGAATGACCCTTGTAATCTACACAGATTTTTTTTGCTTTGATATATTTTTATTGCAAAACCAAATAATTTTCCCTCAGCATTTGTTAAACAATAGATTATTGCTAATGTAAAATTACCATAAGGCAACTATTTATATATTGCCACTCTTTAAAATCACATAACTAATGGTTACAACTGCAACTTTATACTGACCTTTTTCTTTTTTCCAAATGAAACCATCATAATTACATAATTTGAAGCACTTTCCTTAAATTGCAGCTTGTTACCTATCTTCTGCAATAACATGTTTTTAAATTACAGTAATTCAGTGCTTTTAAATCTGATACTCTCCACCCTGCTAGCACAAGGGCTCCATGCTAGATATCAGTGGCATTCCATGTAGGCACAGGAATCTCCACTAATGAACCTGAAGCAGATGAGGGTCATCGTTAATGTTTGACTGTGTATTTACAGAGGGCGGTTTGATGGGGAGTATGGGCAAAAGTAATAGATCTCCCACCTTGCTTCCTTAGCCATAAATACTGCTTGAGAACAAGTGGCTTGTGTTTAGGTATACACTTAGATGGATTTCAGTCAAGCTAATGAGCAAATATCACTGAATTTCCACAGGCACATGAAATTTAATTTTATTTTTCCTTTTTTTCCTGAATAATGATTTGTTTGAACCTAATGCAACACAAAGTGGATCACAAGCATGTCACTCACTGGCAGCAGGAAAGGAGTACCTTTCACAGGCTGGTAAATTAGAGGGCAAATTCACATGATTCTGCAGGAGAGAGGGTGAGCACTGAGCAGCCACCCCAGTGAGGAGACACCTCATTGTAAAACTACCACACCACTATCTCAAATATGTATCCGCACCACCTAGTTTCAAAGGGCAGGGAATTAAGCAGGGAATTAGCCCATTGACTTCATCGGGCTTTAGATCAATGCTACCTCTTTGCTACAAATCCATGAAACCACCGTGAGAGGCTTTAAAACGTATTGCTGGATATCCCATTCCCACATCTTGCAGAAGGGCAATTATTTGGCAAAGCAATTGTCAGTTTAGTATTGCTTCTGTAAAACACAGTTCTCCTTAGCTTTGGTACCCTTTATTATCTGCCTTATAATATTTTTGTAATAAGGTCGGTGCAGAAATATTCACTGGAACTGCCACTAGAGCTACTGGCAGTACACCACTTCTAAAGACACTAGAAGATTTGTAATTTTTTCCTACTGAATATTATCGCTTCTGAAATTAGACCTTATTTATGCTGGATAAAATCAAACATGCCATGGAGCACAAGGCTGGACAACAAGGTGATAAATATGCTTGAATCCCACCTACATTTTATTTTCCAGCAGCCAAGTCGGGTGATGGAGAACTCTGTCAGTGCAGACAGTGGCACAGGCAGTTCACAAATAAATGCTGTTGGTTTCGTGTGGCGGTGGCGAGCACTGCGCTGGGGGCGAGGGGGGAGAACATGACTGTGTGTGTTCATGGGGTTGGAAGGGCCATCATGTTTCACAGATTCCCAACAACAAATTCTGACAAGTGAAAAATGTTTGATTTTAAAAAGTCACACAGCTCGCCTTTTTTAAACACTTTCAGTATTTATTTAACCTAGTAAATAGGTTTATTAGCAAGGTTCCATTCTTTGTAGTTTAAGTAATGGATTTACCATATGTTTATGCTTTAAGGACTTGTGTAAGACTGCTAACACCTATTTCTCCACCTCCTGTCTCAGGGGTTAAGACCTTGGTATGTTGCCAGTTTACTGCTGTGGTCCCTTCCCCTTGTATAATTACAGTCATTCCCAGAGTGAAGGAAATTCCCTGAGCTTTTGCTCTAACTAGCCACAATGTTTCACTACAAAAAGGCACTTCTTTAAAAGAAGAAAAGTAATAAAACTTTCACATTATTAACTTTTTCCCTTTTAAAAGAGGCTGAAAAATGCCATTGTACCACATTAAAGACCTCTACATAAGACTCACCATTGGCTAATGAGCCTTGTTGTACAATCTACCACATGCAACTGCCTTCAAGTGCTGCTTTTAACTTAACCTTGATGTAGTGCCAGGAATGTGCAGAGGATATACTTTGATGGTGGGGGCAGTCTACTTTCCCCCCCCCACACCTCCTTTTCCATATTGATGCACTTCAAAATATCTGTAAGATTTACATTTTACTGTTTTTTAACAGAGCAACTAGTTTATATCCCATAAAGGTGGAATGAGTAGCTATCTGTCCTATAGAAATAAGCAAGTAGATCAGTTATTTATAATAGAAATTATAGGAAGTTGTTGATACTTTGTACTTGCTCAGTGACTTTCTTGTATCTGCAGATACAAAGCACTTCATAAGCATCCTCACAACTCCCCTGTAAAGAAAGTATCATGATCTCTACTTTATCATTAATAAAACTAGTTCAGTGACTTTTCAGAAGATGACACAATATCAGTATCAGAAACAGGATCTGAAGAATTTTTACTTGCAGTTCCCTCTTTGATTATGAGTCATTTCCTCCCCTCACTGGAGTGAATTATTTTGGTAGCAGTGCTACTGGAATTTGTTTAATTTTCATGTTATGGCCAGATGTGTTCTCCATAGAAACACATATTTGATTTACATAATAATATTGATAACACAGGTAATATTCTGAAGATATTTTGGAGGCATTAATCGGAAATTACTCTTTCCTTGAATAAAATGACTATGATATTGAAATTGAATCTTAAACTTTCCATGAAGACTATTTATAGAAATGTTAATTTTCTTGAGCTTTATAGAGTTGATTGACTTAATTTTTGTCTGTTATTTCCTTGATTGCATACTCAAAACATATAGGATCTGTTATCTAAATGTTTTAATTTTCCATCATTTGAGAATTTTGTGAATTGAAAGAGTGTCTGGTATTCTTGAAACAAGACATGAAAGGTCATTCACAAAAGGTATATTCAAGGGTGAAATGGATGACAGAGCATGGGAAAATGAATAGCAAGGGGCCAACAATAAGTTTTGCTAAATGCATCCCAAAAGTCAAGACAAAATATTCTCTTGACTTGGATATGAAAAGTTTGGAAAGTCTTCATGAGACAATTCAGAGTCTGTTGGAAGTGGAAACTGAAATTCCTTTTATTTTCTGCCATGCTTCCTGCATCCATTGTGCATGCCAGCTGATTTACCATTTTCTTTAGATTTGAACACAAAAAATCCAGGGTGATATTTTGAGTAGGTGAAGTCTTGACAGGAGCAAAACTGGGACCATGTTGTAGCTTCTGAAAATACCACCCTAAGTGTACAAAAGTAATCAAAAATATCTGGGAAACTGTGGGGTTGTCCAGAATATTTAATCAGGATCTTCTATGAATTTTCAAGTTAACAGGACAGGATGACTGATAGAATTACTAAAACTGAGTATGAATTGCCTCCTTTAAGTAAAGACAATTAAATCTTTCAAAAAATGTAAAGGTGATTAAAAATGAGGTTTCATTCCATTCCATCCTCTTCAAAGTTGGGAAGGAAAGTATTTTACACATGCCAGCTTCTGACACAGTGGGAGGAGAACTGCTGCTCAATTTTACAAATTACCAGGTAGCATGAGTGCAATAACACAGTTGAATCAAAGTAGAGTGAAAAACAAAAGATTACAAAGGGGCATTTGTATCTTTTTGTTTTCCGTTTTTATTACTGCATATTAACCACTCACTGTCATTGTCTTGAGCTTTCATCAATCCAGTTCTCTCTCTCTTTTTAGAATAGCCTTCTAAAGGAGAAAATTTCATTTTCTAAATATAATTTTAATTTCTTCTGTAAAATATTGCCAGTAATTATGAGCAATTTTGACCACTTCACAATATGGAGGACTGATTAGAACTGGTTGAGATAGATAGGCTAAGATCTTTTTTCAACAAATACATTTGAGTAGTTTTCATTTCTTAATTTGAAAAGAAGTATTATTTCAAGTTTTGAAGGTATTTATGAAATGTTTTCTGAAAGATTTAAGTTATGCCTTTTTAATGAAAATCATGTGGTTATGGCTTTATTCCCTGGTCAAACAAACGTTTTGCTTCCTTTTAAAAAGAACAAATGATGAAAAAAAGGGACACATTAAAGAAAAAAGGTCAGTTTTTGCAAAAATGCTGTGGTTTATTTCATATTTTGAAAGAAAAAAAAACCCATCAGTTTTAAAATATCAAAAAGCCCTGCTATGTGATAACTTGAGACTTAAAATGGAGATTCTCTGAACAATGGATTATGATAGTAGATGTGAGGTGAAAGTTAAGATGATGATAGAGGCATGAGAGAGGCATGTACATGTTGAAGGGAGAACTGGAGGGGTAAGGGTAAAAAAACAAGAAGCTTGAGAGTCAGACAAGGCAGGACTTAAAAAGTGTAAAATGAACAGTTTCCCTGACCAATTTGTCTTCACCCTGCATCGAACTTCTTATAGTTGCTATAAATATCAGGGCAGTTTGGATAATTACAGAAAAGATCTATGTTTAAACCAAACAACTTGATGTTATTAGAAGCAGAAACCCTTAAAAGAAATATATAAATATGTCAGAGAACACAGCACTGTCATTTCCTGAAAAATTACCTGTATGTGTATGAAATGTGATTTTTGATGGGGGTTTGAATAAGAATCCATATGAGCTCTGCCTTTCTTACACAGTCTCCTTACACAGACAGAATTGTTTTATTTTCTCTGTTAGTCCCCCCAAGTGGTATAAAATCCCTGTTAACATTCTTCCTTGCACTGTGTTTGCTCATTAACTCTTCAAGCACTGTCATGTGTTAGAGATTAGTCAAACATGATTTGTTCTGTTAATACCTTTATGGAGAAGGGATCAGGCATTTCCATGTAATCATATTATCTTTTTGAGACAGAATTTCATGTAATTCAATTTATGATATACTTAAAATAAAGTTATATTCTTACTGGCTGAGGAATTCTGGGATTTCCCAGAATCCTGTGATTTTCATGGCCTTCATTTAAATAACAGAATTGTTGCTCTTGCTTTGCAAGACACAACTTTGCAATCAGAAATTGATGGTCTTGCTTTGCAAGGAAAAAAGACGTACAAATGACTGCTGTTCTTCCCTCCACCTAGAGGAACAGAAGCCTCCACTGAAGTGTGACCAGGCAGTTTATTTGAGCTGCAGACACGTAGAAGTAAGTGGCTGGACATGCATGAGGAGAATCCTATACAGTTGTCAGCCAATTAGTATTTCTGTGAGAAAAAAAAAAAATAATGTGTTTAGTTACTATCTAATAGCTTACGTGGGTATTATCCTCCAGCCAGCAAGGCTTGTGAATTTCTGTGTTAAGAGCACTTTAACAAAATCTAGATTCTCCGATGTTTTGGCTTACTGATGTTTGTAGAGTAGCCGTAACTCCACAGGTTGCTGCAGCTCTTAGTTCGGTATTAAGGCCTTGAAGCTATATTGTTCCGAACTTGTTGAAGTTGCTTCAGTGAAGAACTATGATGTATTAAATAATTTGCCTGGAAAGCATGTTGCTGCTAGACGGGTGGAAACTCTGGAGACTAGTGAATAATTAGTAGCAACATTTCTTCTTTTTTTAGAGGACACTGTCCTTGTATAAGGACTGTCAGGCTGAAAAGATGGAGAAAAGTAAGAAGAAACTTGGATATTAAAGATTTTTCTGGATTTCAGCTTCCAAAGCTAGTTGGTTGTTTCACTAAAACTGTTTTCTTTTATCTGTAAATTTCTTACTTATAAACTCCTCCTTCCATAATTCTATTAAAACAAGACATTAAAAATGGCACTGCACTGGTGTCTGGTGGCGTGCTACCACCGTAGTCCATCGCTTTGTAATTATAAACCTGAACAGACTGTCTCTCTTTTGCACTGTACTATAGAGTACCTTCATAGTGCACAGAATGGTAACTGTGACTATAAATGGTAAAGTGAAAAACTGGAAATTAGCTGAAGCCTCTGATATGCAGTATAAACATCATGATGGGTAGTGTAGGAGGAAACTGAAAAGAATTGAAGTTAGAAGGGACTTCTGAAGATCATAAAGTCCAAGCTCCCAGCTCAAAACAGGGTCAGCTAGAGCAGTTTGCTGAGGGCCATGACCAGTTGGCTTCTGAATATCTCCAAGAATCGAGACTTCACAACCTTTCTCGGCAATCTGTTCCACTGTTTGACCGCTCACATAGTAAAAATATTTTTTCTCATCTTTAAGGATAAATAACACAGTTTATGCCCGTTGTTGCTTGTCCTTTCACTGGGCACCACTGAGAAGAGTCTGTCTCTTTCTTCTTACTCCCTCCATCAGGTATTCATACACCTCAATGAGATCCTCCCCTGAGCCTTCTCTTCTCCAGGCTGAACAGTTCCAGTTCTCTCAGCCTTTCCTCATGGGAGAGATGCTCCAGTCCCTTAATCATCTTAGTGACCCTCTACTGGATTCTCTTCAGTATTTCTATGTCTCTCTTGTACTGGGGAGTCCTGAACTGGACCCAGCACTCGAGGTGTGTCTCACTAGTGTGGAGCAGAGGGGAAGGGTCACCTCCCTCAACTTGCTGGCGATGCTTTTCTTCATGCAGCCCAGGATGCTGTTGGCCGCCTTTGCTGCAGGGGCACATTGCTGGCTCATGTTCAACTTGCTGTCCCCCAGAATCCCCAGGTCCTTCTCTGCAAATCAGCCTTCCATCCAGTCAGCCCCCACCTTGGTGAATGTGGTTATTCCTCCACAGGTGGAGGACTTGGCACTTCCTTTTGTTGTACTTCATGATATTCCTGTTTGCCTATTTCTCCAGCCTGCTGAGATAGACATGTTGTATCAGCCACTCATCCCAGTCCCGTATCATCTGCATACTCTGTCCCACCATCCAGGTCGTTAATGAGGATATTAAACAATATTGGCACCAGTATTGTCCCCTGGGGCACACCACTGGTGACTGGCTCCCAGCTCAACATTGCGCCCCTGACCACAACCTTAAACAGTATTGGAAACACGCTCTGTAAATAACAAATTTGAAAGAAAGAATCCTTATACAATGGGCATAGAGAAAAAAAGGGACAAAGAATACTTTAAAATGCCAGCCATCCTATCTGCAATGACAGCCTGATGCTGAAATATTTGACAGCATCCTGAAAGTATGTTCATGATCTATAGGCAATCACAGAAATCTTTGGAGTTAATAGGTGTGCTTACCACATTAGGTGGGAATAAATCATAGAACAATTAAATATGCATTGGACTGTAAGGGAAGTTGTGATCGGGGAAAAACTAAGAGAGGACAGAAGGGCTGTCCTTGATTGCTTCACTGGCCTGGACATGCACTGGGGGAGTGGTGCATAACCACATGTGACAGAAGGATGTGACCAGAGCCATGGGTCATGGGGCAAGGTGGACAGTCACATCAGAAGAGGACAGCGTACCTGGAACTACAAGGAATCCAAGAATGAAAGAGGTTTTTTCTTGGGGAAAAGCAGGTACGAGGGAGCGTGACTATCAGGAAAGCAAGTGTAGGTTTTTGAATGAGGAAATTGTATAATGCTAATTGCTTCTGTTGTATTCAGGGATTCAGGAATGGTCTATTTTTCCATAAATAAGTTTGCCACCAATATTATGATCCAGTCTTAGACAGAAATGGCAACTGTATTCTTACTTGCAGTGGATTATTCACTGTCACTGTGTTGTACAGACTGAGTGACAGAACGCATTCCTTGCTAAATGAAGCATAAACACTCACATTCCCTTTTACCAAGAAGTTCCTTGGTCTCACCAGTTGGTTGCAGTTATATCTCTAGTATTGGTTCATCTGGAAAGAAATATTGGAAAATCAGTGCAGCCATGAATATCTGGTGTCTTCTAAAACCAACCTTCACTCATCTCTTTACATTACCTTATAGAGAAACCCAGTAGAATCATAGAATCATAGAATAGTTTGGGTTGGAAAGGACCTCTAAAGGTCGTCTAGTCCAACCCCCCTGCAATAAGCAGGGACATCTTCCACTAGATCAGGTTGCTCAGAGCCCCGTCCAACCTGACCTTAAGGTTTCCAGGCATGGGGCATCCACCACCTCTCGGGGCAACCTCTTCCAGTGTTTCACCACCCGCAGCGTAAAAAATTTCTTCCTTAGATCTAGTCTAAATCTACCCTCTTTTAGTTTAAAGCCATTCCCCCTTGTCCTGTCGCAACAGGCCCTGCTAAAAAGTTTGCCACCACCTTTTTTATAAGCCCCCTTTAGTACTTATAGGCTGCAATAAGGTCTCCCCGAAGCCTTCTCTCCAGGCTGAACAACCCCAACTCTCTCAGCCTTTCTTCACAGGAGAGGTGTTCCATCCCCCTGACCATTTTCGTGGCCCTCCTCTGGACCCGCTCCAACAGCTCCATGTCTTTCTTATGCTGAGGGCTCCAGAGCTGGATGCAGGACTCCAGGTGGGGTCTCACCAGAGCAGAGCAGAGGGGCAGAATCACCTCCCTCGACCTGCTGGCCACGCTTCTTTGGATGCAGCCCAGGATACGATTGGCCTTCTGGGCTGCGAGCGCACATTGCTGGCTCATGTCCAGCTTTTCACCCACCAGTACCCACAAGTCCTTCTCGGCAGGGCTGCTCTCAATCCCTTCATCCCCCAGCCTGTATTGATACCGGGGGTTGCCCCGACCCAGGTGCAGGACCCTTGCACTTGGCCTTGTTAAACCTCATGAGGTTCACACAGGCCCACTTCTCCAGCTTATCCAGGTCCCTCTGGATGGCATCCCGTCCCTCTGGCGTGTCGACTGCACCACTCAGCTTGGTGTCATCTGCAAACTGGCTGAGGGTGCCCTCGATCCCACTGTCTATGTCATTGATGAAGATATTAAACAGTACCGGTCCCAATAGTGACCCCTGTGGGACGCCACTCATCACCAATCTCCATCTGGAGGTTGAGCCATTGACCACTACCCTCTGGATGTGACCATCTAACCAATTCCTCACCCACCGGACAGTCCATCCATCAAATCCATACCTCTGCAGTTTAGAGAGAAGGATGTTGTGGGGGACCGTGTCAAAGGCCTTACAGAGGTCCAGTAGAGGTGGAATGAATACTGTGCAGAAAAGGGGTTATGAGCTAGAATCTTACTCCATGTCTTTGGCAATTTTGCCAATTCCTTGCACTGTCAAAGGCCACCCCTTGCTAGAACAGAGGGATGGCATCACCTTTCCAGTCATGCAGATATACTGTACACAATCTCACAGGATTTTGCCTCTTCCTGTCTTGGCAATCTTCAGGTTTTGGTACAAGTAAGGATCATTCACTGCTGGCAGAAAGTCACCGGGTCTCAGAGGAAAATGAGGTTCAGCCTATGTGCTCAAAACTGGAACCAGAGCCCAAAGGCAGGCAGGATCTGTCTTTCATAGTGTGTTTTATGACTAAGGAAACACTACTGAGAGCTACTGAACATCCACCAATCCTTACAGCCCTTGAAGATGAGAATCCACATTGAAAACTGTATCACTGCAGTGTCTGCGATGTCAGGATTACTTCAATAATATTATATTAAATCATAGAATCATAGAATCATTAAGGTTGGAAAAGACCTCTAAGATCATCGAGTCCAACCGTTGACTCAACACCACCATGCCCACTAAACCATGTCCCTAAGCACCTCATCTACACGTCTTTTAAATACCTCCAGGGATGGGGACTCAACCACTTCCCTGGGCAGCCTGTTCCAATGTTTAACCACTCTTTCAGTAAAGACATTTTTCCTCATGTCCAAATATCTGTATCCTGTTATAAATATTAACATGTTAATTAATTAATTTAAATATTAAATATTAAAAATATCCATTTAATCCCACATTTACCTTTTGCTTTAGCTTTTTCCTTTTGTCATCATTCTGCAGATTAATGCTCACACAGTTGTCTTGTGTGCACAAGCTCCCCAGATTTTCTATTATACACAAGGATAACTTGTTTACACAGAGTTTTCCAATTCACTTTTACACCATGTCAACAGACTGAGTTGTGATCTCTTGGCTCATGCCAGCAGATTGGGAATTTAATTATCAGACAAAAGGTAAAAGTGCAGTGATTTTGTATCTCTCTACTTTTGGGGCCACCAAGGAGGATGAAAAAGATTCCACACACCTTTTCAGTTAGCCAGACTGTCTGCTCAAATGTGATTTTACAGATAATGACAGTAATAGCTCACACAGCACATTTGTATCTATGTTTAAGAGCTATGTAAAGCAGTTTGAGCTGTTACACAATGCCAAATGCTCTTCTTAACCCACAGTTTCTCCTGTCATAATCTGAGCTCTTCAGGTTCTTGCAGTAACAGGGTAAAAAAGACTGTGACTAGGGAGGGATTGGTGCATCAGGGATTGCTCTCTTATATGCTGAAGATAAATTAGCCAGAGAAATTATATCCTCTTGGGTTTTGTTGTTGTCTAAATCTCAGACTTTGCAACTGTTGTCAGCCAAGTAACCTTGGGATTTGTGTATCACTTCGCAATTCATTGGAGAGAGATGTTCAGTATAAGGTGTTCAGCCCATCTCCTGCCTTTCCCCATAGCTCTCCCTTGCACAGAACACTTTGCGCTCTATGTGATATAGGTATAGTTTCTGTCTTGGTACTTTAGTTTATAATATCAGATAGCAGCAGAGCTTTTGAGGTTCATGACGACAAGGCAGTCTCTGAAGTCTTGAACACTGTGACTCCCGTTAGCTCACTGAAGAGCAAAGCATGCTTGAGAAATTTTGAAATTCTGTTCAAAAATGGATTTTTGTGGGGAAAACTGGTTTGCAAGATCTACTCCTGCCTTACATAATGGGTATGTAATGGGTGTTGTAACTAAGTCCTATTTCTTCTTTGTAATCTACAAGACTCAAACTCCATTTTATATGAAAGCGCAGTCCTATAAAGCAGATGGTGGGAGACAGAATTAGTGCATGGGAATTTTGAAAGGGATTGTACTTCAAGGGGTCATACCTCTCTCTCAGCTCACTGAGGTATTTGAAATCATCCTGTAGGTATCATATTAATAGTAAGCATTGTTCATATAGGTTTTGATGTTCCACTTCATGCTTTCTAGCTATTGTGCTACTTAAAGCATAAAACAGTAGTTTGAAATACTTCAAATAACAGCTATTTCACACCATTTTCAACTGACAGTCAAAGAAAAATGTCTTGCAAAAGTATCCTGGCAACAAGGCTTATAGCATCAGTGTAATTCTTGTACATGTATTAGCATGCTGTGGAACATCACTGTGTTCAGAGAGGAGAGCTGCAAATACATTTTTTATCCTGAAGTGGCTGTTTTCCTGAACTATAGGAGTAATGATTAACTAACCATCCAAACCAGGGTATTTGTGTGGAAAAGACAATAAAAGTCAAATAAAATCAGGTTGCATAAGCCCTTTGTAGGACTTTACCATTATTTGCATTAAAAAGCTCTCCCCTATTTTAGAATCAGCAATCCTCAACCACGGGGCTGTTAATCTGAACCCTCCGCGTTTAGATATTCATATGATGCTACAGATCTTTAAAATACTTATGAGTGATTCAGAAATACTTATAGGAAACATTCAGTGGTGAAAGCTGCAACTTTGTGAGGGAGGTGGTAATTTTCACAAAGACCTTCCATTGGGAAAGAATAATAGTTTGAGCCCAACCAACAGTGCTTATTTAGTCACAGGCAAAGTAAACACTAGCCTACAATGACAGACTGCCTGAGATGGCAGATGAGGACATGCAGTGCATTGCTTGAATAGCCAGCCTCTGCCTCCTACCTGCACAGCCTTCTGCTCTTTTGGTGCTGACACCGAGCGAGGGATCGTGTTTTTGCAGCAACAAGAGAGAAGCAGTGGGAGTAGGAAGCTTAAATTGCCTGGGTTCTTCCCAGCTTTCTGGCCTGGCCCTGCTCCTTCCCCTCCAACGTGCCTTGTCCTCATTTCTGCACTCAAAATGTCAGTTTTGTGTACACTGTCAGGAAGCCTTGAAACCAAGGAATTAAGTGCCCCAGATGACCCCAAGTGTGGAATCAGTTCCAAAAAAGCAGAGTGCCAGGGAATACCACGGGGTCTGCTAAGGACTCTACTGATTTTTAAGTAAAAAAGGTTCAACTGCAATGGCAATAGGTAGTGATATGAAGCATAAAAAGACATTGGATATATCCAAACATCTCTTAAATGTTTCTGTAGGCAGCCAAACTTCAATGGGCCCAAATTTGTGACATAATTCAGAACAGAAGGGGGAAAAAAAAAAGAAAAAAAGGATGTGATATGCAACTGCTGTAACTATGTGAAATACTTGAAATAGAATCTCTAGAAGTGTTGAACCAAACAAACAATTTATTTTGTGTGTGTGTGGATACTGTTCCAGCAGAATTAATCCCAGGTCAAGTACAATCTACACATGATTGATACTTCAGCCATGACAGGTATCACCTGTTTTCACATACCCAACATAAACCCAATATAAACATTATATCATATACGCTGGCTAATTCAGCAGGGGTGTGATTCTGTGATGATGCATGATTCAAGCTGAATTTGTACTGCGGGTGATTTGGAAGTGCTTGGATCCAGTATTAATAAATGTAGGACCACACAGATCACACAGTCAGAAAACTTGATCTATATGGGCTACTTGACTAAAACCTGAGATTTCTGGGGCAGCGTGAGTGAACTTGAATAAAGTGAATCTTCCATTAAGCGCTTCATTGGTTTAACTTATCAATCAAAAACACTTCCTACCTGCACAGAAGTATCTGCTGATAGCAACTTCTTTGTGCTTTTGTATCTGTAACTACAACAGATGTTATGATAAGGAAGATTATGGACTGCAAAAGCTCAGAAACTTTAGTTAAGCTTTTAGTTTTTGACTGATGTTCTGAGCATATCTCTGAATACCTCTTATCCCTCAGTAAAACAGGAATAATTATATATCATATAAGAAGCATTTGAACATGAAGGTATCCAGGATTATATAGGTATGCAGAGAGCATCAGAAGTGGATACGTTCTTTGCATCTTCACCCAATGTAAGAATAACAGAATTTACTGAGCAAAAAAATAATTTATATAGGGCTAATTGACAGCTGTTGGTGCAACCAACAAGATGAAAACTCTGAGCTCTCGTCATTAATTAACCCTGCGCATTTTATCGGTGATAAACTTGTAAAGTTTCAGATGGGGTAAGTATGTCCTAGCTCTTTAAAATCCCTCTAAGTGCAGTTGGTTAAAAACTTCTTCTTCCCACTCTGCCCTATAATAATATGTAATTTTGAGTAGCTGCAGCAGAGTTTACTGCAGGTGGTGACAGTATTTCAGTGGCAGGTGAACTTCTTCTTACTGAGCTGGGTTCTCAGGTGAAACAGAGCTTTTGATGACTTGAGGCTTTTGGAGTTTCAAGTCCCACTGCATTTTGGCAGGATCCTTGTATGTGAGGAGTGCTTGAAGAAGAAATGGATAGCAAAGAGTAGACTATGCTGGCTTTTTGCATTGATTCACCAGGCATTTCTGCACTGCAGCTGTGAATGAGAAATGGAAATAATGCTATAGGCTTGAGGATCTAATGTTAATGATCTTTAAGATGTCTCCTCATGTAGAACAGTAGCATTAATTTCATATATCATAGCAGCTTGTTTTAGCCACATGTTTACTTGTTTTATTTTTTTTTTTAAAAGCTACAAATTGCCTTTTACGTAAATATTAAGATGATTAAAATCAGTATTGTCTAGTTCAATCTGATGTTAAAAGCAGAAACTAAAGACACTGGGGGCAAAAAATGATAGGCAACGGGATTTAGGTATACAAGTACACAGTTATATTTTTGAAAATATTTATTTTTTCTGTTTTCTGTATCAGTAAAGAACTAATCTAGATAATAATAACATAAGGAAAACAGTGCTTAGCAAGCTGAGCAATGCTACTGCCACCCCCCATCCGCCTGTTACTGTGTTGACACAGTGAAAAGGGACAAAAGAAGCTGTCAACAAAGAGAAGTATTCCCACTAACCACCTGAAACACTTTTTATGGAAGACAAAGACAGACGAAAGAGGGAGACAGGTAGGGAAGAAGGCTAGGAAGAGAGCTTTGCTGAAACCCTGCTTAAAATAGGATGAAGTGTGTGAGAAAGAAGGATCAGAGGGCAAGACAAAAAATGAGAACTGTCATCAGCAGGTCAACTTGCTGCAAGACCTTTCGTATTCTAAAGAGGACCACAGGAAAATTCCTGAGGGCAGAGGTAGCAAAATATTGAAAGGCAATTATAGCTGTTTTAAGTGGACAGAGCTCCTCCAGGCCTACACGGATTACATCCTTGAGTCTGAAGAGGAAGCAGTGAGGGAAGAAATAGGAAAAACCTTGGCAAGAGTTTTGAAATCTTGCCAAGCGTGGCAGTGACCCCAGAGAAAGGGACAGATGGCTAACTCAATTCCTGACACTAAGAAATTAGTAGGAGCAACATGCCCATAAAGTTGACTCCTGCTATGAGGAAGATTTTGGGATAATCAGCAAGGTTTTTCAATCATTTTCATCACTGTTGTGTGCATATTCTTATGCTTCCTAGAAAATGGGATGGACTAGATGATCTCTTGGCATCTACCGAAGTCTTGCATTTTTAATTTCTCTGATTTAAAATAACTTGGCAATGTCAGCTGTACTGTGAGAAGAAAATGAATTTTAAAATAAAGAGAATTTTCCTTCATCCTGCTATAGATACAGATCTATAAAACAACTTCATTGGGGGAAAAATCTGAAAAACAAAGATGATATGAAATATGTGAGTTATCATGCTGTATATAGCAAAGACAAGATAATAGTATATTTGAAGTCATTCAGATGGACTCTGAAGCATGGTGGGAGGGTGGAGGCAGAGAGGACCAACAGTCTAACATTTTCTACACATTCCCCTATTAGCTGTTGCCTCCTTTATGTTTCTGTTTTGAAATGCATCTAACAAGGTACTTAACTCCTACAGAAATTATTACTTCCTCAGACCCAGCTGAAAATACAGCTTAGTTCATATTCTGGTATTTAGCATCACTAAACTGAATAGTATTCAGGATAGGGTAGGAGAACTTTGTAAAAACCTCTTCTTGTCAAAGGAATTGCTCTCAAGTATCAATTAAGATTCCTTTCACTTAATGGAATGAAATATTCCATTCATTGTGACTGACAAATCATCCTGCAAAAACTGCTTCTGAAGATTGTGTTTCCTCTCTGATGAAAGAAGAAACAGACTTAAAAACGAAAGACTAGCAGGTAAAGACGTAGTATAAAAAAACAGCTTTTATTGACTGGATGAGCATAAATGCTACAACTCACAAATGATTACATTTCCCAAAATACCTTTACATGTACTGTCTCTTAGTTCAGTTATGGACAATTGATTTTCAGTAATTATTTTTGAAAGGCTTAGTAGTAATGATCTCACAAAGACGAGGAAGCAGGAAAACATATTGAGCTTTATCCTCCTGCATTAATATGTAGCTGGTGAAGAGGGCTTTAAACTAGAGATGCCGGTGGAGGGGAACCTCAATCCATCCCCCTCCTACCAGTTTGATGCCAGGGCCAGAAAGAGATGCCCAGAGCCTGGAGGAGGAACACAGGTCAGCAGGAGAGCACCTGAAGGGCAGCACAAAGGAACTCCAGCCAGTCAGACAGCTTCATCGGGGGCCCAACTTAAATGCCTCTATGCAAACGCACGTAGCATGGGGAATAAACAAGAGGAGTTAGAGACGTGCGCACGCCTGCAGGGCTACGACCTTATTGGCATCACGGAGACGTGGTGGGATGGCTCCTATGATTGGAGTGCTGGGATGGAGGGATACAGGTTCTTTAGGAAGGACAGGCAGGGGAGACGAGGAGGGGGTGTCACCCTCTAGGTCAGTGACCAGCTGGAGTGCATGGAGCTCTGCTTGGGGATGGATGAGGAGCTGACCGAGAGCTTGTGGGTCAGGATTAAAGGGAAGGCAGGGACAGGTGGCATTACAGTGGGGGTCTGCCACAGGTCACCTGACCAGGAAGACCGAGCGGATGAGGCCCTCTATAGACAGATAGGAGCAGCCTCACGCTCACAAGCCCTGGTCCTCATGGGGGACTTCAACCACCCCGACATCTGTTGGAGGGACAACACGGCAGGGCATAAACAATCCAGGAGGTTCCTGGACTGTGTCAATGATAACTTCCTTCTCCAAGTGATAGAGGAGCCAACGAGGAGAGGTGCTACGCTGGACCTTGTTCTCCCCAACAAGGAGGGGCTGGTGGGGAATGTGAAGCTCAAGGGCAGCCTGAGCTGCAGTGACCACGAAATGGTGGAGTTCAAGATCCTTAGGGCACCAAGGAGGGCGCACAGCAAGTGCACTACCCTGGACTTCAGGAGGGCAGACTTTGGCCTCTTCAAACGTCTGTTTGGTAGAGTGCCATGGGCCAAAGCCCTGGAGGGAAGAGGGGCCCAAGAAAGCTGGGTAATATTCAAGGATCACCTCCTCCAAGCTCAGGAGCGATGCATCCCAACAAAGGGGAAGTCAGGCAAAAACGCCAGGAGGCCTGCGTGGATGAACAAGGAGCTCCTGGACAAACTCAAACACAAAAAGGAAGGCTACAGAGGGTGGAAGCAAGGACAGGTAGCCTGGGAGGAATACAGAGAAATTGTCTGAGCAGCCAGGGATCAGGTTAGGAAAGCTAAAGCCCTGATAGAATTCAATCTGGCCAGGGACATCAAGGGCAACAAGAAAAGATGCTATAGGTACGTTGGGGATAAAAGGAAGATGGGGGAAAATGTGGACCCTCTCCGGAACGAAACGGGAGACCTGGTTACCTGGGACACGGAGAAGGTGGAGGTACTCAACGACTTTTTTGCCTCGGTCTTCACCGGCAAGTGCTTGAACCTCACCGCCCAAGTCGCAGAAGGCAAAGGCAGGGACTGGGAGAATGAAGAGCTGCCCACTGTGGGAGAATATCAAGTTTGAGACCATCTAAGGCACCTGAAGGTGCACAAGTCCATGGGACCCGATGAGATCCATCTGCAGGTCTTGAAGGAACTGGTGGATGAAGTTGCTAAGCCACTATCCATCATATTTGAGAAGTCGTGGCAGTCCAGTGAAGTTCCCACTGACTGGAAAAGGGGAAACATAACCCCCATATTGAAAAAGGGAAAAAAGGAAGACCTGGGGAACTACAGGCCAGTCAGTGTCACCTCTGTGCCTGGGAAGATGATGGAACAGATCCTCCTGGAAGCTATGCTAAGGCACATGGAGGACAGGGAGGTGATTCGAGACAGCCAGCATGGCTTCACCGAGGGCAAGTCCTGCCTGACCAGCCTAGTGGCCTTCTATGATGGAGTGACTACATCAGTGGACATGGGAAGGGCTACAGATGTCGCCTATCTGGACCTCTGTAAGGCCTTTGACACGGTCCCCCACAACATCCTTCTCTCTAAACTGGAGAGGTATGGATTTGATGGGTGGACTGTCCGGTGAGTGAGGAACTGGTTAGATGGTCACATCCAGAGGGTAGTGGTCAATGGCTCAACCTCCAGATGGAGACTGGTGAACAGTGGTGTCCCACAGGGGTCACTATTGGGACCGGTACTGTTTAATATCTTCATCAGTGACATAGACAGTGGGATCGAGGGCACCCTCAGCCAGTTTGCAGATGACACCAAGCTGAGTGGTGCAGTCGACACGCCAGAGGGACGGGATGCCATCCAGAGGGACCTGGATAAGCTGGAGAAGTGGGCCTGTGTGAACCTCATGAGGTTTAACAAGGCCAAGTGCAGGGTCCTGCACCTAGGTCGGGGCAACCCCCGGTATCAATCCAGGCTGTGGGATGAAGGGATTGAGAGCAGCCCTGCCAAGAAGGACTTGGGGGTACTGGTGGATGAAAAGCTGGACATGAGCCAGCAATGTGCGCTCGCAGCCCAGAAGGCCAATTGTATCCTGGGCTGCATCCAAAGAAGCGTGGCCAGCAGGTCGAGGGAGGGGATTCTGCCCCTCTGCTCTGCTCTGGTGAGACCCCACCTGGAGTCCTGTGTCCAGCTCTGGAGCCCTCAGCATAAGACATGGAGCTGTTGGAGCGGGTCCAGAGGAGGGCCACAAAAGTGATCAGGGGGATGGAACACCTCTCCTGTGAAGAAAGGCTGAGAGAGTTGGGGTTGTTCAGCCTGGAGAGGAGAAGGCTTTGGGGAGACCTTATTGCAGCCTATAAGTACTAAAGGGGGCTTATAAAAAAGATGGTGGCAAACTTTTTAGCAGGGCCTGTTGCGACAGGACAAGGGGGAATGGCTTTAAACTAAAGGGGGGTAGATTGAGACTAGATCTAAGGAAGAAATGTTTTACGCTGCGGGTGGTGAAGCACTGGCACAGGTTTCCCCGAGAGGTGGTGGATGCCCCATCCCTGGAAACACTCAAGGTCAGGTTGGAGGGGGCTCTGAGCAACCTGATCTAGTGGAAGATGTCCCTGCTTATTGCAGGGGGGTTGGACTAGATGATCTTTGGAAGTCCCTTCCAACCCAAACTATTCTATGATTCTGTGAATATACAGGGAGGTTATTTACTGCTAATAACTAGAAGACAATGAAAGTTCTTTGCAGGAGAGAAAGTGATATCTCATAACTGGGATTTTTTTATACATATTTTCTTTTTTTCTGACACCATGTCATAGCAATATTGTTGCATCAATACTAAATATGTTCATTTCCAGATTTTTTTTTTACTTTGCTAAGGGAAAAAAACCTGCTAAACCTACCTTCTTTCCTATACAGTGGCTTATCTTCACCAAAAAGGTTGCAGAATATTGCTTCTACCCAGTAAAGTGTTAGAATAACTGTTCCTTTCCAGGAGGAAACTGCCTACTGAGGTGGAAACTATAAATTTAAACCTTCTCAGACTGAGAACAGAATCTGGCTCTTGCACTTCCTCTTGTCTGAATACTACAATCACCTTTTTGTTACAGAAAAACTGGGTAGCAACACTTCTTCTGGTCATGTTTTAAAGGGCAAGCTACAGCTGTGATCTGTTACTTCAGATGGTACCTGGCATTTCTCCAGAGAGAATCCTTGTCTTTGGTTTCAGATACATCGAGAAGTCTCTTGGAGTTGGCCTAAAGAGCTCAAAGCAGGCTGGAATTTCAGAAACTGGGATTTCTAAGTAGCTTCTTGCTTAGCATGTGAGGTTTCTCACTGTGTGTGACTCTTCTCAGTCATCATGTAAAGAAGGGACGGAATCTAGTCCTGTGTCTTTAATTCAACAAATTAGATGGTGCAATGTCTACTTCGTATCATTCTAAGTTTCTTTTATTCAAATTACTCTTTAGTTGTGGAAAGAAGTACATGAAATCATCTGTGAACAAAAACTCTATGAAGCTGTTGGATCACTAATGAGATAATCAGTACTCTGGGCTTTGCAATACTCCAGGCTTTGTAATTCTGACAGCAGTCTGTCTATGTCCATCAGTCTTCCTTGTAACTGTTCTCTAAGTATAGAACTAGCTGGGACTTTTTTTTCTTTGCCTTCTCATGCTTCCATCTTTGTAAGATTTTTGCTTGCTTCATTGCATATATTTATGCATAGAGTCTGACTGATAGGCAATAAAATTACCCACTGGAAATAAAAAAAACCACAAACCCAGATCCCAGAAAAAAGCTGTTGAAATCTTAGTGGAATCACTGGTGCAAAGTTGGTACATTAACATCAGGTCTTCCTTGAAAATAAGCTAAGGTTGAATGCAAGTAATTCATCATTCAGATTCTTTAACTGGTGCTTGCAATCTTGAGATCATTTGCCTGTTCCCAACTAGACAGAATTCAAATCCAATCTGTAACAATAAACTGTGACTTTGAATGGATCAATCACAATTGGTTCTCTTTGTTACTTTAATTGAACCACCTCGTAATTACTGAAGTATTTATTTTTAATTATCAGTTCTCATTTGTTCTGAATGACTGTATTCTGCTTCATTCCTCCAAGAACAATTTAGAAATATAATATGGAAACCTCAGTAGGTTCCACTGTGGAAAAATAATAATGAATTTAAGAAGCGAATAAAGAATAATGATCATCCCAGAGATATAGCTGTTAAAATATCAGGGAAAATTATATTTCCAAAGTAAAGCATTACTTTTCACCCTTTAATAAAAGTGTCACTATCACATCATGAATATTCCTAATGGTGTTAATCCACCAAGGCTCTCCCTCAGCTTTATCTGTCCTTCTGAGCTTAGACAGTCAAATGCAACGCTCTATTCCTAACCTGACATCAAAGCTCTCTTATTCCTGTGAGTATATAGGTCAGCGACTATTCCAGAAATGAGTCAGTTGCCTATTTCATTTAAGTTCCCCTAACATTTTTACTGTTAGTTTAATGAAAAGAGAGAAATAGATTGGTTGGGCACTGCAGTAAAATTTCAAGGTAGTATGAGCTTAGCTAAATTTACAGTATGGAAAACTTGTCTTGGCTTTTACCACAGCTCAGAATATGTTCTTGACTAACTATTTTTGAAGCAAAACAAGAAGTCTGTCTAGAAGAAACAACCTTTCCCAAAGGTGGATGTAGTGATATACACACCTCCTCCACCTCCACTTTTGTGGAAATGCCTGTCATCAGACAGAATAGTTCATTCTTCTGAAAGGTGTTCACAATGAGTAGACGAACATAAATATTTTCAGAGGTTCTCTGCTAAGCAGTGTCTTTTCCATGGTCATTTGAGAGGCTATTGTCTGTGTCAGAGCATCCAGTTTCCCAAAGCTGTATGTTGATGCCCATTAGCTGCTTGGTTACACTGATAACATCGGGTAACGCAGTACTGGGGGAGGCATGGGCACCAGCAGTTGCAGTGCTCTGGCTGTTCAAGTGCGTCTACTTGTCACTGGTTTAAATGAGACATCAGGAGTCACCATATGAAATGTTAGAAGGACCAATATGGGAGCTAAAAATACTGCTGTGTTGTTCATGTCATCCAATTTTCTGCCTGTGGAAAAGGCCAGAACACCTCTCTGAAGTTTCGCTATCTCACACTTGATTGTTCCACTGCTTTCATCAAAATGGTGGAACAGTAAACTTGTTGTGACTCAGTACTCATCCACGCTATTTCTTTGCTTAATTGGTATTTTTGGAGACAATGTACTTTACAATATATATTATTTCATTATGAGACTGACTATTTTTTATTTGTTTTCACAGGGACATAAATTAAAGCAAAGCTGTGGTTTTTGTAATGCTCCAAAGTGCTCCATTGTGGCCACTCTGAAATAGGCTGACCTGCAGGGAGGTAATTCTCCTTCTGGGAGCATCTTGATGATCCTTATGGGTCTGTTCCAACTCGAGATAGTCTATGATTCTATGATCACTTAGTACTACCTCTTTGCTTTCCCTCTGTCACAGTTAAGGGCACAAATAACACTCCATGTATTTTCTGAGCTGAGGAAGCAGTTCTCTTTCTGGTAAAGTTGCACATCAGGAAAACATTTCTTGACAGTCATGGTAATTAGTTGCCAATGATAAGGCCCTGAAGGCATTTGATTCACTGTCACTAAAGGTCTCCAAGAGTAGATTATGTACAAAGAATGAGAGACAAACATAGATACGATCCCTTTCCTGCAGAGGGCAGAGAGAGACGATCCAAGTCCATCAGGTCTTTTTCATTGCTATTATGTATAATTAATTCCGGAAAATAATTTTCCTCCCCTCTACAGCTAACTTGTTTTCTGGGGGCCTTGTGTTTCCCTTTCTCTCGCTTAGATCATTAACTGTTTGTTTTCCTTTCCCGATGTACACGTTTAAATTCCATTGATGTTAATGGAAAATACATGTGCAGTGGATAATAAACATGTAAATATTTGGATTCTGCTAACACTCCTCCCTAGGGCATAATGGTAAAAATGTTATAGGAAAATACATTTGTCTAGAAGCACAGAAGGAACAAATTTGATGTGTCTCCTTTTTCCCACCACAGTGAGATAAAGAAACAGTAGAAAGTGTCTTTTGGTTCTCTTTAGATAAATCTGTTCACATAAAAAGAAATAGAAATTTTAGTATTACTCCAGCAACTGTGTTTGAGGAACATGGCTTAGTTCTGCCTAGCAGGGATAGACATGACGTTGGTGTATTTGTTAGCTTCTTGGAAGGAGGGAAAGGCTCTTCATTAGAAGCCTGGCAGAGCTATAATGCAGAAAGATGTGGATGCAAGCACCTTACTGAGACAACTAAATTAGGAGCATGGCCACTTTTTGCTTCATCTGTCATCAGTGATGGACAAGATAATCATGACTTCAGGGCAACTGAGGTCACAGGAGAGATGAATCCTGTTTGGGGGTGGGTGTCTTAAAAGCTATTAACAAATATATGGTTTGTTGTTTCTCTATATAGCATAATTCTGCTACTGTACCACAACACTTAAATGGTATCACTAATATTTCAAATTTTGGCCCTGTTTTTCTACTTTTATTGCATTAGGACTGGAAGGGACCATCTATGTCAGCAAGTCCAGACCTTAACAACTATAGGAAATACATGAGATGGCTTAGTTTGGAAGATCTTATTCTGTATGTCTCTGCAAACCCCTCTCCAGCACCTTATGGCAGATGCCAAAGATCCGTAGTATGAGAGCAAAAGCTGCAATGACAAAGTGGCACAGAAAGTGGAGACTGAGCGGAGACTGTGACTGCCTGAGAAGGTGCTGGGACTCATTAAACCCTCTAGATGATCCTGGATAGGAAATCATGACCCATGCTGCAGAGAAGTAAAAAACAAGCACAACAACCGTCCTTGCTAATATGATCCAGGGAATCAAATATGCAGCCAGATCTGGTGATCTGAGTGTGTAAGCAAGCTACACAAATTTCCCCGTACAACTTAACCACTGGAGAGAATGCAAGGTTACAGGGACACAAGAGCAACCTGCCTAGGTCTGACCAATCTTCTGCATCTTGGGAGAAGGTGAGTGTGTCCTCACACCCCTCATCACTATCTCTGAAGCCAAATCAGGGGATCAGCCGAGCTGGGAAGTATGGAAATAGGAGAGTATAAAAGAAGTGACAGCAAGCCAATCTGTTTTCAGACTCCTGTGCATACAGCAAAACACCAGATAGCCCAGGTTTCATTAGGGGACCAACCCAAAGGCAGATGCTTTCCTGCCCTGCAGGTTGCTTGGGAAAAGGGTTTGTATATATTTGTCAGGGGGATGAAGGGGATCTGTCAGGGCAGCGAGGCATATGGCAGCGTTCTGTGACACTAATCTCTCAATGAAGCAGTGGCCATTAAGGAGCCTATGCCGTTCGGATCCATCTGGCAGCTGCTTCTGGGTGCCCTCGGGCCCTCCAGTCCACACCAGCTGACGTGGAGTGTGGGAGAGCTGCGCAGGGCCTTTGGCACCGCTATTCCACTGCCTCTGCCGGGCCGCGCTCGGGCAGGGAGAGGAAGGGAGCCCAGCCCTCCATCCCTTGCCACGTACAGTGGAACAGAAATAATTTCTTTTTTAGAAATCTCGTAGGACTGCATTTTTTTGCTGGAGAAATTCAAACTAGCATGAATGTAAAGATTTGTAGCAGCATGTAGCACTTTTTTTTTGCATCCGCTGAAGCCTCTGGGGTACCTGGCTGAGTGAGGAACAAGCACTTTTCTTTAAATCCAGGGATCTCTTACATGGCCAAAGTTCTAACTACCAATATGCCTGTCTCCCCTAGGGCTAGCTACTGGCAGCAAAACTATAAAAACAAGGTAACTTTTCACTCCCTTTTATCATTTCCCTAACCCCACCCTCCTGCAAACCAGCCAGTGGGAAGAGGAAAATACTGGCACTCCTTTTCCTGAAGGGACAAAAACAGGAGTAGGAAATAGCTGGGCAACTTTGTGCCCCATTGGCAACTGTAATTCCCCAGAATACATATGGTTATCATAGTGATGATAAGCAAGCTACAAAAATTCACATTTCACATTTTTATTTTTTATTAAATTTGTAGATATTTTTTCCCCTAGCAATGCAACAGATGTGTGAAATTGGGAACAAACTGACTGAAAATTGCAGAACACTTTTATTGGCAAGGACATTCAGACAGCTACAGAAATGATAAACAGTTTTCTGGACAACATTATTTAAATCCCTTTGGCAGTGTACCATCCTTTTTGAAGAAGGGCCACAGGATTCCTTGAGTGCACTAAAGTACTATTGCAACTATCATTACTGTTATGAACTTGCACGCTTTCAAAACATTCTCAGTGGCATTTAAAGTGTATCTTTACATAATCTAAGACATAGTCAATCTTAAGAAAATGATAAATAGTAGTGATTGCAGTTCCAAAGCAAGTCAGGGGAAAAAGAGCATATTTGAATATTCATAGTCAGACTCCTAATGATTAAAAAGGAGCAATTTCCAGTTTTCTCTCCAGTGGTCTCTTCAGTCTGTGTTTTAAAGAACAAAAACTTTTAAAAATGAAACAATAGCTTGACAGTGTTCACCTAGAAGCTGTGCCTTGTTTTCTTGAAAGAAAAGCTCAGTATTTTATGGGGTAAGAACTAGAGGCAAACAGGAAGCCTGTATACAAGCTACTTGACCCAGTACATCCATAAAGACTGAAGATATAACTGGTTATTTATTTCTCCTGAAAAAGTTCACTGCTAAAGGAAGCAAATTAGAAATACTTTTTGTCAGTATTTTCTAGTAAAAAACCCAATATCTGTTCCACATCCTTCCACAAAACCTTTACTTTTTTTTGACAGAGTCACTTCTTGGTTGTGGGAGAGGGAATTAAGAGGGTAGGAAAAGATTGGCAAAAGGTAAATAAAAGTCAGATAAATTGGATACTTTTTACACAGAAAACAAGATTTGTCAAAATATTTCCCTTCTTCCCTAAATCACTCCTGTGACAAGTTTTGAGCCTTCCTAGTTATAATACATACACAACGACAAACTGCTTGTGCATATGGATCCCTCTTCCAAGTTGCTCTTGTTGGTTAGTGTAATTCTTTCTGGCTTTTAGCAAGCATAATCTCCTTTAATTGTGAGCCTTCCTTAATGAAGACTATTCTTGAAACTGTCATTTAAAACAAGCCATTAATTGTTTTCCACCCCCCATTAAATATAATAGGAAGCTATACCATTAATTCTATCACTGCTAAATCCCTACACTGCCAGATGCTGAAGCAGAATGGGACTATGGATTACAAAACATATGGATTTATTTACACTAGGTAACTTCTTTATTAAAATATCTTAACACAGTCATTACAGAGACTTCTTTCCCAAGCCCCTGCTGTCACACTCCGCTCTGCTCAGGAACACACACCACATCTGCTTTTCACATATGCTCTCCAGCCCCAGTCCACCCACATGGGCCCCATTTGCAGCAGTATGTGCCCCTCCTCCCGAGCCTCAGATGCAGACACACAATGGGGCTGTAGCACTAAGAGAAGTACGGTGAGTTCACGTCGGCCTTGGCTGGCTTGGAGAATATGCCTAGACCATCCTTGTTCCAGTATAGCTGGTCTTCAGTGATAGACTCTCCAGCTCGCGCTGACTATGCAGGGCCTTCTGTGATAGCAGTTCTCCCCAGAAACAATGCAGCTTATCCAACATAAAACTGCCAAGGCAGATTTTTCACTGGTGATCCCATGACTGGGGGTTTCTAACCCATTAAATAAAATTAAAAAAAACAATCCCACACCTTCCTCTCTCCTTTCCTTTAAGCCACAAGTGCCCGAACTGTAGACTAATGCTAAACACAGTCCTTTGCTACTGGGGAGCAAGAAAAGAGAAAGACCTTGGGATGAACTACCTGTTTCCTCTTTCCTTGAAAACTGCTCACCTTTCTGAGCAGTGTAAGAAAGGTGCCTGTTGGAACAGATAGATGGATTATTCTGAAGCTTTCAGTTTGTGTTTGGTTTGCAAAGGTCTGATTTTCTAGCTGCAAGAGTAAGCGTGCCCTTCCCCTCCCTATGTAGTTTGTTCTAATTCTGCAAATAGATAACCAGTAAAAAGTGGAAAATATTCTTAAAACGTAGACTCTTTGTTTCCTACCTGTCTCCTCTTTCCTTAGTTACAGACTGTCTTTTCCCTATGGGCAGCATGCTTTTGCCTGATTTTCTAATTCTCCACCCCTTCAGTGATTTTTTTTTTCTTTCTGGGTTATCATCTTTGAGCCAAAAATGTGTGACCTCTTTTTTTATTAACAGAAAACACATATTCTAACAAAGGACTTTTGAAACTGCCTCCATAGCAACCAAGGATTCTTTATAAAAGAGGATGTTTAAGATCTCCTCATTGCTTAACAATGTGTTGCAAACCACAGCCCCCGTTCTAATGAACTACATTTACAGTGCACACCTCATCCCCATCTCCCCACATTAAAATGCTAAAGATCCAAAGTAATACACTCTAAAATTAGGAAAGAAGCAATTAAGGCTTTTTACTAAGGCCATTCTATTTTTTCTCCCCACCTTTACCCTCTTCTCAGTGGCACCAGGTTCCTAGTACCAATCCCACCTTCATATCTGAGCTGTCAGTATGAATTGCTTCTCCCTAGTGCACCTCTTTTGAATCCCTTTAGTCCAGCCATTTCCACAGGTTCAGCATACATCCATTATCATTTTCTATTCACAAACTCTCCACTTAACCTCAACCCAGTCCCCAGGTCTTCTCTCACCTGGTTCCCAGCCCTGCCTAAGATTCAAGCCAGGTTCTATTCCTTCCTCCACTCCCAGTCTAGTCTCTTACCTTGCCCCTCATCTAACTCCTTTTTTAACTCCTTGTTCAGTCTTCATTTTCTCTGTCCCACCACCTCTTGGCTCTTGCTCCCATCCTCTGCCTTCTCTTGTCTGGGTTCATGAGCCCTTTTGCCTTCCTGTCTCCTATTCTTTGTCCACTCAATTCCAATTGTCCAGATGGAAAATTATTCCAGTGTAATTGCTCCTAACCTGAGTTCTGTCTTCCTTTGTTGGTCTATCTATCAAATGGTCCCACTTGCTCTAACAGGCTCTTCACTCTGGCCTCTTCTTACTTAAGCAGTTCTTTTGTTTTATCAATTAAGTTTATTATTGCTTCAAATATTGGAACATTCTTCTTAACTTTTTATCATTTATAATATCACTAGCATGGATTCCAATATAGTTTTATTTACAAATGTCTGGTAGATGGCAGCTCCTTGCTTACTGTCTAATAAATAGAAAATGTATTTAATCATTTTATATTCAAAATCTATCAGGGCAGGAAGAAGACAGGAGAATCGGCAACAATGAGCTGTTAGTGGAACTACCTTCCAAATACAGGCATTACAGGCAAGTACTTAAACTTCAGCAGTGTGGATATTTCTTCTCTCTTCATTCCTCTTACTCCTCTGATGTGAACCACTAAGGCTTAGTTTCATTATGTTTTTTTGGGGGTGGGGAAGTCTTCTTTTTATGTACTCCTATTACCACATCTTGACAGAGTTTAGCAACGAACATACACATAAACAGTGATGGTGTGCTTCAAATGGGAACATTTAAAAGAATCAAATGGGGCTTAAACAAGAAAGTAGGTATTAATGATGCGGGTCTTTACAAACCCTACCAACATGATGAAATAAATGGAAGTAATACTAATGAATTATTACAAAAGAAATGTGCTTTACATACATCAAAACAAAGCTTTGCAGAACACGCAGGTAATATCAATAAATTGCCAACAGTAGCAGTGTCCAAAAATATTGACTGAGAATTAGAATTAACATCTAACACAGACCAGATGTTAACCCACAAGAGCATTGGACATATTAACATCAATAGGCTTCCACATGGAACAGTAACCATTTTTCATTAACAACAAAGTAAGTTGTCACTGAGCTGTGCTTATGGTGCTAACTGATACTTCCATGTTGGGCCTTCTTCATAGGGGGTTAAAGCAGGATACAGGATACAACAGATTTCCAGAGGAAATTAATTAATTCAAACCATTTACAGCATGTTGACGAGGTTAGGTTTACAATGCGGTCACTCAGCTTAGATAAAAGCACACACAGGTTTGGCTGATCCCAGGATTTAAGAAGGGAGGGAGGAAAAATAAGAATTAAAGACCTTCTAATGCCAACAGTTTTCCTTCCCCCCCCATAGCAAATAAACACGTTGTTCTTCTCTATGCACACATAGTTGAATATTACCAAGTTTTAGAGTAGCTTTTGCAAATCTTCTTGAGACCACTTAGCTCAAAATGTCCCAAATCATACTGTGAGGAAAAAACAGGTACTTATATAATTCCAAAAAGATTTAAATCTTAAAATTTTGAAGATGATAATCTTTGAATTCTGCTTCCTTCATTTGACTTCTTAAGCAAACCTCAATGAAGACAATCTCATGTCATATGTAAAGTCATTTCAGCTGATGGAAAGAAGATAGCACTAGCTGTACCATCATGTGACCTTTTCTAGATTAAGATAGCTAATGATAGTGCTGTAAGGGTGGAAGTGGATTTTCCGTTTCAGTATCTTAGAGATCTTTCAAAGGGATGTTTTGGCTTTTTTTGATGGCATAAACAGAAATTAACAGCGTTCTCTGAATGCTACATGCTGCCTGAACAGCCATCAGTCCCTCTTAGAAAGAAACCACAGGTATAAGTAGGTGACCATTCAACCGCTTTGATTCTGTGAAAGCCGTCTTTGGTACCTCTTCTCTCAGTACAGTATCACACATACCTAGGACATCACCTGAGAAGTGGCTACAAAGCCACACTGGCACAGTTCAAAACTACTGTTTCTTCTCTCATTTTGTCTGTGGGAGCTTTGGACTGGATTTACTTGGATTTACTCACAGTAACAAAGCTTTTAAATTTTTTCCTCTCCACTCTTTTTCCTCCCATGGTACTCTTTATTTCTGTCTTTGTGCTGGTCTACATAACCAACTAGATATCTATGCATCCATATAGCTGAGTTGTTTTCCATTCCTTTGCACTTAAACAAATATCAACAGTGAAATAATTCCTGTAGTTTTTAGAGACCATGTTCAAACTGGAGAAACGGACTTTTGGGTGAGGGAAAATTCATGAATGAGGAATTTTTCGGAGTGTCAAGTAAAAGCTCTTAAGAAGTGAAGTTTTGTGACATATTTTGAGCTTTTCATCTCCCAGCCAAGCCAGAGATGTCTTTATTCACAGAAATCACTTTTTTCTTCCTAGAATTCTTCTGCTGGGGTACATGGAGCAAAGAACTGATCCACTTTGAGGCCCAAGGCCATCATTTTTGCATGAAACCTAGGAACTGGTGAGCTTGCAAGAATCCGTAGCAGCCGAGTCATGAAAAAACCAGACCACTGTTTAAAGCTGCAAGACTCCATTCCTTGTTTCTGCAATGAGATTTAGAGACCCTGAGGTGCAGTACACCAGTCTGGATGGATATAATGCAATCGCTGACTGTTAAATCTAATTAGAAGAAACATGGTTCCCTAGGAAGCTATAGGGGTTGGGAAAGAAAAGAGGAAAGGAGTTTTTGAAGCTGACTACAGCTGGTTGCTCTTTAGAGTCTGATGGTCTCAATTTAAGGCAGAGGGTCTACCTCCATGAAGTGTCCTGATGCAATCTGGTACCAACATGCTGTCCTGAGAGTGGGTGAAGAATAATTCCAGCAGTGAAGGAGCAAGAGATCATGAGATGCAGTGCAGAAGTCCAAAGAGGAAATGAAAGACAATTATTTAGTAGTTGGGTCCTGAGAGAGTTGAAGTGATCCATGTGGTTACTGGACTTGACATCCCATGAGATATATATCCTGCCAGCACTCTAAACCCAAGATGGTATGGAAAGCTTGCTGAGGGTCATCTGGCCCAGTGGCAACTACTTCATGCTGCTGCTCATCCATGTAGGAACTCGTGATAGTACCAGGAATAATACTGAATAGATGAGAAGTCATCATCTACCTCTGGGAAGGAGGGTGAAAGAACTGGACTCAGATGGTATTTCGGTTAGACCTTCTGGGAGAGGGTAAAAGTCTGCGGAAGGCACAGATGTATCCTGAAGATGAAGCCACTGCTGAACATATGGTGTCATTGGGAGGGTTTCAGACTTCTTACAGTTATGTTGAACTCGTGATGAATGGGGAAAGTGGTGAAGCTACTGTTACATGGCAGTTACCACACTTGATGAGTGGTGGTTCATAGTGAATCTGGAAGAATATATTCAGTTTCGGACTAAATGGTCTATCCTGGATCAGAAAACATGCAAAGTTTTTGTGATAATGGGAAGGAAAGAATAAAGTAATTTTATTAAAGTTGCAAATGACACAAGCTGAGAAAGCTTTAAGTACACTGTAGAAGAGAATTCAAGTTCAAAATTATCTCAGAAAATCAGAGAATAATAGAATTATTCAAGTTGAAAGGGGTTTAAGGAGGTCACCTGTCCAGCCTCTGGCTCATTGTGGGGCTAACTATAACATTAGATCAAGCTGATCAGGGCCTTTCAAAATCTACATACAGAAAAAAGATGCAGTTCTACAAGGACACACACAAAATTCTTCTCTGCAAGTACAAACTGAAAAATGTCTGGCTAAACAAAAAGATCTGAGAGTTACTGTGGCTCACAAGCTGGACATGAGTCAAGAATGTTATGCTTTTCTGAAAAAAGTAAATAGGAGTGTTATCTCTAATTCAGCTGAAATATTTGCTGTATTTGGCACTAGTAAGGTGTCAGCTGGAGTACTAATGCCTGATTTTGTGTACAGTTCAAGAGGGATGTGGACCAACTGAATAATGTATTGTGATTACAACAAGGGTTTCTAATTAACACAAGGGAGATTAGCTCAGATGACAGGAAAAACCTCCTAACAGAAAGGTTAGTGCAGCACTGGAACGCATTGCCTGGGCAGGTTGTGAAGTTTCAGTCACTGCAGGTTATTGAAAAACAAGTCGGACAAGAACCAGTCAGGAATGACATAGAAATATCTGATCTTCTCTTTGGGCATAGGAAGGGAAAAGATGGCCAGTTAAGGCCTCCTCCTATCTGTAATTTCTAAATTTGTCATTCAGATTTAATGAAGAATTAAACCCTGTGACACTGAATTGTTTAGATGTATCCCTTGGAGACAACAACCAGGTTATTTCTTTCTGATCTGGATACAGTTGTTGCTCATATGTGGATGGTGCCTGTTCTGCCTAAGTCTTAATGAGCTGGATTTGCCAAGATCCATTATTCAAAATATTTCAGCTCACAGCCCCTTACTTTAGAAGATACAAAGTGCTCATGTGAGCATCTCTGCAAGCAAATTAAAGTGGGGGTAATAACTTCTGCAAAAGGGGCAGTAATGACCAGCTGGATGTGGGCTAGTATACGGTAACTTTTTACGGGCATACCTGTTTGAGTAAGGCACATCTGTACACATACTTAACGATTGCTTGCAGCTTTTATGTATAATTCAGCACACTGGGACAAAATAATTTGGTATCCTGTAATGAAAAATTACTCATCCTTTTCCAAAAGTGGGCACTTTTTGCTTCAGTAAATATCAAACATAGGTAAAGTATTATAACATTCAGTGCATAAGAACTAGAATTAGACCTGAGATACACAAAAAATGCAGCACATGCTTCCTCAGGTTTACAAGACAAAGTAAAGCTTTTCTTTCTGGAATTTGGAATCTCGGGTTCTTTTTCTTGCTTACTTTCCTTTGAATAAACTTTGTGTGAAGAAACGATGCTTCCCAGCAGCTGGCATAGCACTGAGAGCTGGGAGTTCAGGGTTCTCTTCTAGGGGCAGTAATTGACTTAATCTGGGATTTGGGCCAAGTGACCTAATATCTTTTTGCCTTTTCCACAGCTTTTAAATCTTCAATACACTTTATTCTTTCAGAGAAAGGATGATAGGAGCTATCTAAGAAAGCAGATGTTGCTCGTGCTGTTCTCCTGCTCAAACGCAGCAGTAAGCGCCACTGCTTACTAAAAACCTAATTTTAGTTAGTGCCATCCACCATCTCCAGCCATACTGCTAGCCAGTCTTCTAGATCACTACTAAAGCAATATTGTAATTTGTTTAGGACCTTGTCCTCAATAAGAGGAATATAAATGAAATATTAATATTTTCAATAGCAATGAAGATAATATAATAATAACAATAAAAATAGTAATTATTCATATGTATTAGCACAGCCTCATTCATATCACTGCCTCCTACACTGATTTTCTCTTTCTTTTTCATGGCTATTACCCTTAACACCTGTAACCAGACCTGGAAAACATGCTGTCTGACAGTAGCGATGAAAGAACCTTTACTTATGTTTTATTGAAGTGACTGTTTGTTAGAAGATAGTCTTAAAATGGTTTCTACAGTAATAAAAAACTGACATGAGTTTCCTGAGTTTATTCATTTTTATAAAAAGTAACTTCAATCCTCATTAAACATAAATAAGCAAAACAATGTTGACAAAAATTATCTTAAACAAAGCACATAGAATCAATTACATGACATACTGCGGATGTTTAAAACTTACAATGTAGTCTATTCAACTTTAAAGAGGTTGAGTACTACTTTTCTCAGAAACAAAGATGGAACATTATCATCCAGTGAATAAAACAGTGTTTCAACAAATAGAAATATGAGACAAGCCAAAAAGCAGACAAACAAAATCAACCTAAGCATCTCTCCCTTCTCTTTTGTATTATGGTGAAATGTAAATATGAAGAAGCTGCACCTGACATCCAAGTCCACTATAGCCCAACTATAAATGAAAACCAGTACTTTTACTGTTACAATGAAAAATAATGCTAAAGTATATTAACAGATTTTCAAAATAACAGTGACCAAAGAATGCATGCATTTAATATAATGAAAGTAAACATATTACCAGTGTTCATACTTATAAAAGTTTTCTGAAAAATTCCCACTTACATGAACAAGCAGAATTTCTTTTGCCAATGCCTTCTGTGTCTTTGGGAATAAGGCTGGAAAAACTTAGTGGGTCATAAAGCCCTGTTCCCTGTTGTTACAGGCAACTGAAACCTGTTTATAAATGCTGCAAGACTCATTATAAAATGGGCTAAGATTTCTCACCCCCTGTTTCTGCTTGAAAGCTGTTCCTGATATTAGAAATCTCCTAACTTCTAGTTTAAAAGTGTTCATGACCATTTTGCACCTTTTTATTACTGTGCCAACAGTATCTTTTAGCTTACTGGCTCTTTTTTTCTCCCTGATGGTTTTCACCATATGTGCTTACAGATATTTATGATTTTTCATATATATTATCTCCACTTTTATTTTACAGATCTGTGTAGAGGTTATTCCCCAAGTTTGTTCTAGTTTAAATTCGCAGTTCTTGAACATGGACTGGATCCAGTATTTCAGAGGAGGATTTTCTAGCACTTTATATAATGGCATCAACACGTCTCTATTTCTATCACTTTGCCTGAAGCGCGCTAGGATTATTTTTGCCTGATTATAGTCATGTGACACTATTTGATTGAATAAGGATATTCAGGTCGTTTTTGCCTTCTGCTATTTCAAGTTGATGAAAACTTATTTTATAGAAGAATTCTTTTTAGGACAGAACTTTTGATGATAAAATTACATCCTACATCTTGTTCTTCTCTGGGCTTTCTGAGGTGACTGACAGAAATGACAGAGGTGATGGATGGACATTAAGGCATGTTCCTTACTCGTTTGCCTGAGGTAGTCCAGGTAACCAATGTGTCCTCAGTGATGGAGGTGCCTTAGATAACTGAGCTAACACAGATTTCCTCCTTGCTGTGTCATGAAGAACCACCTAGTACAAAAATCTGTGTTTTTCATAGGTAGGCCCAGTTAGTCCATTAGTCGTGTGCACAAACTATTTTTATATAGAATAAATAAAATTAGGCACAGAATAGGACCTTGAGAAGCTATGTTATAAATCTCATTTCATCCCAAAAGTTTTAACCAGTACTTCTTTCTCTTTCAGCCAGTCCAGCTTTGTCCACCTTCAATTCTTCTAACAACATCTGTGTTCTGTTCTCCCATTATAATTTCAAGCATTACGCTGTACAGAAGGTTTGTTTCCTCATTGTAGACATATCTTGAAAATTGGGTTCTTTTTGTTGTTTGAGTACAGGGTAATTGTTTGAGATCTCTGGTGTGGGAGAGAGAGTAGCTAGTTTTAGTTATCTAGGATGAAGACAGTTATGTCTCAGCTAGTTGTCTTTACTCCCTTCATAGTCACTGGGAAGAAATTGGCACACTTATTGTGTTTAATCTCAGTGTAAACTAGACTTTAAAATAGACCAGGTGAGTCATACCCTTACATCCCTCCAATGACGAGCTCAAAGAGAATTACTAGATCAGGTGTAGATGTCTCCATTTTATGTTTAAAGCTAGTGGAGATAACTCTTACTGTACACATTTAAGATCTCCCAGTCATCTAAACAGGCAGAGTTTTCCCAAACTGCTCTTCTGAATAGTCTTCTAAATTCCTCCAAAACAATGCCTTAAAAGTAGTTTTATAATACTGGGTAATGGTGCTATTGGAGACAATGATTAAGAAAAAAATCTTGGACAAATTCAAGGCGATCATGGACTACAAAATTTTTGGCTTAAGGGTAGAATAGGCTGCCCTTGCACACAACTCAACTGACATATATACTCAACTGACATATTAATAATATATAGGTTTATATGTGTAAGTATATAAAACAAGAGCGTATTATGATACCTCCAAATCAATAAAGATGAAAGAGATGAAGAAAGAGTCTCACTCATAAATGAATTTTGTAACTCTCCTGAAATTAACAGATTTACATTAACATAAAATGGGTGTAGTAGGTCAGATTAGCTCTTCTGTCAATAATAGCATGTTATGCGATGATTATCAAATAATTTATCATCAGGTGGTACTATGTAGTTACAAGTAAATGAAAGGAAGTTTGGGAATTATGAAGAACAATAAGGATTTGTATACAATAAAGCTGTGGTTTTTCAAAGGTTGTAGAATGCATTAAATAATAAATAATAAATTGAATTTTGTAAATACAACAAATTAAGCTAAGACCTTCTTAGATATTGATTTCACAACTTTGAGAACTTAATCTGGCTGACATTCTGGAGATATATTTTTGCATGTTCTTATAGGATAACAAGACAATATAGAATACGGACTGAAAGAGATATACACAGAACTGCGCGTACACCTGTGAGTATGGAGCATGGGAACCTTATAAGATATGTTCCATTATGCTTGTAGGAACTAGTTGGTAGCTGATCCATTTTTCAACTGTTATTGAAATGGCTGATATTATATTCACTAATATTCCACCTGTTCTGGATTTTTGTGTTCTAAGGAAATTATCTTTTCCACTTCCCATAACATATTTCAGCTTTGTGAGCTAACCATAACCTATCTTTTTGTGCTGAAGCAATGAATGAATTTATTATTATTATTTTTATTGATCTTACCTTGAATTTTCCAGAAGTAAAGTGGGTAAAGTTCTTAAAGTGTTCTTTGCATGGGAAGCTTTTCATGGCAGAAATATTTTACTTCTCTGACATAGTGCCTCTGTTACGCAACACATATTAATATTCTTAATTCTGCCTGATTTTTTGTTAAAGAGGAACTGCTTTTTGGAACAGTATAACTACTGTTGCATTCTTTTACACCAGTGTAGAAAAATGCCATGTACATAGATTAAATGAGTGTTATCCATTCCCAGCCACAGACCAGAGAGGTGATATATTTTACTCACTTTAGAAGTTTGCGTCTGAGACCTGGCTTTTCTTTGAAGCAGGAAAAAACAAACTAAGAAACAGTTAAAAGAAATATATAACACTCAGTTTCCAGCCCTTGCTCACTACTAAGTATACAAAGTTACAGGAAGCAGATAAAATCTCTTCTTCAAGCAGACTTTTAAATGCAAATTTTAAATTCTAAATTACCTTATAATTTGGGAATCAGTGCCATCCCAGCAGGTGGGAAGGATTTAGGCATTACTGGAATGCTGAAGATGAAACTTTCCAGACATGCTACTGTCAGGTAGGTTAATATTTGACCTGAAACCTTCACAGAGCTCATTTCATTTCCTGCAAACCCCGTAGTATCAGTGATTATGCTGAGATAGCTTAGCCTCAGATGTCAGCGGTTGATCTGTTGAAGTGAAAGCTCTCTGTGGAAAAAAAAAACAAACCCAACAAACCACAACTCCCTTTTCAAAGCTGCTAGTGTATCTTGCCTGGAAAACAGATTTAGGGAAGGAAATTAAATAATTTATCTTGAAAATAGACCTTAATAGCTACCTCAGAGTGAACAAGGAAAACTTAGACATCGTCAGAGATATAATGAACTCTGGGCTTCCATAGTGTTCACTGCTTCACAAGAGTTTGCTCAGGAAACATAGCAAAACCACTAAAATTTGTTCAACACTGATAGAAAATTCAGGCCCTGTTTAACTTACAAAAGGGAAAAAGGCTGTGGCCTGCATATGCCCTGTTTCTTCTTCTGTGGAGTAGAAGAACTAAACTATATTGAGAGGTTTGCTATTTTTTCCTTGTATCTATCTTATGCATTTATAACATTCTCAAGGGGTGTTCTTGTTTCATAAGGCCAAAATTCAACACCATATGTGGGTATGCCTTATATTTCATTTCACATAATGAAGTATCTAAAATCTATAAAGGATGCCACATTAAGAGCCTCTTATGCTATGGTTGTACCTGCTAATGACACTTCAGTTCAGCCTTCCTGGACTGAGGAAGTTATGCCTCTACATGTGATAAAGTGTTTTGTATGATCACAGTAGGGTCACAATGAATGTAGGAACTAAATGAATATAACAATAGTCTAACTTCTTCCTGCAGTATGTTACTGTCATTTATTAGAGACAGTGGAATGGTCTTTTTCTTCAGGAAGATGTATTTGACCTTTCTTTCAAAAATGAAAGCAACTCTACTTTAACAAAGATGCTATATTGAAGCAAATCCAGTTTGCCAGCAAAGTGGTCATTCTGGATTCAATTTTCTTTTCCTTTTGTTACTTTTTACTTGGGATATTCAATTAAACAGAACAGAGAGCAGTAATGCAGAATAGGACATGCTGATAACTGAAAGCTAGTCCAAAATATACTTTTGATATCCTGCATTAAGTGCTTAATTTTAATGCTTAAGCACTTCTTTAATAGAAAAGTTACAGTCTATTCAACTGGTCTTCCAGCCATTTTACAAGAATGGCCATATATTTGAGATATATATATATAGCCATATATATGAGACCCAGAAACTACATCTACTAAAAGTAATCAACTAAACAGCTCTAGGGCCCATTCTCTGGACTGAGGCCAGCTGGCATAGTCTGGTCATGTCCGTACTGTTGAACACTCTTTGCTTTTAGAGAAGGGTAGCTTCATCCAAAATGCTTGTCAGGAGTGATCCTCATCATTTGGTAACCCCAAACTGTGCCTGGGAATCATTTGGAAGAGTTCCAGCTGACCAAAACTATGTGAGGAACTTTTCTAGCAATAAAGAAAATACAGATGACTGAGTCCCAGTGTCTGTGCCTGTGCTCTGACACTGCTTAGTGTGGAAATGTAGCTAAAGGGAAAGATATTCATGAGAACAACTTTCAAATCTAACAGAGATTTCATTTAGAGATTTTCAGACTTTCAACAGGGATGAGAAAGGGACTCTCCCTGTGGTGAGAGCTGTGACTCTCCATAAGTAATCTCAGCAAGTCAGGAACAAAATAATATCTGCTATTGTGTAAAGATTTTTAAAATTGTAGCTGATATGTCAGCACACATTACAGCTGCCCCTAAGAATTGCTGCATGACATTCCAAGTAGTGGAGCAGATACAAAGATTTATTTGAGGAGTCAGATCTTAAATATTTTCTTGTTAGGATGAAACTATTCCTTTTCAGTGGACCATCCAATTTATATCCTCCAAACAGGATATAAGTATGATGTAAATGGCATATAGGCTTTATTTCAGCGTTTTGCACAAGGACAAGAGTTACTTGCATTTAAAAAAAAAAAAAAAGGAACAGAATTTCCTGTATGCAAAGCAATGATCCCTCATTTCTTCTGATAAAAGTCCAAAAGAGTAGAGTTGACTGACTACAATTAAAACTGGTCAGCTGCAGGGGCAAAGTCAACAGCTACCAACAGCTAGAACACATTTAACTCTTAAAACCTGTCAGATGAAGAAAAAGGTGTCTAGTTAGCTTGAACTGAAAGACGAGTGAGGTGATGGGGAACTCAGGATCTTGCAGTACCCCCTCCTAGACCAGCCTGGTTTGTTGTTTTTCCTTAGGTTCCAGCAACATGGTAGCAGCCGTTGCAGACGGGCAGTCTCTCCCTCTTCTCTCTCTGCACCACTTCACCCTTTTCTACATTTGCGCCTGCCTCCACTTTTGCTTAAAATGAATGCCACCACTTTTATTCAAACTAAATAAAAGGATTCAGGCCCACGCATTTTCCTTCATTGACTGACAGAGAATTAAATATTCACCGGTGGGAATAGTGCTGTTCTGACATGTGCAACAAAAGGTCTGACTATCTAGTGTGAGACTTACAGCAGAGCAATATGGAATAACAGCATCCAACAAGTGGTAAAATTTATTATTTTGGATACAGAAAGTACCGTATAGGACTGAAGAAAAATATCTTAGTAAATATTCCTGATTTGGCAAATATGGAACTTCAGTAGCAGGCTTTCTCTTTACCATCCATTATTTCATTTAAATTGTTTTCTAAATTTTTCAACATTGGGTGCCTAAATATAAATAAAACACCCACTTAGAAAGAAAAGGCAGTCTTGACATTATATCTCCCATAGCAATATTAAAAATACCTGTGTTTAAAGCTGTCTCTCTCCTGGAAATACTATGCTGACTTTTGACTTTCTTTATGTCACAGTTCTTCCTTGTCCCACTGAATTGGTAATGAAGAGAAAAAGATGAAATTTTCTTACATAATTGATCTATAAAAATCTATTGGGATGAGAGCTCTTTTCTACAAAATGTTCATGGAAAGAATTCCATTTCTGCTGTGTTTTTTTTTTTTTTTTTAAATAATGAAAAGAATAAATCATTGTACTGCATGCAGAGACAAATAACTACACACAAATCTTTTGGCAACATCCAGAAGAAATTTTTGATGACATCAAATATTTTTCATTTTTGCCTCAGTGGAAGAAAAACGATCTTATTGGCTGTAACATATATAGCGTAGGAAATAGTATATCTGAAAATCAAGCAGTGACTTTGGGTTAAATTTGAGGGTTTAAATTTGGAGTACTGAGATTTGACAATATGGGATCTGTAAGTCTCTTTTCATCAGTTCCTCCTAGAAAGCCAGGACCGAATGTGCAGATTGCCCATGTGCATAAGCAATAGGAAGGAAAGAAAATAACCACATGCAAAGAATGACAAATCTCACAAGTGGTAAAACTGTAATGTGTATTCAATTTTATGCATGATTCAGCTAAGTGACTTAGTGTGACAAGTACTGCAGGTTAGAACCACCTGCCTGCACCAGCCTGTCTAATAAACAATAGGATGCAAAGAGCTGAAGACCAAAATAAAACAATTAGTAAGCTTCATGGGACTAACTCTGTTTCTGAGAAGAGTCCTTAATTAACCATGCACATACTTTTGACTGCCTCTCCTTTTACGCAATATAAGATTACGTATTTGTTCTTCTCTCTCCCCCCCTCTCATTTTACACACACAAACATGCACACAGTGTGTGAGCCAAGGCACATGAAAGTTGTCTGGGCAATTGTAAAGGCTTTTTTCCGATTAAATTACTTTATTCATAGATCAATGTGATTTTGCTTATGGTTCCCTTTTACACTGACTTTTTAATTTTCTTTTATTAACTGAATGATGGCATAGGCCAATGGGGCGATCTTTGTGTGTGAAATTGCTCAAGTGAAGCAAAGGAAAACTTTGCTTCAACTTTGCTCAAGTGAAGAAGGAAAACAGTAACTAAAGAGGAAACAAAGTTCATAATTATGAACTAGCGCTCTGATGTACAGCTTTGAGGACTGAATGGAACTCACATCGGAAAATGATTGTAGATATAAACTGAGGAAAGGACTTTTAAATCAAATTGTAAAGGAGTAAAAGTCTGTAAAAAGATTCTCCTGCAGTCCCTATGAATAATTTTGCCTAATCCAAGAATGACCTTAAACAGAAATCCCAGTGAAAATTCATGATACTCAAGAAAGGAATTAGTGGAAAGAAGTCTTTCCATGCAAAATGGACATTTAGTATTATGTCATCGGAAGTCTGTGGTCCCAGCAGCAGCATATCAAGCCTCAGGCAGATTGTCCCAATGTGGAGAAGTAGAGGACCTCTAATCATACAGCCTCCAACCCCCCCCCCCCGCCCCGCCCTCCCGCCCTCCTTCAGACTGCAGTTTTATGAACTGTGCTCCCGCTACATGTGAGGAGCTGTTAGCAACCAGCATTCAGTGTGCAGTGGCACCAGGTTGCAATCTAGGCTCATCCCACTGCTGCACTACTGCTGCCTGGCACCCATAGGGATCTTTTTGGCCATGATAAAGGATCTGACCTACTAGAACAGTATTCTGTGGGTATACATCCAGGTAAAGATGTTAAAATAATAATATATACAGGTTCAGTTCCTGAGCTCAGGTGAGACTACAGGGTGGTTTTTTTTATTCACTGTGAGTTTTGAGATTCAAGGGAAAGTGTGGTCTCTTTGTTCAAGTACAGGATCGGCTTTTGATTCTATTGTTTGTCCCCTATGTCAGCCTAGGAAAATTTTTTACCTTTCTACTTCATCCCGCAAAAGAGGGGATAAGAACATTTGAATCCTTCACTTGTATAATATTCATCCATAGTTTTTAAGCTTCTTTGGATTTATGTTTGTTGAGCACGCCAACATTCTGCAGAGACATAAAATTTAAGTAAAGTAGAAAAATATTGGAAAGAATTTAACATTTTTGTCTGCAGAATGGTAGTGCAGATGAAATCAATGCAGTCAAAGAGAATTGTTAATGTCACTCTTTCGCTTTGCATGTGTTGCAAGCACATAGGAATGACTGTACTGGGACATGGGAAATACCACTGCCAGTCAAATTATGTACCTAATTCAGCAATATGCCCCCCAAATAACTAGTGCTAAAAAAACCTCAGCACATCAAAGAAAATACTAAGTAGTTCGGTGTAAGATAATGTGTCTTGTTTTATGAGTCCCAGAGATCTCAATGGGTTTAAATGGGGAAGCAAAAGATTTCAGATCATACCTGCACACTGCCATCTTCTCATTTATGTTTTAGTCTAGACTACATCAAATAAAATGAGGTGTTATTACCATGATATAAAGCACTGTTTGATATCCACATAAAATTAAAGTTATTGTCAGCTCTGTCCCTAATAAGCAGAAGTCCGTGTTATATATCTTACCCTAGAATTAGGTTCTTTGCTAGACAAAGGCTTTTACGTATGGAAACTACAATATACTCAATCTCCTAGATGTGTCTAGGAGACAAAAAATGTGCAGAGGATTATCATGAGAGGCACTAGCTTTAGGTGCACAGTGAACTGCTGTTACAAGGTTGTTTGGCACCTTTCATGAATAACAGATTTATAAAAAACTACCTTAAAGGGATCAGGCATATGAAAAATATCTGAGGCCTTGTAACGAAAATTCCCAATAGCCTCAGTAATCACCCTTCAACTTCTGTAACAAAATTTTGCTAATTATTTGCTTAAAAATCTGGCTGGAACATATCCATTCTAAGATTCATATTTAAAAAGAAAAATTAATTAAATTTTAAAATAAAGTATAATAAATGTAGCATAACATAGGCAAGGGAAAACAAAAAGCCCGGATTTTAAAGTCATACATTGACCAAAAATGATATAAGAAATCTCCATAATAGTTTATTTTTGCAGAGAAAATTATTTTCAGACTTTGTTTATTGATTTCCACAGACAAAAGGTGTCAAAAATCTTAGATGGAAAGATACCAGATTGGTGTCTGGGGTGGGGGAAGAATCGGAGTCTTCTGAATTGCTGCCCAAAAAAATTGCTAAAAGATGTCAAATTGGTCCCAAAACTAAAAACACAGCCTTTCAGCTGCTGTTCCACAAGTTTTACACGTGCCATATTGGCCAGGAAACAAAACACAGTTTCTCAGCTGTTGTTCCAATTCTCCATACTGAGCACATACAAATGAAGTGTGAATAATATTTTTATTTTTCAGAATCAGCAGACCTGAATCAGTGTAAATGAGGAAAAAACACTTGGGAGCAAAAGTGTAAAGACCTGGAAGAAAGTGGCCATGTTGGTAGGAGGAGGCCTATGGAAGTATATGTTCCATTGTAGACTGGGTATAGCAAAGATTATTTAAAAACTTTGAGCAGTGGACGTTTCTGTTGTACTTAGGAACACAGTTGATAGAACTAGAGAGATCAGAAAGATTCAGAAGGGAAGAGTGAAGACACTCAATGCTCCAGGTTGAAATGAGCTGTGCAACTGTAAGAATGGGGGAGACGAGGAGGACGTGCTCTGGTTCCTGCCACTACCGCTCCTGACCCTGTCTCCTGGGCTCAGCATTTTCAGAAGAGATGCAAATTTAGAAGAAAATGTAAATAAAATGTAAAGAGAGACACTAGACTTTAGAGAATGGCCTAATTGAATCCCTGGGAAGAACTACTGTTCCCTGTGCAACCTCAGCCTGTATTTTCATGAACACTTGTGTGGCCCTAATGGAGTCTACTTTCCAAAAGGGCAGGGCTGTCATTCACTTCTCCCTCTCAGATGTTTCCCTCCCTTCTTCCCAGCTCCAGGAATCAAAACTCTATGCCCTTCTTTGTATTGGTCAAGGCACTTTTTGAACTTTTCCATAAACAGTTCAATTTCATAGTCCAATAGAAAATTATGCATCTTTTTCTGATTTGGGTTTTTTTTTTTTGGTAGGCTGTTTGGGATTTTTTTGTAGGTTGGTGAGTTATCTCAGCTCAGAACTGGCACCAAATGGGTGTATGGCCAGAACCAGGCAGAAGAGGAGAAAGGGAGACAGAAGCTTGAACTCCTCATTTCAGAGAACACGAGCTGTTAGATCAGATCACTGCAACTCTTGAAGCCGCAGCCTCAGTACTTGGCAGTGACACTGACATAAAAGGGTTCAGTTCAGATAAATTCTTACATTTCCAGACAGAGGAAACACTGTCAGTAGGTCTGTGTACTGGCTTGGAGTCCAGTTTGTGTACTTATCACCTAAAGGATGAGCTACGATAATTTGCCTTTCCAGTGATTACAGATAGCTTTGAGCTATTACCTTCTGCTTAGTTTACTTACAGGCTGGTCTCCAAAAGCACTGAATAGGAAGTTTAGCAACAAATAGTTGGAATGTGAATTTAAAGTCTAATCTGTACTAAATGTCTATAAGAACCCTGTATTTTATAGAAAAAATATCATTACAAATAGGTTATGTTATGTATGTTGACCTGTATGTTATTCAACGGCATTAGTATATAAAATAAAAGTGTTCTTGCAGGATATTGATAGTTGTTCAATAACAATAAATTTGTTTTGAATACCATGGTCCAAGTGAAATGAAGTGAAATTGTCAAAAGATTTAACATGTTTTGCTAGAGAATAAAAAAACATGCATGTATGTTATTGATATGAATAAAATATTGATATGAAAAGTCCAAAGTTTGACTGTTTTCCAAATGTATCAGGTGATGTTACCTCTCCTGACAAACCTTGCCTAAATGTTCTTTCTCATTTTGAGGCAATCATCAATAATGTTATGAAGAACAGAACTATGCTCTATGCATCAACAAATAATTAAACTTAGAGGCAGTAAGTTGGGAAGGCACATTAAAAATTATGCATTATATTACCTCAGTGTCTCTTTGGCGTGATGGACAGTAAGAGGTGAGCTTCCCTCTGCCTTTTAGTTGGAACATCACTTGTATTAAAGAAAAGATGACGGAGACATTCCAGTGAACTAGCAATCTTGGAACTACCTTTGCTGGACAATTAAAGACTGGAATGAAAGACATCTCATCAGATTAGGAAGAATTTAAATGTATTACTCTGCTGTGTTCGAGACTTAATGCGTTCTTCCCAACCTCCATTTTAAACACAGCATAAAGTAAAGGTATATCAGCTAAGGGCCCGGGGAATAGTAAGCTGTAGAGGAGAGATTAATTGGTGTCAAGTAGGGACTAGTAAAGGATCAGCTGATGCTAGAAGAATTAGGCTGCAGGAAACATTTTATAGTTGTCTTTCCCACTGAAAGCATGGTATTGTTGTTCAACAGTCTAGTGCCTTTCCTTCTGTCAGCCTCTGTGAAGCTTTTAGCTGGGGAAGAAAGTAGATAATTAGCATTCCATTTGGACGCCTGCAGACCAGCAGTCTAGAATATTAAATAGCTTTGCAAAATGGGGATTATTTGAAGTGATTCACATTTCTTTATCTAAGGTGTCTGAAATGCAGGTTTATATATTTCTTTTTTTTTTTTAAAAAAAAAAAAGCTTTGCTTATAACCCCACATCTGCTTTTGACATTTGAAACTAATCCCCTTGATAGTTGACAACAAATTCCTAAACTGGAGGTGTGGAGGGAGGAGATGATAAAAATGTTTCTGCACATGTTATAACAAGTATCCCATGTCACTTGGGATCTCTGAGCACTGTGCTGAAGGTATGGAAATACAGGATATTAGTAATTGTGGTGATTTAACCCCAGTAGGCAGCTCAGCCCCACACAGCCGCTCCCTCACGCCCCCACCAGTGGGGAATGGGGAGAGAATCGGAAGGGTAAAAGTGAGAAAACTCATGGGTTGAGATAAAGACAGTTTAATAGGTAAAGCAAAAGCCGCACACACAAGCAAAGCAAAACAAGGAATTCATTCACCACTTCCCACCGGCAGGCAGGTGTTCAGCCATCCCCAGGAAAGCAGGGCTCCATCACGCGTAATGGTTACTTGGGAAGACAAACGCCATCACTCCAAACGTCCCCCCCTTCCTTCTTCTTCCCCCAGCTTTATATACTGAGCATGATGTCATTGGTATGGAATATCCCTTTGGTCAGGTGGGGTCAGCTGTCCTGGCTGTGCCCCCTCCCGACTGCTTGTGTACCCCCAGCCTGCTCGCTGGTGGGGTGGTGTGAGAAGCAGAAAAGGCCTTGACTCTGTGTAAGCCCTGCTCAGCAGTAACTAAAACATTGGTGAGTTATCAACACTGTTTTGGTCACAACTCCAAAACATAGCCCCATACAAGCTAGTATGTAGAAATTTAACTCTATCTGAGCCAAAATCAGTACAGTAATGCCAAGAATCAAACTTGTGTTGACAATAGCAGATATCCTTGTCTGATTCTATGTTTCATGGATAGGCACGATGCTCTCTTTAGAGAATTCATCATTCTATTTAAAGATTTTTTTTCCTAATTTTCTTGCCTTATCCTGAGGGCATGGAAGACATAGCATTTGCTTACTTATTCTTGCATTTTTCTGATATCTCCTACATCAAAAACATTATTTCTATATCAAGCAGTGAATTCTACTGGCCACACAAAAATATACAATCTTTCTTGAAAGCATTGCTCTCTGAAAGCAGAAAGGTCAGGAAATGGATCTCAAAGACCAATTAAGCTAACAGTTGCCTAGAGTGCCTAGTTCAAGGTGTGTGTCAGAAAAACATAGTGGAAAATGTTAACAGAGGCTTCTTTATACCTGCTCTGCAGAACTCCATCACAAGTGGTGAACAAAAAGAAAAAAAAATGTAGAAACTAGAATGACCATTTTCTTTGTTTTTCTTCCTGAAGTGCGTGCACACGTGCAAAGCATGATGGTGATCTGGACAGCTGTTTGGGGGGCAGGTGGGAAACACGCAGCTCTCTCTGTGACTCTCCTCTCTATCCACCCAGGCTGTGGAGGGATCAGTTGCAGCAGGACCAAGTGAGTGGCCAAGTCCTCCATGGTAGGGTGGCTTAGCAGATACAAATGAGCATCATGGGCAGAAGAGGATCATGTCCTCCATGATTTTCTAAACCTCAGTCCCAGTACAGAAATTACTTTGATCTGTAACGTATAACCAACCTTCTCTCCCGAACAGCACTCAACAAGATGATTCTCATTCTCTCCCTTTCTGTTATCTTATATAGCTGGGATTTCCTCTCCTGGTCATGACTTTACCTCCAAATCTTGAGGCCTGTGCAGATACCTCTCATCCTTCCTTTTATCGGGGTCCTGAGGGCACCACCAGCCTCCCCAGGGCTCCCCCCACCTGCCCACAGCCCAGGACCCCATGTCAGCCCCCAGGGCCATCAACCCCTGCCCCAGTGATGCCACAGCAGGGCTGGTCTCCAGCTCTCCACAGCCCAGCCCTGCCTGACCATGGGCCCTGCCAAGCCAGACCCACCCACGGGCCCATATCCCAGTCTGTCCCCATCCCCTGGGAGGTGTCCAATGCCCAGGGCTGGAGCTGGGCAGGGGACATGATGGAACATGATGAAACGTATTCTCCTGGGAACCATGTCCAGGCATGAGAAGGACAAGAAAACTAGGAACAGCCAGCATGGATTTACAAATCTTGCCTGACCAGTCTAATTGGCTTTAATGAGACAGATGGCTCTGTAGATGATGAGAAAGCAACAGGTATTTTCCATGGTTAAGAAGGTAAGATACAGTCAAGGTATTTGGACTTGTGAGTGCACAGAAAATTACCTGGATGACCATTCTCAAAGCATTTGATCAGTGCTATGAAGTCCAAGTGGCAGCCAGTTTTCTCAGGGGTCAATACTGAGACCAGTACTTTTTAACATCTTCATTAGTGACCTTGGCAATGGGATGGAGTGCACCCTCAGGAAGATCAGTGATGTGGGAAGAACAGTCAATATTCTGGAGAGTAGAGCTGCAATTCAGAGGGGCCCCAGAAGCTGGAAAAATGGGATGACATGAATGTCATGAAGTTCAACCAAGTTAACTGCAAAGTCTTGCATCTGGGATAGAGTAACCTCATGCAACAGTAGAGGCTGGGAACCAGCTGACTAGAAAGTAACTTTGAAGAAAAGGACTTGAGTGAGCACTTTATCCTATTCAGTACTTCTGAAAGGGTGTCTGGAGTACTGTGACAAGTGTTTGCCATTAAAGTAGTCAAAAACTTCAGAAGTCTTCAGTGTGGATGTTTATGTCTAAACCAGTCAACCTGTGCCCCCTGTATAGAAAAAAAAGAAAAAAATGTATTGTTAAAACGTGATTCAGCTGACCTGTTAGGGACATCTAATTGAAGAGGAACTAAACTGTGCTATAAGAAGCGCCTATCTTTCTCCACTGATAATGAAGGAGCCTAGACAACTGTAGACACCTAGGACACAGCAGTAGGTATTTGATCAAGTGCCTCATGTGACAGAAAAGAATTTTTCTGTGCATATGATACTGGCATGGCTGTGACTTGCATAGTCTGCGCTACAGCCCTGCAGTACTTGTGAAATGGCTGGTATCTGCTTTGTCCACCCCATCAGAAGCCACAGTCTTCCCTAGGCTCCCCCAATCCAACTCTGCTGCCTCTGCTCTCAGACTCACTGAGACTACCAGTTTTGGATGACTCAAAATCTCCCTCTACGGTCTCTGGACATTAGAACTTATCACAAATATCCTGCAACTGCTTTTAAGACAAATAGTGAAATCCATCTACTTTCTCTGGCTCTTAGAGAAGGACAGAGGCTAGAGCGAGATGGAAAGGGTGGGGGGTTTTTTATTGTTTAGCTTCTATCTGGAAATTGTTAGCATTTTTAGATGAGCTGAAAGGAATTGTGTATTATAATAATTGGTTACAAAAATAGTCACATGTGCCTACAGACATGGACCTGCCTTTTCCAGTTTTCTTTTGTGTATAAATGAAAATAAATAAAGACAAACAAGTTATAAAGAGGGAAGTGAGAAGCTAGAGGACCTGTCTCATTCCAGGTTTGCAAACAGACTTTATGCTGTCTAGACAAGTAGAAAATGTATATTCACCTTTCCTTTTTCCTGCTTTAACATCCATGTTTGGAGAGGGACATCCTGATTATTATTTTTTTCTAAGTGAAATATGAAAACACTAAACAGATCTTTTTGAAAGAGGCTAGAAACAGGCTTTTTTTCATTCAGAGCTCCCGAAAGGACCATTTGAGCATAGTCTTCCTGTCCAGAGAGGAAATAGCCATGTCTGTGACTCGTATGGACTCTGATTTCCAATAATTTTCCAGCGGTAAACTATGATTCAGTTTCCATTTATAAAGTGAAATGAGTGCTTAAATAATCAACAGTAAAGAGCCAGAAGTAGGAAATGAGCCATCCTTCAAAACAATTCTGCTCTGTTTAGTTTGGACTTCATTCCATTGTTAAAGGATTTCCTTATGTGCAAGGTGTTAGAGATTGGCAAGCTGAAGCCATTCTAGGCACAATTGTTTCATTTTATACTGTGTGTGAATATATGATAACTATTGGTATAACTTTAAAAGACATCTGCTACAGATACTAACTCTTCCAGTGCTTTAGAGGAAGACTAATTTCAGGGGCAGTGGAAGGCCATTACTAATCAACGTAAACAGAGCAACTCTTGAATTACTCTAGTTTTCATTAAGTGCAAAAGCAGCCTGACTTATTCAGCTTTCTTTAGGTGAGGGCAAATTTGAAACTTATTGCTTACCGGATGACATAACCTGAGCAAATATCATTATCTACTGATTCGTGAACTGCAAGGGTAGACAAGACTCAACAAGGTGATGTGAATGCTGGAAGCTGTGTCTCTAAAGGATATTCAGCACTTTAGGTGGTTCAGGTAGAATGGAAACACATCCCTTGCAGTTAAAGTTAGATATCCAGTCACAATAAAGGGGCAGGGGGCAAAAAAAGTACACTTAGACACATTGCCTAAAAGCTGGCTCATCATGTTTCCAGAGGAGTAACTTTGCTACCTCTTCTCAGCAATCTCTATGTACAAAAGGTTGTTGTTGGCTGCTGAACGAAATGGCTGATAGAAAACTTGTCAGTGTACGTGGTGATAGCATTGAGTTTGCTTCCTTGTCCCCCCACTCTCCCACTCAGTCTTATTTATACATCAACACAAATTAGTGGTGAGTGCAGAGCAAAATCTTGGATCTGGAAACCTCCAAATTTAGAATCTGAACTGGGACACAAATTCAAATTTATGAGCTAGCTCATATTTCTTTAAAATTCAATACAATAACTTCCACCTGATCTCCCCCAGGTTACTGAAGGGCCCCAGATGTGAAGTGTTACCAAATTGATAAGCAAGGTTCAGAAAATAATGAATTTGCCCTAAAAATCATTCAAGGTTGCTTTTGTTTGGGTGGGGTTTTTGTGGGTTTTGTTTAGGTTTGTTTTGGTTTTTTTTAATAAATGTTGCATGTTTTCTCTTTCCTTTCTGGTTTTTGAGTAATTCACATTGCTTATTTCACAATTTCAGGCTATTCACTCTCTCAGGTGTCTAAAACATCTCTTTAAACAAAAGTTTAAATTCTCCTACTTTCTCTTGATTTTAGCAGCTGGGGTTTTAAGAAAAATAACAAATATTCTGACAGTTTGGCATGTCTAAATTGGAAATGGAATTTTGACATTCAGCGTCATTTTTCTGTGAGTATTTGTTCCACAAACTTATTTCCAAAGCCAATATTATTTTACATCATAGCCTGAAACCTGGATGAAAGACAAGCTGAGTATTTTATAAGGCAGGCCATATATAAAAGATGGATATGAAGTGAGAGTCCTTTCCAGTCACACTGAAAATTAACTTCTAGGATATTCCATCTTTTTAAATATCCATCCCATGTGTCACCTTATTTAAAGATTGTTAGCCAATTATAATATATTCAGGAGCATTAGCAGAAAGAGTGTGTCCTTCACAGATGTGAATGAACTATGCTGTGTCAAAAAAATTTCTGTCCAGGTGGACAGAATATTTCAGATAATTTCTGAACTTCTTTCCAATCTAGTTGGCCATGGATTCAGCGATAATGTTTCATACAGTAAACAGTGAGGTTCAGAGTGTTCATTAAGTTCCATTGTCTGTTTCTCTAGACAGTTATTTACCTTCATTTACAATAAGCAATTTGCCATCGAGATGAGCTCTCTTAATTTGATTGGCTGTGTCAGGCCACTTTTCTGTGATTTTTCTTTTTTGGCAAAAGTTTTTCCAGCTTGTTCTTTAACTGTCATTTGCCTTCTTCTGTATTTTAAATCTATCATGCTTCATGACAGACAGACTTGTAATTTGGACTCTAATCATTTCTGATTCTCATGTTTTGACAGACGCAGACTTGTCTTTCTGCACCTCCTTCCACACTTCCCCCCTTTATTCTGCATTTGCTTGTGGCACACAATGTTCTCTACTTAACCCTTTCCTTTTCATCTTCTACTTTTATACAACACATATACTATAAGTAGGTAAGTTTTAAATTCTGAACGTGTTGGAGAGACTTCCAGAAATTACTCTGTAGAACTAAAAATGATGGTGTTTGAAACTATGTACAGGCATATTTATTTCATGCTCTAAGATTCCAACTGACTTAATTTGGAAGGGCTTTAAGTAGAGAAGATTTAGTTATCTAAAGCTCTTCTTTCTTTCTCTCTTTTTACCTTGATTATTTTGATATTAAATTACATTTTTGAGAAAGTCTCTTCTGCTTTTGTAAGTCTTCTTAAGACCACAATGCCATTACCTTGAGAACAGAGGGCTTTGAGTTAGAATCTGGTTGTTTAGTTCCACCTACAAATAACAAGACCAAACGCTGCACTGGAGCTGGGACCAAACTGGCTGGCTGCTGCTGGGAAAGTGAAGTTCCCTTCCAGGGGAGAAACCACGTGAGAACTCTTTTCTCTGTTGCCAGGGGAAAGCCCATGCTACAACATCAGCTGTGCTTTTTTGAAGAGGTGAAAAGATGCTTTTTCTTGGACTCAAAGACATTTTGTTCTGTGCCAGTGCTCAAAATCATGATGATATTTTTGCTACATCATAGCTGTAACTTTGTGGAAATCATCCCATTGGCAGCTTGTTCTTGGAATGGTGCCTGCCTATCACATCTAGCCTGGGCAGAGGTGAAGAATTCCTGGGTATCCTGTACTCATCCTTGCTATCAGGACAGACCACATAAAGTGATTTTTAAAATGAAATACCTATCGTTAACTTGTGTTTTTAGTATTTTCTGCACCTTTTTATGTCTCAATATATATTTTAAATATGCACATATATGAACATGTACACATACACATACAAATGAGTGCATGATCTCTTAACTAACTTTTCATATCTAACTAATCCAATAGCTCTCTACAATGAGATAACTGGCTTGGAGAATGAGAGGAGAACAGTAGATGTTGCTCATCTTAACTTTTGACACTGTCTTCCAGAGGTTCCTCATAAACAAACTGATGAAGCAGGACTAGCGTCCTGGTTTTGGCTGGGATAGAGTTTTTTCTTCCCTGTAGCTGGTACAGTGCTGTGTTTTGGATTTAGGATGAGAATAATGTGATAACACACTGATGTTTTGGTTGTTGCTAAGCAGTGTTTATACTAAGTCAAGGACTTTTCAGCTTCCCATGCTCTGCCAGCAAAGAGGTGCACAAGAAGCTGGGAGGAATTATAGCCAGGACAGCTGACCCAAACTGGCCAAAGGGATATTCCATACCATATGTCGTCATGTTCAGTATATAAGCTGGGGGGAGTTGGCCGGGGGGCAGCGACTGCTGCTCGGGGGCTGGCTGGACATCACTTGGCAGGTGGTGAGCAATTGCATCGTGCATCACTTGCTTTGTATATTCTTCTATTATTATAATTGTTGTTGTTGTTATTGTTATTACTATTTTACTTTCTTTCAATTATTAAACTGTTCTTATCTCAACCCACGAGTTTTGTCACTTTTACTCTTCGATTCTCTCCCCTATCCCACCAAGGTGGGGGGAGTGAGTGAGCAGCTGTGTGGTTCTCAGCGGCTGAGGTTAAACCATGACAGTCCTTTTTGGCACCCAACGTGGAGCTCGAAAGGTTTGAGATAGTAACAGGTTAACCAGAGTGTTTTAAGGAATTTATATCTGTTAACAGTTGCAGGTCACAATGTCAGTTCATCTGTTCTCGATATTAGTTTATCTGACCTGCACCATTCTCTTTTTTTTGCTGTACATGTTAAAGACTGGTGTTGGTTTTTGCAGTTTGCTGTGGTCTGCAGTGATTAGTGATGTTTTGCCTGGGAGATTTGTTATTAAAACACTGGTTTGAGCTTAATCTGGTATTTGAGCTTTGTACTGAAGCCATTATTGTACTTCGAGTACCACTTTGTGGAGACAATTAGCAATTATAGTTCTTCCCCTGAGAGGTTTTTTATGTTGGAAATACAGAATAGCAGCTTCACTACCTTCTTCTATGATGGTTCCTCCTTCACTACAATAACTTTTCAGTATCTTGAATATCCTTGGGTAGATAAGATACTTCTATTGGTATCTCTTGGGAATATTGTTTCAGTTTTGTCTAAGGTTAATAAGCAATTTCAGGATATCATTCAGAGATCTTCCCCAAGGCTCGATAGTTATGAATGGCAGCGTGTGTGGGAAAAGATGGGCAAGTATCTAGGACAGTGGGCACCTCCAGTGTTTTGGAACTTCACCCTGAACAAGTGCAGAATCCTGAAAAACTGGTAAAGTATTTGGACAAAGTATGCTGTCACCCTGGCAACTCCAAAGAGACACAGATCACTGCAACGTGCTGGGGCCTGGCCCATGCCTACCGATCCCTGTTCAACACTATTCAGTACCCTCAAGGGGAAGAGAAGGTCTCTGGATCTGATGACAAAATGACAAGCACTGTGGCTACTCCAACCCCAGTGACAAGCACTGTGGCTGAACCAAAGAACCAACCCATGCTGGTATCAGTCACCCCTAAATAAAAGAAGAAATCTTGGAAGTGGAAGTTGGCTCATTTAGTAAGGGAGGAAGAAGTTTCTTCTAAGAGGCAGCAGGAGGAGGAAGAAGTGGATGAAGCAGACTACCCTGGAGTAGGGCCATCACAAGAACAGGAGGAGGAGAACCAGCCGCTGCTTGGGGAGGAAGAAGAGGAAGAACTCATAAACGAGGCAGTGACCACCCGATCTCTATCCCTGAGTGAGCTGCGAGATATACGAAAAGATTTCAGCCGTCGTCCAGGTGAGCATATTGTCACCCGGCTGCTCCGATGCTGGGATAATGGGGCCAGTAGCCTGGAATTAGAGGGTAGGGAAGCCAAGCAGCTGGGATCCCTTTCTAGGGAAGGGGGCATTGACAAAGCAATTGAAAAAGGGGCACAAGTCCTCAGCCTCTGGAGGCGACTCGGGTCAAGTGTGAAGGAAAGGTATTCCTTCAAGGAAGATGTTATAAGTCGCTCAGTCAAGTGGACCACCATGGAGAGAGGTATCCAGTACCTGAGGGAATTAGCCCTGCTGGAGGTGATTTATGGTGACCTGAACAATGAGCAGTTATCCAAAGATCCAGATGAAGTCAAGTGCACACAACCCATGTGGCGGAAATTTATAACGAGCACACCATCATCGTATGCCAACTCTTTGGCAGTAATGACCTGGAAAAAAGGAGAGGAACAAACGGTGGATGAATTGGCTGGCCACCTCCGGCAATACGAAGAAAGTCTCTCTTCCTCCTTCGTCTTGGCTGCAAAGAAACTGTCCCAGAAGGTCCAGCAACTCAAAGAGGATAGGTCCTACTCCCCATCTGTACGGACAGGTATCTCAGCTATTAGGAGTAAACGTTCTTTTGCTCAAGAGAGAGGATATAGAGGGTACACACCACGGGGCACCCTATGGTTTTACCTGCGTGACCATGGAGAGGACATGAGGAAGTGGGATGGAAAATCTACCTCAGCTTTAGAGGCACGGGTATGCAAGTTGCAAGGAAAAACAATCACAAAACGGGGTTCTTCCAGGAAAATTGCTGCTCCAGTTTCCAGCAGGCAGTTTCCCAGACAGAGTAGAAGGGCCGATCTCACTTCTGATCTTAATGAAGAAACTTCTGACTCGTACGTACAAGAAATGAGAAACGAGTACTGTGATGAGGATTAGAGGGGCCCTGCCTCCAGCCAGGGGGAGGAAAGGGACAACCAGGTTTACTGGACTGTGTGGATTTGGTGGCCTGGCACATCAGACCCACAGAAGTATAAGGCTCTGGTAGACACCGGTGCACAGTGTACCCAGGGCACTGGGGCGACTGGTTCAAGGATCGGGAGCACAGGTAGTGTTTTCCTCTATCCCTACAGTGGCAGGGAAGGATACTGAAAGGAACAGGAAAACACACCTGATCAACGCGTGGCTCAGGGGCTGGTGCCGTTGGAGGAATTTTGGCTTTTTTGATCATGGGGAGGTTTACATGGCACCGGGCCTGCTGGTGACAGACGGAGTCCAGCTGTCTCACAAGGGAAAAAGGATCATGGCTCATGAATTGGCAGGGCTCATTGAGAGGGCTTTAAACTAGGTTCGAAGGGGGAAGGGGATAAAACCAGGCTCGCTAGAGATGAGCCGAGGGGTGGCGTGCCGATGCCGGGGGCGAAATCGATAGCCCAGCTCAAGTGCATATACACCAATGCACGCAGCATGGGCGGCAAGCAGGAGGAGCTGGAAGCCATCGTGCAGCGGGAGAGATATGACTTAGTCGCCCTCACAGAAACATGGTGGGGTGACTCTCACGACTGGAGTGCTGCAATGGATGGCTACAGACTCTTCAGAAGGGACAGGCGAGGAAGGAGAGGCGGTGGGGTGGCCCTGTATGTTAGGGAGTGTTTTGATTGTATAGAGCTCAACGATTGTGATGATGGTACGGTTGAGTGTCTATGGGTAAGGATGAGGGGGAAGGCCAACGAGGCAGATATCCTGCTGGGAGTCTGTTATAGACCACCCAACCAGGATGAAGGGGCGGATGAAGCGTTCTATAAGCGGCTGGCAGAAGTCTCTCAATCGCTAGCCCTTGTTCTTGTGGGGGACTTCAACTTCCCGGATGTCTGCTGGAAATACAACACGGCAGAGAGGAAGCAGTCTAGGAGGTTCCTGGAGTGTGTGGAAGACAACTTCCTGACACAGCTGGTAAGTGAGCCTACCAGGGAGGTGCCTCGCTTGACCTGCTATTTACAAACAGAGAAGGACTGGTGGGAGATGTGGTGGTCGGAGGCCGTCTTGGGCTTAGCGACCATGAAATGATAGAATTCTCGCTTCTTGGTGAAGTAAGGCGGTGGGGCAGCAAAACCACAACCATGGACTTCCGGAGGGCGGACTTTGGCCTGTTCAGGACGCTGGTTGAGAGAGTCCCTTGGGAGACGGTCCTGAAGGGCAAAGGGGTCCAGGAAGGCTGGACGATCTTCAAGAAGGAAGTCTTAAAGGCGCAGGAGCAGGCTGTCCCTGTACGCCGTAAGAAGAATGGGCGGGGAAGACGACCAGCCTGGCTGAACGGGGAGCTCTTGCTGGGACTCAGGAAAAAAAGGAGAGATTACCGCTTGTGGAAGAAGGGGCAGGCGACTCAAGAAGAGTACAGGGATCTTGTTAGGTCGTGCAGAGAAGAAATGAGAAAGGCAAAAGCCCAGCTAGAACGCAATCTGGCCGCTGTCGTTAAAGACAACAAAAAAAGTTTTTACAAATATATTAATGACAAGAAGAGAGCCAAGGAAAATCTCCATCCTTTATTGGATGCAACGGGGAACATTGTCACTGAGGATGAGGAAAAGGCTGAGGTACTCAATGCCTTCTTTGCCTCAGTCTTTAACAGGCAGACCAGTTATCCTCAGGGTACTCGGCCCCCCGAGCTGGAAGACGGGGACGGCGAGCAGGATGAACCCCCCGTAATCCAGGAGGAAGCAGTCAACGACCTGCTATGCCACCTGGACACTCACAAGTCTATGGGGCCGGATGGGATCCACCCGAGAGTGCTGAGGGAGCTGGCGGAGGTGCTCGCCAAGCCGCTCTCCATCATTTATCAGCAGTCCTGGTTAACGGGGGAGGTCCCGGAAGACTGGAGGCTTGCCAATGTGACGCCCATCCACAAGAAGGGCCGGAAGGAGGATCCGGGGAACTACAGGCCTGTCAGCCTGACCTCGGTGCCGGGGAAGATTATGGAGCGGCTCATCTTGAGGGCGCTCACAAGGCATGAGCGGGACAACCAGGGGATCCGGCCTAGCCAGCACGGGTTCATGAGAGGCAGGTCCTGCTTGACCAACCTGATCTCCTTCTATGACCAGGTGACTCGCCTAGTGGACGAGGGAAAGGCTGTGGATGTGGTCTATCTGGACTTCAGCAAGGCCTTTGACACTGTCTCCCACAGCATTCTCCTTGAGAAGCTGGCGGCTCACGGCTTAGACAGGTGGACTCTGCGCTGGGTCAAAAACTGGCTGGATGGCCGGGCCCAGAGAGTTGTGGTGAATGGAGTTACATCCAGTTGGCGGCCGGTCACGAGCGGTGTTCCCCAGGGCTCAGTACTGGGGCCGGTCTTGTTCAATATCTTTATCGATGATCTGGATGAGGGGATTGAGTGCACCCTCAGTAAGTTTGCAGACGACACCAAGTTGGGTGGGAGTGTTGATCTGCTCGAGGGTAGGAAGGCTCTGCAGAGGGACCTCGACAGGCTGGATGGATGGGCCCAGGCCAACTGTATGAGGTTCAACAAGGACAAGTGCCGGGTCCTGCACTTCGGCCACAACAACCCCATGCAGCGCTACAGGCTTGGGGAAGAGTGGCTGGAAAGCTGCCTGTTGGAAAAGGACCTGGGGGTGTTGGTCGACAGCCGGCTGAACATGAGCCGGCAGTGTGCCCAGGTGGCCAAGAAGGCCAATGGCATCCTGGCCTGTATCAGAAATAGTGTGGCCAGCAGGAGTAGGGAAGTGATCGTGCCCCTGTCCTCGGCCCTGGTGAGGCCGCACCTCGAATACTGTGTTCAGTTTTGGGCCCCTCACTACAAGAAGGACATTGAGGTGCTGGAGCGTGTCCAGAGAAGGGCAACGAGGCTGGTGAGGGGTCTGGAGAACAAGTCTTATGAGGAGCGGCTGAGGGAACTGGGGTTGTTCAGCCTGGAGAAAAGGAGGCTGAGGGGAGACCTCATCGCTCTCTACAACTACCTGAAAGGAAGTTGTAGCGAGGTGGGTGTTGGTCTTTTCTCCGAAGTAACAAGCGATAGGACGAGAGGAAATGGCCTCAAGTTGCGGCAGGGGAGGTTTAGATTGGATGTAAGGAAAAATTTCTTTACTGAAAGAGTGGTGAAACATTGGAAGAGGCTGCCCAGGGAAGTGGTGGAGTCCCCATCCCTGGAGGTTTTTAAAAGACGTGTAGATGAGGCGCTTAGGGACATGGTTTAGTGAGCCTGGTGGTGTTGGGTTGACGGTTGGACTCGATGATCTTAGAGGTCTTTTCCAACCTCAATGATTCTATGATTCTATGATTCTATGATTCTATGATTCTAATGCCATCAAGCTCTATAGGGGCAGAACCCATCTGTATTTCTGGGGTGACGGGGGGATCTCAACAGCTAACTGTATTGGAAGCTGAAGTGAGTCTAACTGGGAATGAGTGGCAGAAGCACCCCATTGTGACTGGCCCAGAGGCTGCGTGCATCCTTGGCATAGACTACCTCAGGAGAGGGTATTTCAAGGACCCAAAAGGGTACCGGTGGGCTTTTGGTGCAGTTGCCTTGGAGACGGAAGAAATTAAACAACTGTCCTGTTTAATTAACCTCAGCTGTCCTCAGTTGCCGGCTGAGGTTAAACCACGGCAACTAGATAGGAGGACAGTGAGGTTGAGTGAAAACTACCGGCCCGATGAGCCAGGCTCAAAGGTTGTGATCAGTGGCACAGCATCCAGCTGGGGGCCAGTCACCAGTGGTGTGCCCTGGGGGCTGATACTGGGGCCAATACTGTCTAACATCTTCATTAATGATCTGGATGATGGGACAGAGTGCACCGTCAGCAAGTTTGCAGATGATATAAAGTTGGGAGGAGTGCTTGATAAACCCAGATGGGTGTGCTGCCATTTAGACAACATTGACAGGCTTGAGAAACATGCTGACAGGAATCTCCTGAAGTTCAACAAAGGCAAATGCAAAGTCCTGTATCAGGAAAGGAATTACTCCATGCACCAGGATAAGCTGAGGGCTGTTTAGCTGGAAAGTAAGTTTTCAGAGAAGGACCTTGAGGTCCTGGTAGACAAGAAGAGGAATTCAAGTCAACAATGTGCAGCACTCTGGGCTGCCAATAGCACCCTGAGCTGCATAAGGAAAGCAGGTCAAGGCAGGTAATCTTTCCCCTCTGTTCTGCACAGACACATCTGGAGTGCTGGCTGCAGTTCTGGGCTCCCCAGGACAAGACAGACATGGACTTACTGAACCAAGTTCAGTGCAGGTCCACAAAGATGATGAGGGACGAGTGCCTTTCATATGAGGAGAGGCTGAGAGAGCTGGGATTGTTCAGCCTGGAGAAAACTCAGAAGGAACTTACCAAAGTGAATAAATAGCTGATGGAAAGGTGTGAAAAAGATGAAGCCAGACTTTGAGGCAATTTAAATACACTAAACTCTATTTAAACACAACAAAAAAACTTCTTTTTTCCTATGAGGGTGGTCAGACAATGGAACAGATTGCTCAGAGAGGTAGTGGAGTCTCCATCTGTGGAGATATTAAAAACCCGACCGTACACGGTCCTGGGTAACCTGCTGTAGGTGACCCTGCTTTGAGCATGGGGCTTGGACTAGACAATATCCAGAGGTCCCTTCTGACCTCAGCTATTCTGTGATTCTGACTCCTACTTCTATTTCACTTTACCACATCTTTGTTTAAGGACTGATTCTACAAACACAGTTAGGCAATCTCTGCAAGGCCTCTTTACATGTGCACAGTTTAGTAACGTGCAAAATGTTCTTGCAGCGTTGGGGCTTGACACTGGACTTACATAAACCTTTCTCTGTTTTTTATCTATACAACTGAAGTGGTGTGAAGACCTTCTCCTGCCTTTGCAAACTTGAAAGAAAGATTTCTGGAGTCATACTGTCTAAGCTGTAGAGGCTGACTGAAATTGTTCCCTTTTGTCCCAGGCTGATCATCATCTTTTTGCACTATAATTTTCCAGGCTGAGTTTAGAAATCAGCATTGCAGAGTACACTGTGTGCAAGGAAGACAAGGTTGAGCAGAGACAATATTAGAGTGAAAAAGAACAAAATTATTGAGCTGATACACTCTTTGCAGAAGGAGAGTGAACAGGAAGAAATAATTTCATTATCCCTTCATGAGGCACGTTAACTCAATCCTATAGGAGAGTATAGTACATCAGAACTACAATGGCCTGTTTGGCATGTAAATTCAAGGGAAAAGAGATGACAGCAAAAGCTGCAGCAGGGAATGTGCAATTTGCCAAAACATTCTAAAGAAGGAGGAGAAGAAGGAAAAAGACTGAGATGTCTCTGCCTTCAAGAGAGACAAATACTTATCCTTAATCACCTTCAGGGTCAGCAGATAAAATTGTCCATTTCAAGGTTATCTTCCTACATTGTTCATTGTTAGCAGCACAACAAATGTTACAAGTGTACAGATGGGAAGAAAAGCCTTTTTTTTTCTTTCTATTCCAATAAATGCTTTTATGGCTGTGTAAACCCAATATGACATACCTGTCTCTGATAACAATGGATGTGCACATACCCAGCACTATCATCTCTAGACACTTAGCAGATAAAATCTAAAGGAATAGAAGAATATTTAGTAGATCCCCAATACTATGTCTGAACTGTGGGACATGGGAATAATGTCCAACACCCAGGTCTGGATGGTCATCTCGTCTGCCTCCCAGCCCTGTTGAATCCAAAGCAATTCTGTTGAAGGAGACACACGGAGTGTCTTGGCCTGAGCCACCAAACCCCAGGAGGTATCATAACATATACCTGTAGCACAGCCTAGATGTCACTAGAGAGTCTCCAGTATCCTTTTCTGTGGGAAGAAGATTTTCCTTGAGAAAGAAGGCTTTTGCTTTATTTTAGCAATATCTTTTTTTTTTTATTAGCTGTTAGAGATTTAGGGATAGGTGGGGGTTGGGAGTATGACTCAGTAGTACTGTGTTTTACTGCTCGCAACCTCCAGGTTATCTGTAAAAAGATCTGCAGGTTATCAGCTGGGCAGGTTATTTACATGAGAGAGCATTATGAGGGGAAGCTTGCTGCAAAATTCCTCACCTTTCAGTAGCTAACTTGATTTTTGCAGGAACTTCTGATCTGGATGGAGGCTATGGGCAGTGAGTTTCTTTTTCTTAGTAACCCATGGATCTGCAGACCAGAAATTGAAAAATCACTCAACCTCAGTACTTACTGTCCCTGTTTCCCTCCTGATTTTGCCTGTTTTATCTGAGGGGATGGGGGCACTCATTTCCAAGGCACAATTTGAAATGGAAGCAGGTTGTTTGAGTGATAGCCAAATTGTTAGATACATAAACAGTATGCTGACCATGTTTAGACAGGCACAATTCTGCTGAAAATAGAGCAATTAATTTCTCAGGCTTTGCCTTTGCTTTATAGGATACTAGGTTTGCATGTGAATTACATATACATATGTTTACATCACAAACATTGTATACCAGCACTTTGAGTCTAATTGTCCCTGCCAGTCTAACATAATGCCTCTAGAATAACTCCAACAATTAAATTTCTGTCTGTGAAAAGTTGGGCAAATCTGTGATTCCTAGATCTCAGTACAAACTATTGAAACTCAGAGGACGTAATCCTCACAGTGCTGCCTCCAGATACAATAACCTTCATAAAGCTTGGGGTAAAGAGCATTGGCTGCAGGAAGGAAGGTTTTGGAGAAACCTCCTGAAGGCAAGCATGACACTGTACAAATGCTTCAGTTGAAGAAGGAGCGGCTATGTGTATTTTTCACTTTTGTAAAAAGCTAGTTTAATAAGAAATGAATTATTTTATGCTTTCATCCAGCTCATGGTACATTAAACACTTCAAGTCTTTTGTTTTGTTCTTCCTTGTTTTGTGATTCTCTCAGTTTAAAATAAATGCAATTTTAGATAAAGACTTTCTGTTCTCTTTCTGCCTGTAAGGAAATTTAACAATAGATGCCATAAAAATTACTATAATTAAATAATGAGCAATTGGAAAAGTATGGGACAGTAAGAAGAATAGTTCCTGGCATTTTCTTGAGGAAATGCACTTTTCCATCTTGGCCTTTAGGAAGTTCAGATTCTTTTTAAACTGTTCCTTTTTTCTTTATTCTTTTTTTTTTTTTTTTTTTTTTTTTTTTTTACTCTTTTCTCAGTTAGTGCAACACTCGGAGACCAGCTGCCAAACATACATGATGGATAAAATCTATTCTGGGGAATGTGCTGTTGTAGTTACTTGCTTTACTGGTCATTCTTATTTTAGTGTTTTGCATGCAGTATTTTAAACAACATCTGCCTTACCCAAGAACATAATTCGGAAACCATGTAACAACCTTTGTAGCAGTTGGCCACATTCCCGGTTTGAGTTCCTCAAAAGCTTTGGCTATGGGCCGCAGATGAAAGAAAACCAAAAGCAACACAGTGGTCTACTCTCAAATGCGGCAAAGTAACAAAGGCACTTCTTCCTCCAGATCTGCTCCCTGCGTGCGTTCTTTTTAATACCTGTTGGCTTATGTGACTGAACAATTTTTTTACTCCATGATTTTCCTGTTAGCTTGGTGGAGCCAGTGCTGATACTAGAGCTAGATTATGTTTTGCTTTGTGTTGCATTTGAAGCTTTATTTTCAAAGTGGTAAGTGGTAGCACCAAGGCAAGCCCTTTGAAAGAGCTGGACAGATATCCATGGTTTAGCTGGCATACCTGACCTCTTCGACACTTTTTCTCCCAGTATCTCATTGTTGTAATGGCTATGGCTGCTCCCCAGTGGTAGTAACAAAGAACAAGCCAAGGAGAAAACACAGGTTTTCTGCACAATATTATTATCCCAGTGGAAAGGACTATGAGAATTTGAGCAATCAGGAGTGACACTTTAATCCATTGGCTCTCTCATATAATGGGTCGTGTTTTTTTACTTAGGACAGATTATCTGGCTCAAAATGCATGAGCAGTGACAATGTCCTCTTCATTTGAGGAAGATTCAAAATGTGTTATACGGTGTAGAATATTTTCCTTGAAACAGCAGAAATTATTGCAGAGATGCTACATAGTGTCTTCTTTCAGTGAAAGTTAAAAACATAGAGAAGATCAATAAAAATAGATCTTTAAGGACGTTCTGTAGATATCGTGATCAGCATGTGACAATACTTAGAGAAAGAGAATCCAGACTTGGAAGAAGTGCATTGGTATGGCCCTCTGCTTTAGAGATACTAGAGACTAAGAGCAATCATTTGTGTAGAACATCTGGCCTTGGACAAACACTTCTGCTGATTTAGGAGAGGAAACCAGAACAGTTTGTTTATGTTTCATGCAATGTTATATATGCTTATAATGAATGAAGAGCTGATTAAGAGGTAGATTGATAATGTGGAACATGCTGGAAACAGAGAAGATACCGAAAGTCAATGAATTGAGAATACTTTTTTACTGGTAATTAGACTAAAATGGTTAGGACTATGCTAAGTGTTTTAGAGGTCTAAGTATTACATGTGTATTATGCCTGAATGTTGCTCAGTTCAGCTTTGATAAACAAAGCATGTGGATATATGCTTAACTTTAAGCACACAAATAATCTCAAAATGGGACACACATATTTAAAGTTAAACATATGCTTAAGTGTTTAACTAGATCAGGATCTGAGTACTTAGTTTGAGGCTATGGTATTGGTTACCTCTTCTTTCCATCTGGTTTAAAGGTTTTTATTGATGATCCAAAGGAAAACAGGGAATGAATCAAACACAATCTTTCATCAAACATTTTCTCCAAAAATATCTTAAAAGAACCTATAGAATAGTGCAAATGTGTACTCTGAACACACTGATACAAAAGAATACCCTGTCTACACATTACATTTGCTATGGAATAATGCTGTACTTACACTGCATTTTTCCCCATTTCCCTTCAACCCTTCCTGTTGTATTAAGTAATATTCTTGGCACCAGCAGCCTAGATAAAGGATGTTGTTTCTGATGTGTAATCGGAGTGGTGTAGTTCATCATTTAGCACTTCATTTACATTCACATTCACACTGCATGACTTATTATCAGCTGCAACAGAATATGTCTGTAAACCAAAATTATGTAATGCTGTATTACAAAGGCTGTCTGTTTATTTTGATTGTACATTTTTACCATATAGTTTCTTCCTTTCAACTTATTTAACTAACTTATAAAGAGACTTCCAGATACATGAAATGTTTGACAATTTTAATGTAGGTATTTTATTTTCTGTGGAATTTATGGGCTGATATTCTTAGAGTTCTTTACAAATGCTAATTGATTTGATTTCAGATCCAGGTGAGTCAGCTAGAAATTCTCTCTAGTTCTAATGAGACACAGAGAATGAGAAATTAAATTGTGCTGAGCTCAGTCCCAGGTGTTTAGGCATTGCTGATCCATCATCGCACAGCTTGAAACCTCAAGATCCTTGAAGGCAGTCAGTCAGCATTGTAGATACCTCTAAGTGACTTTTCAAAGTTACCCTTGTTTATCAGTTAATCTTTGAAGGGTTTCCTTGAGAAAGTATGATATTCAGGTCCCCTAATGACTAAAAAAAAATCTCTTTTTTTTAGACTAAAAAAAGTCTTTTTTTTTTAGACATACTGTTTTGTTTCAGTGTTGACTAGGAACTTTCCAGCTGGAAATGCCCCCACCCCTACTTTTCATAATAGGGATTCCTGATATAGGGTATCAAAGGATTGACCAGAATGTAGCACTGCTCTTCTGGGTATTATTGCTTTTTTTGTTTGGTTTGGTTTGGTTTGGTTTTTGTGGTTGTTTTGGGGTTTTTTTGTACAAATTTGTTTTTATTTTATTCTTAAAAAAATGAAAAAACTTTAAATTTATTAAAATTTCAGAAGAACACCCACCTTTTTGGGTGGTGTCAACATCTCATTTCAATTTCATTTTATAAGTTCTTCTTTTTTATATATTCTGTAATATTTTTTGACCAAGCCTCTAATCACAAATATAAAAGCAGAAAAAAATATTATTTCTCAGACAATAAGAAGTGATGATATTTAGATCCAGAAAAGAAGGATAAAGAGTTTCAACTTAACGGCAATAAAATTGTTTCTTTTCTGTTTTAGAAGTGATCTTTTTTCTAGTTTGTGTTCAAATAGTTCACAGCCCCATTTTCTTTTTGGCACATTCCCTTTTCAGAAGAGATTGGTTTACTCCATTTCAGGATCATAACTGAATTTTTAAAACATTCGTATTGTTTATAAAACAATGAATTATGTTTGTAGATAGATAAATAGATTATACATTTTGACGAAAAATATTATTTCATTCATCCAACCTTGTTTAACTTCCTGTAGATGAAAGACTGCTAATAAGTTCTTGTTGACAATGACTATAAAGTGCCAAATGAAGTTACAGTGTACCTGCTTACACAAGACTGAGAGCAAAGCTATTTAATATCTATTAAAACTTCATCTTTTGGTATTATGAACACCTTCTTTACATTTTAAAAATTATTGTAATACAATTTTCTCCTTCATATTATTTTAGAATCATATTTGATAAATGGTGGTAAATTCTTTCAAAATGGATAGTTCATGAAAGATATTTTTGTTTGAAACCTTAGGGAAAAAATTGAAACCCAAAATAACAGAAGGGTGTGGTCAATAGATTACATCAGAAAGAAGACATATGGAAATAGTGCATTTTGTAGCTACTATAAACAAACATTTCATGCTGGATTGAGATGGAGGATTGTGTGGATATCATATTAGAAACACAATAGATGCCAATTTCAACTGTCCTTTGCAGTAACCATGAATATGTTTGTAAATTCTCAAAATCATCTTGCTTCAAGACATTTAGAAATTCAAGCAATCAGCCTAATTTTTTTGGTTGTGACTTATATTAACTTATTGTAGATTACTGATAGAACAAAAAAGCCTACACATTGGATTTTATCCCAGGGTTAAATTTCTTGAATACTCTCTGAATTTGACAAGAGAGCAGAGCGTATATAGGAATGACTATGTGTAAGAATGATTTAGCATAAAATCTTCAGGTGAGAGCTTTCCTTTTTACTGAGCTTTCTTCTAACTACAAAGAGTCCTGTTGCCTATTTGAAGTTAGTTTAGCTATTTATATGGCTACTTTGTAGACCTCTAGATCTGTAAGTTGGTAAATTAAATTGGGATATTTATGTTAATACATGTCTCAGCAAATTAACTCAGCATGACTTAAATAATGGGTAATAGAAACTGGAGAGAAATTCTTTCTCTAGAGCAGTAAGGAGTGTATAATATGCACGCTAAAATATGAGAAAGCTGTAAACAAACAAAGGAAGATCAAAGAGGAAAAGTATAAACAGCTGTGCAGATGAAAGTGTTATTTCAGATGGAAAGCTCTTACAAGTGGAATATAGCTGCTGGTTATAGCATAACTAAAATGGTATTTGCTAGCTCTCCATACATATTTGAGGAGTAGATACTGAAGAGACTGCTAAATACTAAGATTATCCAAAGAGAATAACGCTTATAAGGGAAATGGAAAAAGGCAAATCTTGGATGAATTTTGAAAAAGGCTATTCTAATGGCAAAGATTAATTGGCTATAAAGTGATGAGGTAACCCTGCAGTGCTGCACCTTAGGATAGATTCTTACACAGTAATTCAAGTACATGATACCGCCTGCCTCTCATCATGAGACAGAAATATCACTTTATTTAACAAAATTTAATAAACTGAATAAATTTTGAGTCATGTGAGACACATGGTCAGTCATATGTTGTGGTGTGCAGATAGTATCTGGGTCAGATATACTAATATGAATGTACTCTACCTTTTTGTGACCAGATTTCCATCTACAATCTGATATGGAAAACCTACATTTTGTCATGAACTATAAATACTTCCATGACAGGGGAGACTAGAATGATTCACAGGGAATCAAGGAATGGGCCGTTGGTTGTATGAATTGTTGGAAGCATGCTGCGCATCTGTACGGTATGTGGAGGACAATCTGGCTTCACTTGATTCATTTAAATCCATTCTTGAAAATAGTTGTTGGAATAATCTTACCAGACAATTTAACCTAACAGATCTTGTTTATCCTAATTTGAATGATTCTGTGGAAAACAAAAACAATTTGCATTTCTTGTTTCTTTCCTAAAAGGTACTGAACTATTTTACCAGTTTGACTACAGAACACGGTTGATTAACTTTATGCATGCTTATTCCTAAAGTTTACACAGTAGCACTCACAACAAGTTGTTACAAATGATAGTATCCATTTAAAGTTGAAGGCAGTAAGTTTCAATAATTATCTACTATAATAGATGAAGAACAGATGAAATCTACCATGCAAATGAAGGTAACCAGGTTTCAGGAAGCTTGATTTTTTTTCCATCTACTTACCTGTTAATTATTCCATCAATAATGAGTGATTAATTAGACATTGCATTTGTTTTTCTGTTACAGTGCCTTACAGTGGCCACTAAATTCTTTCAAATGCTCTAAATGACTATATGAATATGCTGGAATGTTATTCCAGCAATTGTAATAAATCAGGTATTTTCCATAGTGAATACAGAGGAATATAAACAAATGTCGCAGATTAAATGCATGCATTGCAAAGCCTGAACAATGTGTTATTAGAAAACAAAAACTCGTCTTGAATCTGACCAACATGAATCTCAGACCAATATTTTAGGCAAATCTGAGCTAAGATGTCAAAACTATAGAAGTTTCATTGTTGAGCTGGAACTTAAAAGTTACGACCCACAAAAGCTGAAGCCCAGGAAAACCTTTAAGATCTTCTCCTGATCACTTTTGCCTTTAGCCCTTCCTTAATGGCCAACTGCTTGGACTCAGAATTAACAACTCTTGAGTTGTTAGAAATCAGAATTTGTAACCTAGATTGGAAGTGTAAAAACCTTGGAAAAGATGGGATACCCTACATTATCAAGACAAATTCCCTGCGACTGACAAAATTACTACATAGTCCTGCTTATTAACAAATTATTTAGATTACAGTTTCTGCTTAACAGTATCTGTGACACTGCTAAAGATGATGTCCTTGTTATTGCCAACTATAAGAATATGTCGCTCATATACTTAGTAGTTTAACATGCCCAAATTAATGCAAATTAAGTGTAATAGTTGCATTGAATTTTAATTATTGTGTTCAAGGTTGTGTTCCTCCCAAAGTTATGATTGCTGGCCAAGAGTTAAGAGCGAAGATTCCACTTTCTCCCATGTCAAAAGCTATAATAAAAGGAAATAGTACAACATCAATCTACTTTTCCTGACAGAGATTGTTAAGAGACTGGGAAAGGCAGCAACATAGTCTTGCTTCAGTTTCAAGATTATAATCTTGTTGGAGAAATGAATTGCTAGGAAGAGCTTTTTACCTCTACACTGGTGACTCAAACACAGTCAGGGTCAACAGAGCTGAAAGTCATGACTGATCAAGTGAGCGTTTCTCTGACAAAAGCCTCAGCTGATACAGCTTTTGCAGAGAAAGATATCTGTGGAAAATTACTTGCACTTTCTACCCCCAGACCTTACCATCATTGGAAAAGGCACTGGAAGAACTGTCTGAGAACATGGACAGCCATTCTCTTATGTCTTCAATGGTGGTTTTATGAGACAAACTAATACAACCATCCACAGGAAATTATACCTCTGCTGTTTATGACATATTTCTTTACGTTTTAATCTAGTACATTTTGTCGATAAAACATTCACAAGACAATTTCAGATCTTTTAGCCAAATTATTAGTGCAGTCTGCACATTCCTCTGAGGTGCATAGAACCACGCTTATAAAAATGTTTTTCACACGCTGGCATCAATGGAAAAGTCATTCCTACACCCCCCACCCCAGCATGTTTGCAAAAACACTTCAACATCTTCCTTCAAGCCCTTCCTGCATTTCTGCAGTGGCAGTCTTGACTGTGTAAAAGCCACTGGTGATCTGTAATGGCTCTACATGGCTGATAGTGACCAGATCTAACTGGGAATTCATTTGTTTTCTTCTCAGTTATGCGCCGTAGTGTCCATTAACTTATTCTAAGATTGTAAAGACTCTACTTGTACACATGCAGGATAAGTGGGATGACACAATGTACATGGTACAAGAATGTAAATAATAATGATAATACCATGGCACAGTTCAGAGTCAGACTGAAGTTAATGAACATAATTTCTAGTCATGTGAGACACTTAAAGTGCAATTCATCTGATCTCTGCTAGTCGTTTACATAAGGATGAGATGTACCTTTGGTCAGATAAATCCTTGCTGACATGCTTTTCTGTTTACTTAAACAATTTTAACAGAGACAAGATATTATAAATCCTTTCAAAATTCTGAAACCCTGGTATGCAAGACTCATGCATCAGATCTCACAAAGATGATGGGCCTCCAGCCGTATGATGAACTGTTTTGTGTGATAGGCATACACAGATATGCATGTGCCCCAAGGCAGGGTATTCTGGCTACATGATAGGGGGAAGTGCTTGATGCAAGGCTGCTTATGGAAAATCTGCTCATTGACTGTCACATCTTTCTGGATACTTTGCTGCTGCTGTCCTCCTGCTCCAGAAGCTCATGTGACCAAGCTGTGGTGGTCATGTCAAGTCCTGGAGCAGGAGAGAAGCACTATTACTGCACTGTACAGCTGTTTCAGGGTAGAAGGAACCATTCACCCAGTTTAAGAAAGCAAATTTCATACCCAGTACCTGGGACTTGGCTAATCTGCAATAACCTTTATTGATTCAGTCACTGTGAGTCCACTGCTCCCCTGCATTTTACATCACGATACTCTCAGAAAAAAATTGCTCACAGCCATGATGCCCAGCCAAGGAAAAGAGGGTGTGGACAAGGAAGCCCTGCCTTGTTTTGGCCATGTTAACAGCTCCTTGGGGCCATTAGCAACTGACACAAACTAAAACAAACCATCTGAGCTGTGCCAAGCTGTTTGCACCTGAAGTTCTGCCCCTGTACTGAATCCAGAACACCAGCCATGGCATGGTTTTGTGCATGTGGCTTATGTGCAGAGCTTGGCATCTTCCCCCCTAATGGACAGCTTCTTATGTCAAAAACAAAATGAGCTTTAATCAAATAGTAGGTAGGTAAAAATGTCCAAAGACTGCCTCAAAAGTTGAAGAATATTCCTGTCCTGGTTTCGGCTGGGATAGAGTTAATTTTCTTCCTAGTAGCTGGTACAGTGCTGTGTTTTGGATTTAGGGTGAGAACAATGTTGATAACACACCGATGTTTTAGTTGTTGCTAAGCAGTGCTTACACTAGTCAAGGACTTTTCAGCTTCCCATGCTCTACGGACTGAGAAGGCTGGAGGTGCACAAGAAGCTGGGAGGGGGCACAGCCAGGACAGCTGACCCCAACTGACCAAAGGGACATTCCACACCATGTGACGTCATGCTCAGTACATCAACTAGGGGAAAGCTGGCGGGGGGGGGCTGCTGCTCAGGGACTGGCTGGGCATCGGTCAGCGGGTGGTGAGCAATTGCATTGTGCATCACTTGCTTTGTATATTCTTTTATTATTATTATTATTATTATTATTATTATTATTATTATTATTATTACTACTACTACTGCTACTGCTACTATTACTATTATTTTCTCTTCTTTTCCTGTCCTATTAAACTGTCTTTATGTCAACCCATGAATCTTACTTTCCTCCCCACCCCACCCCCCCCGATTCTCTCTTCCATCCCACTGTGGGAATGACTGTGTGGTGTTTAGCTGCCTGCCGGGTTAAACCACGACAATTCCTTTCCCCACATGAGATTTCTACAGTTACTCCCCTTTATAGCCTAAATAGCTGTTTCTAGTTTATATTGTAAAGATAATATAAACACTCTGACTAATACTTACTATTCCATGTTTGCCGTTTCTCCTGAATACTCCTAAGGAAAGCAAGTATCACTTTTTTTACCTCTATCAAAAGGTTCTATCCTCCTGTCCTTTTTTTTTCTTGTACTGCTAACATACATCTAATTTGTGACTTTGTTTCCAAGTGTTCCGTACAGTTTTTCTTGATAATAAAAAGGAACCTCTTCAAATTTCCAAAAGTGGTCATAGCATCAGTAACCCTATCATGAACCCACTTGGGCAAAAAGCAGTCAAGCCATTTTTCCTCCTCAAACACCAACATGTCCGAATTGTTAAAAACTACAATAAAATTAGTAACATTGATATTTTCTTTCCAGTACTTGCATCCTAGTATTTGAATTTTTAGGATTGCTTTTCATTAACTCTTATCCATAGCCAAAAAAGACAGAACATAATTTTTTTTGTATCATAAATAATGAAAAATGAAGTTCCCTAATAGTCATTTTGCTTTGTGAACAGGAACAATAAGTAAACCACACATTATTTCAAGGCTGAGTTTAGAATCCTGAGGATACAGAGTACTGTTGTCACTTTACTATTTGTAGTTTGTATTTTTTTACCATAAACAGTATATCTCTGATCTCTCAGTTTTATAGCTCCATCCATAACCTCAGAATAATATTTTCCAGACACACAGAACAGCCGTATACAATATGGTTATCATCAATTTTATTTTAGATTGAGGAAAACCAAACCAAAACAAATATGTATTTTATAAAATGTTACAAATAGTATCTCTCCCGTCTATGATGAAAGAAAGCAAAGTAAAGGTGCAGAACACAGAAGAGAAAGACATAACATTGACAGACAATTCTTCACATTTACTGTAATCCAACATATTTGTTCCTATATTATTTATTCTTACTCCTGTGAAGACTTTAACATTCTTTTCATATATTATCTTACATCTCACACCATTTTTGTAAAGTAGGATAACATTATAGCTGATTTCAAATTTTGTATTAAATCCACCATTGAGAAGTAAACCACAGCCCTTTAGAAACAATACATTTTAAGCATAGCTGTCCCTATCATAAGGACTAATATGGAAGTAAAGAAAATTAACTTCAAAACTTGAATGCTATATATAGGATTCATTTTTATGCCTGCCTTTCTGTTGGCAAGTTGTGGTCATAACAGGCTTAAGAACTCCAGCAGGATATATTTTTTTCCTTCCTAAGCCTTTGGAGCACTATCTATTTGTAGGTATCATATATTACCTCTGTGTGGGGCCTGCAGATGAAATCTATTCCAGGAGTAGTCCTTGTTGGTAGATTTCCAGAAAGCCATCTGTTCCCAATGGGGCATCTTGTCTGCCTTCCCTAGCAATTAGAAAGCAGCAGATGAAGATGCAAGGCATAAAAAGGGAGAAGGACATGAAAGAATAGAAAATTATGTAAGAAAATCTTGTTTGTTTGAAGAAATGCGATAGTAAACTGTTAAAAACATAGAGGCTGTAACTACCTGAACAAAAGGATTTTTTTGCAAATTCTCTGTAATAAAACACGGTTCCTGTAACACACACTCCCCACCAGTCATCACTGTTTGGTTAAGTGGCTCACTACCATAAGTTTCTGATGAATCAAAATGAAAAAAATAGACATGCGTATTGTACTTTATGGAGAAAACAATGGCTGTCACACAAGTGTTTCCTCATGAAAGAAAGACATTTGGATTTATCACCAGAAAAATATAATTAATTTTGGAGTTTTAGTCCTTTTGACTCTGATACTGATATAATTATGCTTTATCTGAAAAATGAGGGAATTAATTATAATACTAACATACATACGATTCCAATCAGTAGCCTGTGATAGTTCACTGTGGATTACAGTCTTAAAACATAATTTATGATACAAAAATACCAATTTTTTGTGAATATATAAGAAGATAAAGGGAGAAATTGTCAAACTATTTTTCCCTCTAAAAGATATGGATGTGATCTAATCCTGATCACTTGGGCTCCCTCTACACTTAGCAGACAGAAGTCAACATCTCCAGAAAGTTTCAACCGTATTATGTCTGATATTTTTCTTAGCAGGAACGAATGCTTTCTAGAAGTGTCTACAGCTCAAGGAGCCAAGAAAACTAGCTGAGACTATACAACTTGCATTTAGACAGTTATCATCAGATAAGTTGAATATTACCCCAATTGATTTAAGAATTAATTTTAACATTTAATTTTATTGTTTCTTTTGATCTTTCTGAAAATTAAATTTAAAATGTAAAGGAAAGCCTTAAAGAAAAAAATAATTTTAACTTTACACATAATCTTATCTCAGGTCTGTGATACAGAAGGGAATGATGCTGAGAAAAAATGACATTCAGTCACTTCTGTGTAGAGTTTGTTCATTCCTCATTGTTTTACCCAGGGAACCTGATGATGTCAGTGTTTTTAATATGATGGATTTTCTGGTATTCTTAAATGGTAAAGTTAGGCAGACCTGTAGAGGAGATGAAAGCCCTTTATTTATCCTTGTGAATACGTTTGCTGTAACTAGTCATAGGAATTACCATCACCATTGTTCCGTTAAAACTAATAATTTTGAAAGTAAGACATGCAACACGAAGGATATGGTGACTTAAATCTATACCAATCCTGCAAAACTCTGGTGGAAGTGTACGCTGCATCTGCATTAAAGGGATGAATTCATTATTATCAATATTACAGTGACTACTGTAAAGTGATGCTTTTTTTTTTTTTCCTCCTGAAGTCAAAAAAGCTTGTTTTATTTATCAGAGAAATGAGTTGGAATTGTACCCAGCACCAGGAAATGAATATGTATATGCACCTTTATCTGTATATATGTTTAAGAGAGAGAAACTGAAAATGAGAGAAAAAGCTCTCACTGTAGGACTGCATAGAATCTACACAGAATAGTGGCAATCTTTCAGTCCTTGGACACATGGTATGCAATTATATGATTTAAAGCTTTAGCAGCATGCAGAGGTTGCATATGTAGGTGGTAGATCTTTACTTGATAAATGTTTGTCTTAATGTTTTGTTAATGTCATGAATTTCAGCGTAAAGCTTCCCAAATTCTGAACTTCCCAAAGTGATAATAATAATAATAATAAATATTCTATCAAGAGATTTAAACTGGATGTCACATGGTTCATCAACTGGCAGGTTGTCATTCTGCATGTGGGCCAGCCAGTGGAGAGCACTCCTCTCCAGTGAGTTTGAAAGATATTTGCTCACAGCAGAGGAATGCAGAAGCACAGGAATCCAAGGTTTCTGCTTAGTTCCATTGCCCCAGTGCCTCTTCATTTCCTTCAAACTATATTTACACCAGTCACAAGCTACTTATCTTCTCTCCTTCTCGTAATTCCAGTCACATCCTCCCTAGCACTTCTTTTAAGACCTGTTTTTTCCCCTCTGATCAGTCTCTTTATCTCTTAGTGCCACGCTCCTCACTCACTTTCAGATTCATGGTCCATTTTGCCCATCCCACTCCACTTCCATACCACCGAGGCTGTTCCAGTGCTTTTCTTCTCCTCCAAATGTCTTTCATGTCCTCCCCCTTGCAGCCAGCCTGCTTCTCCCCTCAACAGTCCAAGCTGCTCTGAATTTCCAAAGATAAACTTATTTCTGTCAGCCTATCTGTACTGTGTGTTTGGGACACGGGAAGACAGTCTTGGAGATGGGCAACAGGCATCATCCCATTGACCAAGCAATGACAAAAATTTTGATGATGAGCAAAAGCATGCTAGATCAACAGAATATTGACTGGCAGAGGAAAGAAAGTGTTGATACTTCTAGGAACAGCAGTCTGATAGTCAACAGTCAGTTTAAAGACTCAGTAAGGAGAGTGAAATCTAAAAGAAATGGAAATATTCCCCTATTAAAGCAAGGAGTCTGGGCAATAAGATGGTGATGTCTGAATAATAAAAGTTATTACAAGGATTTCAAAAACATTATGAAATATCATAATTATTTCACATATAATTCATATATATTTCATATATTTAAAATATATTTCATATATATTTAAATCGGGCTCTGAGCAACCTGATTTAGTTGAAGATGTCCCTGCCCACGGCAGGGGGGTTGGACTAGATGACCTTTGGAGGTCCCTTCCAACCCAAACTATTCTATGATTCTATGATTCCATGATTAATTAAATATACTCAAGGGCACTGAAAAGTGTAATTTCTTCAGGTAGGACAGAAATAAAGTTAAAAGCAGTGGATTGGCATTCTATCTCAGTGAAGCAGTATAGCTAAAAAAGGACCCACAGACATTCAATGTGGATCAAAATTGCTTTAAATGTTCTCTAAAACAGGTTCTCTAGAGGTGGTTTTAAGAACCTGCTATAGATTCCATGATCAGAATTGGATATGGATATAGAAATGTCTTGAAATTGTTACAATGATTAATACTACTGGGAATTGTGTCATTGTGGGAAAATTTCCCAGTTATGAAATAAGTAACAAATGAGTAATTTCTCAACAATTCAACTCAACTCAAAAACTTGAGTAACTAATCTTGGTAGAACTCAGTAATTCCTGGATGTATTAGTAGATAGTTGTATATCTTACTGGTTTCATGACTGTATGGGGAATAAATCTATTTTTGAATCTGCTTTGGTAAATCAAGGATGTTATAGAAGACCTGGCCATAGAAAATAACTTGAATTAAGTGACATCAAGATTATTCCAATTAAATTACAATGAGGAATAAATAGAAATAGATCAAGGTTCCTATCTGAAAGGACAAATACGAGAAATTAAGAGACCTAACTAGTAAAGTCAACAGATGTGCAGAAATTAGGAACTTAAACGTGAAGCTGACTGAAATTTCTTTCAATCACATTTGTCTAAACTATCAGGAATTTTTAAGGTTAAGAGGAATTTTAAATAAGATTAAAAACTAATAAGGAAGACTCCATTTATAATTGAATGAATAATCACATAAGAAGTATTTAGGAATAAGACGACTGACTCTATAAGGAGTGGAAAAATCATGAAAGCTACATCTTGGAGAACAGGAAATTTCAGAATAAAGTCCAAAACTCTTGCCAGAAGTCTAATGCAGCTTGTCATTGCAAAGGAAGTTAAAACAAATAATACAAAGCTTCTCAGCCATATGAATAAAAAAAAGAAGTAAACTTTCTATGAAGTGGGGAAAGAAAAAAGGTTCAAATGCAAATATAGATTTTTTTTTTTTCTCAGTTTTTAGATCAAGGTGATTGACTGATATAAAGGTACGGAAATGCAGATGATCAGACTACATGGATTGTCTTGCTTGTAGCAGGGTGGATACTCCCAATACAGATAAGGAAGCTATAATACCCTTGCATAAGGCACTGGCATGATTTCATCCAGAAAGCACTAATCTCTCATGTTTGATAGGGAGCAAGAGCAGAAGATGATGACTGGGGAGACAGAAAACCTGTTTTAAAGAAGACAGTAAAGACCTTGAATTTATTTTCAAAAATAAGGGAAGACTGAGAGAGTCAAAGGGACACTGGGAATCCCAAGTCTTCTCCTATCTTTACTTAGCACTAGCACTAGCTATTTTTCTTCTTTCTTGCTCTTTTCAACCCAAGATTCTTGCATACATGTCTATACAAAGAGAGTTTAAGAAGGATGAGAGAGGGCTGATGTGTGTTTGTGCCCAGGATATGACATCATCTAGTGGTTGATGCAGGAACCTGGAGCATAGGCTCTGTCCTTCTCAAGACTGCAGGATGCCCCCTACCCGGTTTGTCTGCACCCTGGGTGAGTAATTTGTCAGCTAGTCTGTGTGAAAGGTACCATCAAACTGGATTGTGACAGGTCTGTAGGTGTGGCATAGGTATACTCAACTGGGACATGCCCTTCTTGCCATGCAAATGTGACTAAAGTTAAGCACCCAAGGAACTTTCCTGGTAAATCAGACTAATTCTTTAGCATTAGGTGGAAATTTAAAAGCTGAATTGTTGTTTGAGACTTATGTTTTAAACATGGGATTTAAGCAGGCTGGATCTCACTCCTGTATAGTTGGAAAAATTCAGAAAGGTTTTTGTAGAGGGAAGTCAATGAACATATGAAGAAGCTGACACAGCATACTTGAAATTCCTAAAAGATTTTGACATGGACCATCACTGAAGACTCTCAAAGAAATTTAAGCTGTCATGGGATCAGAGGAAAGGTCTTCTTGCAGAATTACTAACTGGTTAATAATTAGGAAACAAAAGGTAGAAATAAATGGAGGGAGATTATCATAGAATCATAGAATAATTTGGGTTGGAAGGGACTTTAAAGGTCATAGAATCATAGAATCATAGAATAGTTTGGGTTGGAAGGGACCTCTAAAGGTCATCTAGTCCAAACCCCCTGCAATAAGCAGGGACATTTTCCACTAGATCACGTTGATCAGAGCCCCCTCCAACCTGACCTTGAAGGTTTCCAGGCATGGGGCATCCACCACCTCTCGGGGCAACCTCTTCCAGTGTTTCACCACCCTCAGCGTAAAACATTTCTTCCACATACCTAGTCTAAATCTACCCCCCTTTAGTTTAAAGCCATTCCCCCTTGTCCTGGCGCAACAGGCCCTGCTAAAAAGTTTGCCACCATCTTTCTTATAAGCCCCCTTGAAGTACTGAGAGGCTGCAAGAAGGTCTCCCCAAAGCCTTCTCTTCTCCAGGCTGAACAACCCCAACTCTCTCAGCCTTTCTTCAGAGGAGGGGTATTCCATCCCCCTGATCATTTTCGTGACCCTCCTCTGGACCCGCTCCAACAGCTCCATGTCTTTCTTATGCTGAGGGCTCCAGAGCTGGACGCAGGACTCCAGGTGGGGTCTCACCAGAGCAGAGCAGAGGGGCAGAATCACCTCCCTCAACCTGCTGGCCACGCTTCTTTGGATGCAGCCCAGGATACAATTGGCCTTCTGGGCTGCGAGCGCACATTGCCGGCTCATGTCCAGCTTTTCATCCACCAGTACCCACAAGTCCTTCTCGGCAGGGCTGCTCTCAATCCCTTCATCCCCCAGCCTGGATTGATACCGGGGGTTGCCCCGACCCAGGTGCAGGACCTTGCACTTGGCCTTGTTAAACCTCATGAGGTTCACACAGGCCCACTTCTCCAGCTTGTCCAGGTCCCTCTGGATGGCATCCCATCCCTCTGGTGTGTCAACCGCACCACTCAGCTTGGTGTCATCTGCAAACTTGCTGAGAGTGCCCTCGATCCCACTGTCTATGTCATTGATGAAGATAATAAACAGCACCAGTCCCAATACAGAAATACGGACCCCTGAGGGACGCCACTTGTCACCAGTCTCCATCTGGAGGTTGAGCCGTTGACCACTACCCTCTGGATGCAACCATCCAACCAATTCCTCACCCACCAGAGAGTCCACCCATCAAATCCATACCTCTCCAGTTGAGAGAGAGGGATGTTGTGGGGGACCGTGTCAAAGGCCTTACAGAGGTCCAGATAGGCGACATCTGTAGCCCTTCCCATGTCCACTGATGTAGTCACTCCATCATAGAAGGCCACTAGGTTAGTCAGGCAGGACTTGCCCTTGGTGAAGCCATGCTGGCTGTCTCGAATCACCTCCCTGTCCTCCATGTGCCTTAGCATAGCTTCCAGGAGGATCTGTTCCATGATCTTCCCAGGCACAGAGGTGACACTGACTGGCCTGTAGTTCCCCGGGTCTTCCTTTTTTCCCTTTTTCAATATGGGGGTTATGTTTCCCCTTCACAGGACTGCCACGACTTCTCAAATACAATGGATAGTGGCTTAGCAACTTCATCTGGCTATTTCCTCAGGATCCACAGATGCATCTCATTGGGTCCCATGGGCTTGTGCACCTTCAGGTGCCTTAGATGGTCTCAAACTTGATGTTCTCCCACAGTGGGTGGCTCTTCATTCTCCCAGTCCCCGCCTTTGCCTTCTGCAGCTTGGGAGGTGAGGCTCGAGCACTTGCCAGTGAAGACTGAGGCAAAAAAGTCATTGAGTACCTCCACCTTCTCTGTATCCCGGGTAACCAGGTCTCCCGTTTCGTTCCGGAGAGGGCCCACATTTTCCCCCATCTTCCTTTTGTCACTGACGTACCTATAGAATCTTTTCCTGTTGCCCTTGATGTCCCTGGCCAGATTGAATTCTATCAGGGCTTTAGCTTTCCTAACCTGATCCCTGGCTGCTCAGACAATTTCTCTGTATTCCTCCCAGGCTACCTGTCCTTGCTTCCACCCTCTGTAGCCTTCCTTTTTGTGTTTGAGTTTGTCCAGGAGCTCCTTGTTCATCCACGCAGGCCTCCTGGCGTTTTTGCCTGACTTCCCCTTTGTTGGGATGCATCGCTCCTGAGCTTGGAGGAGGTGATCCTTGAATATTACCCAGCTTTCTTGGGCCCCTCTTCCCTCCAGGGCTTTGGCCCATGGCACTCTACCAAACAGACGTTTGAAGAGGCCAAAGTCTGCCCTCCTGAAGTCCAGGGTAGTGCGCTTGCTGTGTGCCCTCCTCGGTGCCCTAAGGAACTGGAACTCCACCATTTTGTGGTCACTGCAGCCCAGGCTGCCCTTGAGCTTCACATTCCCCACCAGCCCCTCCTTGTTGGGGAGAACAAGGTCCAGCATAACACCTCTCTTCGTTGGCTCCTCTATCACTTGGAGAAGGAAGTTATCAACTGGTGTCCCAGGATCTCTGCTAGGATATGTACTGTTCAACATATTCATAAATGATCTGAAAAGATGTTGAATAATGAAGTGATAAAATTTCCTTATGAAACAAAATTATTCAGGGTACTCAAAGCTAAACCCGACTGTGAAGAGTTCATGATGCTGAGTGACTGAACAATCCAAAAGCATCTGAAATTAATTGTCAATAAAGACAAAGTAAGACATACAGCCCCTCTCCCCTGACAGTTAGTTATATATACAGAATATTGGAATCTAATGTAGCCATTGCTATGCGGGAAAGAGATCTTAATAACAGTGTATGTAGATGGTTCCCTGAAAACTTCTGCTTAGTAGCTTGTGCAACTGAAAAAATGTTAGGATTATTAAGAAAAGACTAAGAACAAGACAGAAACTGGATAAACATCCATTTCACAGTGATGGGGGTTATAGTAATCTGTTTTGAGTCCAATGTATAGTTACAGTGATCCTATCTGTAAGATGACAAAGTGGGTTGAACTTACTTTGGTATCTATACAAAGGAAAACTAGAACCAATCAGCTTTGAAAAGAAATGCTTGAAAATGGGGTCTATCCTGCTATCTGTCTATAGATTGGGGTCTATCTATTTAATTGGGATCTATCAAATCAGAAAAGATATGGAAAAGGTTTCTAGGGAATGACTGTCCACTGTTATTTTTTTCTTTTCTTAAGAGAAGAACTATGGGTGACCAGGACCTTTAAAACAAGCAAAAGGAGTACTTTTCCTTACAGTGCATAATTGCTTTGTGGAATTCATTGCCACAGGATGTTGTGGAAGCTAAAATTATCACTGGATTCACAAAGGACTCAACAGATTCATAGCGGAGGGGCTATTAATCACAGTGGTCTGCATGCTGCTTCCAACTCAAACTTAAAATGCTGGTTGCCAGAAACTGAGAAATATTTGAGAAGCAGGATCAGTCTATACTTGCCCCTTATAATCTCTCTCTACACACCCTCTCTCTGTGCATCTTTTGTTCATCTTGCCAAAAAGAAGATATTTTCTATACCTTTTTCTTTGGACCAGTGTGAATATTTCCAGGTTTTTATACTTTGGTAGGTTAAACAGTGTGAAGAAAGAAGAGGTACAAAGCCAAACGTTAGCTGATTCTACAAGAAGTGAGAAGGACTGGTCACAAAGTATGTTTAGTCAAAATAATAGGAGAAAACTGAAGACTGAGTAGAGGAATGAGATTCTAGGGTGCCTTTCAGAGTGGAATAGTGGGAGACAATTTCTAAACTTGGTTCGAAATGAAGAAGTAAAGTATTTATGAATAGTCTGTAAGCAACACGTTTGCCTGTGATGGTGGAGATTCACAGCAAGGTTTCTCCTAGTCCTGTGTCCTAAACAGAAACCTGAACCTTCTGAGGCAGCCCATCACTAATTGAAATATAAAGCTCTATGCACGAAGTTGAGTTCAGTTGCTCTAAGTTCCACCTTTGAAGTTGCATTAGCATTTAATGGTTAAAAGAAAGCTAATAAAACTGGAGGGAAGTTGAGATGGCTAAGTCATAACTATTTTTATGATGCATTATTACCACAAAACAGAGGAAGGGTATTTATGGTGCATAAAGGTTTCTCTCATCCTTTACATGTGTTCTGGGGCTATCAAAACCAGTTCACACCATGGGGAAAAATTTTGTCCTTGACCATGTCTTAGAAACAACAGGGTGACACTAGTACCACTGAGAGCAAATTGTCCCATCTTGCTTTTCATCGTCACATTTATTCTTAAATTTTTTATGGGTACATATATGTAGTAAGCTTCTAACTCATAGGACTAAAGACTAAAGCTTTTAAGCCTGAAGTATGTGTGAAGTCAGTATGACTCCATTTTCTTAATTCATAGCTTATAAGAATACCAAGTTAAGTTATCCTAAGTGATCAGAAAAATAAAAAGTCGGGAAACAGCCTGGTAACCCTTTTCAAGTCTCTGCTGTGATGGTTAGGGAGTTCATAGCAAAATGTCAGTGCTGCAGGAGAAGCAGATTGCTGTGGCCTGGTGCATATTCAGCTGAGTTTACAACGTGTCAGGATGTTCAACTGTGTGTGAAAAGAGCAGGAGCGATCCAATGTGATCATATGATATTTTGTCCTGGTGTGTTTTTTGTATACACATATACACACACCCTGGAGGAGGCAAAGGAACTGTGAAGTAGATACAACATCTGAGCCATTGCATTTCAGCCAGAGGACCACATGCTCTGTGAATCACTCTGCACAGCACCGATGGGCTAGATACTGTGCCCGGGATAGGTGAGTGATGTCAAAGCTGTTACTCTCTCCATTTTTAAAGAAAGCACATCACTGTTGTGTGTGTGTATGCCACAGACATAACATCTTGCCTTAGATCCCTTTAAAAAAGTTACTGATTAGGGGTTTTTTTTGACATTTTAAACTGCTGCCAGTTAAATGCAGTGAATTATTTTGGTCATGGTCTGATTTTTTAAAGAAGTCTTTGGTGACAAATTCTGTTTAAAAAAATAAACCAAAATTTGCATCCTATGTATTCATCTGGAATATCTGGCGTTATCATAAAGCTATGGGTCTCTGTGTAGAGTAACAGCAATTGCAAGGAAATAATGCATTGGTATGAAACACAAGTATAAGCCTACCTTATTTATCTAAAATGACTTCAGAAGCCCTCAGAATATTGAATACAAGAGTTTCACAATGGTTTCTCAAACTCAATTATTAATTAATACAGAGACTGTCTTGGGAAACTCCCATTTTTACATTCCTGTGGTAACTTTAGCAGTGACTTAAATGGAACTGTAAGAACAAGAAAAAACCCCCAACACTTTTTATTTAGCTGCCAAAAAAACAGATCTCATAATAGTTAGTAATGCTGTTTCCTAATTTCATCTCTTCCCTCATCTGTTTTCTTCCTTTCTTCCTCTTCTCATGTTTCTCTGCCTCTCAGTTTCCTTCCTCTGTTTCCCTCAAAACATCCTATTTCCTGCTCCTCTTTTGCATGTACATGTTTCCCTGTTACATGGCTCCCAATGCTGAGACCCCCCATCCTCTAGAAACGTCCTGCCTGTCTGCCTCATCATTGGCACCCAGTGGACATTTCCCTTCAACAGCTGTGCAGGAGGTTTCAGTGTAGCTGCTGTGCCCATTTCATCAGGGTGACTTCAGTTTCTGCCCCTTTCTCTTTTGTAGAGTTGTACCTCCTCACCATCAAACTCCTCCTGGGAAACACGGCTTACTTCTTCCTCTCTAAGAATTTAAATGCACTGTGCTACTTGCCTCAGTTTACATTATGATATACAATATTTATGTTGTTATTAGTCCATCTTAAAGTGTCCCGCTTCTGTGTAGCTGTTGCAAGTAATGAAAACCAGGAGTTATTTCATGATGGAGAGGCACAGCATTATTAAAAACTCATTCATAGCCATATCACTGATCCATGCAAGATAGTATTTTTCTGTGATTCCTTCTTCATTGTTGCCATAGGCAAAACCATCCAATTATTTCTTCCCAAAACCCATATTCTCCAGTTTATTCAAAAGTATACTGCACAGGTTGACATGATACTATCAAACACAGGAAACCATTATTCCTCCAGCTCACTGTTGTCTGCCTAAATAGGTTAACTTCTTGTATCTTACTTTCTTGTGGATGGAGCCTTCTTTTCTGACAACCCTGGAAATGAGAAGTCTTTTTCTCTTCTTTTGACCCTCTGAAGTGAAGGTCAATCTTAGATAAGATAGTAATTTTTATATTTTTTAAATATTTCCATCAAGTCTTCATTGTGAGTAACAACTCGATCTTGAGGAAAATGGAAATTGTTAAAGACTGAAAATCTATTTTTCTTATTAAAACAATCAAGTTTTTTTGAAATTCTTTAAAATTATAGCATAAAACCACAGCATGGCAGTTTTTTTCACAAGAATGTAAAAATTATTACTCTTTCATTGAAATTAATTATGCTAATATTCTATACATAACTCTGCGTGTTTTTCATTGTTTTCATTTTTTAACCACAGCCATTTCTTTACACACTGTTCATCTGTTTCAGCTTGTTTTCAGAACACCTTAAATGCAGCTACCCAAATCATCCCTCTCTCAGGTAAGTTTCTTAACACCAAAAGACTGATAGAAAAAAAGAGAAACAAGAAACTAATACAGCAACAAAGTAATAGAGACCTCTCAAGCAGTCTGCAGTCTAACCCTGCATCACTTTATCCTTTTACTCTGGTCCCCAAATACATCTGGTCACAACTGCCTCCAGCAGCTCAGGTTTCCATGAACTTTTCACAGGGAATGTGGCTGACTTCAGAGGGCCAGCCCTGCACGTATTCTCCAATGTTTCTGTAGTGCGTGAACTCGTTTCTGCCACTGTTATTACCTTCCAGTCCTTCGCTGAAAGTATTAGATGTCACCTAAAATGAGGGCTAGCAATATCAGAGGATTTGTCAGCTAATTTCAGATTTTGAACCGTACTGACTTACAGGTAGATTCATACAGTCTAGTTAGAGTCTAGCTACAGTCTAACAGGGAAAAATATGCCACTGCAAAACTCAGTCCAAACACCTGATGGCTTGAGATGCCTATTTCTTGCTATTGACTAATAAAGGAGAGTACACCTACTCAAGTTGGGTAGGAGAAGTCCAGGTCTTGGATCACAAGTGATATTTTGGGAACCCATGCCATGCACGTTGTACACAGTAAATATACTTTGGAGCCTTGTGGAGAAGACATCTCTTCTTTGCTTCTTTTCACTATGATTTATTTCTAATGGTTTCATTGTTCTTTCTGGTGGTCAGTGCTGACAGATCAAATGTGATTCCTGTTGGTTATTCTCTCCTTTCTCTAGTGGATGACTAAGCACCGTACGCCAACACCAATTACAGGCTCCTTTAGTCTTCCATCACTGATTAAATGGGAAGTTTGAACTAAAATCTACTAGGCTGGCACACCGACTGGATCCTACCTAAAATTACTGCTCTGCTAATTGACAGAAGAATTTTTTTCATTATTACATTTGACTCTCCTAAGTAAAATCAGGCTGATATTGTCCTTGTTTCACAGACATTGAATTATTTTGGCTTAAATGGAATTAATACCTACTACACAGTTATTTGGTCGGGCAGAACTATGAGTGAAAACCGTCCCTCCCTGATTTTTAGTTTTATCATAATTACATTAAAAGTAACTTTGTGTGTGTGTGTGTTGGGGGGAAGGGGGAGGATTTCACAGGTCTGTGAGGGTCCTTTGGTGGCTCTGAGGTTCTTATTTCCACATTTGATTTGACCTACAACTGGAAGAGCTAGACGTACCTGTACTAAAAATTCTACATTCTTAAGTTTTTAGAATTCTTAGAATCAGAAAAGCACCAAAGTCACGGCCATGCATTTAGAACCAGAGAAGACTATCACAGTCATCTTCTCTGAGCTTCTGCATAAGACAAACCAAAGATCTCCATTCAATCATTTCTGCATCAAGCCCATGTCTTCTGTCTGAGGAGCAGCATAGCTTCCACTGAAGTATTAAAATATTTCTCAGCCATTGTGAGACACAATAAAATTGTAAGTATTGACAATGCTGAATCCAGTATTCATCAATTATTCCATAGCGTTTGCGGGAGTGATGGGCATAGAAAATCAGATGCAGTATCTCTGGAGCTCCAGAACGTTAACCTCATAATAAACCATCTGCTCTTTGTATGACAAACTGTGATGCAGCACATTGTCGGTATTTACGAATGATAAATAATAATAATAGTAATAGATCTGTTTCTATAGTGCTTCCAGTGGATAGCAGCTGATCGTGCTTACTGAATCCAGGGAAGGAATGCCAAAAGGAAAACAAATTAATCTAACCAGCTGTGGAGCTATTTTTGAAAAGCTGAGGAATTCAGCTGGTTGCTTTCTATTGCCTTTAAAGGTGGTATAGCAGTATCTCAAAGTTATCCATACAGCCTTTATATGAAAAGGGATTTTGATTTGCTTTTTAAATGTTTGAGGGAACTGAAGGACCCCAGTGGCTCACAGAATATTTGTGCATGTGAACGATGCACATAAACACTGCTCCACGTCTACTGTCTGAAATCCAAGGCCCCTCTGTCCGTCAGTTCTTGCGCTGAAGGAAATACAGCATCAGAGTGCCTGCCCAAATGTCACAGCTCCAAGGCCCACTGATGCCTGCACACATACCCCGCGATGAATGTGGCATCATAGCTCCAAGGCTGTTTTATGCCTCAGCTCTTATATGGATGTGAACGCAGTATCACAAGTCCAAGGCCTCTTTCTGCCAAAACTCTTACATTGCAGTTCAAAAGCAGTTACAAGGCCCTTGTTTCTGCCAGGGCGATTTAAATGAGGGTGATTGAAATTTAGGATGGGTGCGATTTTGAGTGTCTTGCTGAAACATGCTGTAAAACCAGCCTGCAGAAAAAGGAGAAATGCCATAAAAACTGTTTTGCTGTGTAAGTGGGACTTGGCAGGTCTTCTTCAGCTCCCCCAGCAGCATTTTTTTTCCCCTTTTTTCCTCTGGCAATGAGCCTTAAAAAGACCTCGAAGACGTTTATATGCTGACCAAAGAAACTTTTTCTATAAACAAGCAAAGAAGGGTTTATATTAAATGTATGTTGTTTATCATTGCCATTGTTGCAGTATATTAAGATAACAGGCGAGACAGAACATTGACAGCTCCTAAAGCCACTGAAGAAACCTAAGCCTGCACGTAGCTTGCTGCCTGGGGCTCCTTAAAGCTGCTGCCTTGGTTTTCCTCCTGCCTATGCTTGTTGATTTCTATCAAAATGAGTTAGAAAGCAACTCATCATGCCTATATAATTCCATGCACACTTCCTCTCACCTCTAAACGGGAAGGTCAGTTTCTGGACAAACTTTGTTTCTACAGCTTTGAAAGAGTCTGTTGTGTTTCATTTTGTTTTGAGTGGTGTAATTATCAGTAATTATTGGGAAATGAGCAGGAGTCAGAGGCAATTCCAAAGCCACCCAGAATAAACTGTGCATTGTTGCAGGGTTGTAGCATGGCTGTTTTACAGAATTAACATTCTGAAATAGTTGGAAGTGACAGTTTCCTTTTCAGGGAGGGAAGAGGGCAAAGAGCTACGCTGCTGCTTTAAGGTTAATCTTTACATTCAGGAAGAAGTTTGAGCTGGAGAACACAGGGGCATGGAACAGATCCCTGTGTAGCCCATTTTTCCTTTTAAGTGAATCTTCTTGGGTAGGTACTGTGTCCAGAAGAAGACTTCAAATGTCAGAACAGGTGAAAAACTTCTTATAAGGCATGTATAAGGCAATCAATGAGCTTTCCATTAAAGAACACAGAGTTACAAGAAAAAGTCCAAATAATTATATTATTCAGTTTTAAATGACAGACTTTGAAAAATGAGGTTCTTAGAATAACTGAGTTAGTCCCATTTTTAAATACTCCTAATGTCCTTTTTTTCCCCGAGTAAATTAATAAATAAATGTCATGTTGCATGAGTTCAATCAACTGTGAGATAATGAGGACTGTAAAGCAAAGAACTTGATGGGTCACTGATTGCTAATGGACTACAGATTTTTGTAGGTCATGGGTTCATTGCCAGGCTGTGTTTAAAGGTTTCTCCTTTTTTTTTTTTTTTTTACCCCTCAAACACTGCTTAATTGCAAAACAAAAGTGGCTTCATGGTCTGAATGCAGACACTAGTGTCCACATCCAGACTGTGATGGATAATAGTTGTGGGGCCTCAAAGCAGATTCACATTTCTCAGAAGCTTTGGCAAAACTGAATTCTTCTGCCACGAGGACCCATCCCAGGTCAGCAATATCCTCCTGATGACAGTGGCTGAACAGCTCTGTAGATGCTGTATGCACAAAGTGACTCCTGGAAGGGGATGTCTGTGGAAGGTTGCATTGGTCTCTTCCTTTAATACTATTTTACCACTGTTTTCCCAAGACTGACTCTGGGTACTGAGACCTGACTGAACAATTTAATTCCATGATGGCAGATGCAAATGAGGCAGGACAGATATTTAACTGGATCCAGCATCAGAGTGTGACCGTGGAGAAGATAGCTACATTACTATTACTGGAGTGACAGAATGAATTTCTGATTTCCAAATGCAAGGCTTGTACCTTCCATCTACCCATACAAAAGCACACAGATGACAGAGAACAGAAAGACGCAAATGTGCAAATTACAGTGGTATATACCCAGATGTGCATAAGACTCCATGAATGCCACAGGCTACAGGAAGCAGCTACAGAGCAGCACAGCATTGGCTTGTGGACCAGATGCCCAGGCTAGGATGAAGAGAGAGCAGAAGGGCAGAGGTGAGGAGCAAATTAAAAGGAAGAAGCTGTTCTGCATTAATCTACAGAAATATCAACTGTACAGACTGCTCACAACTGCCTAAAGCAGATTCTTACGTACAGCAGTGCTCCTGGGGTTTGGTGCACAAGTAAAGATACAGAAAGGTTTAAGATCCCACTGAGTCTGGAGCTGATTTTGCTGTTCTCACACTGTTAGGTATGCATAAAACCAGCTGCCTGGCCTACACTAATCCCAATTGTAGTCAAGTCTGTTTCCTGATATAAACGTGTATATCTGAATTAAAGTCTGTTTCCCTTAAGAAGCTCATGCATTTAAATTCAAAGCCTATTTGGTCAGACTCACGGCTGCTGCAGTGTTTTGTGGATAAAAAGAAGATCTATAATTGAAAAAGAGTCCATTAGAAGTGCAGAGAGGAAACAAAGGGCGTGAATTTGGTGATTATGAAGGTGAATGATTAATAGCATGTATTAGTGCCAGACATAACACAGACGGATGCTGCCCCAACCGTGCAGGTCTGCTAGTATTTAAAAATTATATCTTCCACCCTTTCTACTCCAATCTTGAGCCATTCTAGCTCTGGAAACAGTCACCAGTGCTGAATTGTTAGTGGTTTTGTAATGAGAATGAGAAGAGAGAAGAATACCTTAATGAATATTTGTTCTTGGGATTACAGAAGCAAAAGCCTGTAGAAATAGGACTCCACTTCCATTTGCAGCATTTATTTTTCTCCTTTGAATGGATGCTAGACAGAAGTGCGTGACAGTACATCCTACTGACCCTGTAAATAGCCAGCAAGTAAAAGAACGTGTATAAATACCAGTTTTGCTTGTCATGTGTGCCAGCTTCCTTTTACCAACACAATTTTGTAATTGAAACTTTAGAATGTATTTATGACTTGAAGTACAGAAAGGCTTCCTTGAGGTTTTTTCTACTTAACTATAAAATACATTTTTCATTTCTCAGTTGCTCTGCCCTGCTCCTCCATTCAAAATACAGTAACAGTTGCTGAGAGCAGCCAAATCTTGCACTAAAGGTTGAAATTTGCTTCCATGATGTCTTCTGTCCTGCTAAGCAACTGGCTGTGATGCACTTACTTCATGTTTTACTGGGAATATTCTGTAGAAGGATACTTGGCTTTGGCCAAAGGTATCATTCCACTTCAGCAATGTCGATTTATTTGGCAACTTTTTCATAAAATGAGCTCATAAAGCAGGAGTTACCTGGCGTGAGCATATGTAAGTTAATTGCATCAATATACTGACAACATTGGTCATACAGTTTCTCCTAAACGACTGCTCAGCTCAAGAGAAATATGGTTATTTCTTTCAGCTGAAAATATGTCAAGATGCTATTTTGGAAAGAAACTTGACATTCAGCTTTACTGTTTGTAACATTAGTGTCAATGTTCTTGTCAGAAGTCCCCCTATAAATCTGAGCTGTGAGACCTTGAGTGACTTGTGAATAGGACAAACTGCAATGTAGAACAAATTGATAATAGTGCAGTAATATCTACTTTTTAAGCAGCATTTTAAATGCAGATACCCTTCCAGATATACAAGTAAGGGGGATGGAGGAACCCTGGACTTTGTGTGAAGAGACCTTTTTGCTCTCTGTTCCAGAAGTCATTATTTATTTCCTGTTTGACTTTGGGAGGTCACATGTGCTTTGTTTCCTCATCCAAAAAAAAAAAAACCCAAACCCAAAAGAAGATAATATTTTCAAAGGGTTACTGTGAATTTATTAATTGTGGTCTCCAGCCTATTAAAATGTCTGGACATTTAATACACTTGTAGTTGCAATTAAATAGTCACAAATCTTTTTTTTTAAAACAGTATTAATCGTCCTGAAAGATTTTAAAATGAGAAAAATTAGATGATCATTAACCAAATTGAGAGATTTCTGACTGTAGGATATTGAAGTGTGAATAATCTGTTTTCTCTCTCAGTTTCTCTGAGCTACAATTAGAAACATGTGACTATGTTACCCCTCTCAGTGGCCAAGTCTACTTTCATCTACAGTTTTTAGAACTGTGTATACCTAGAACTAGTGATAGAACTTGGCTGTGATATTTACTAAACCATTTCCTAAGTCTCCACGAGCAATGAGTAATACAAGCGGAGGAAAGTTTTATTAGTTACAATACCTTTCCTGAAGCTATTGTCTTCCAGAGTGGTATTATGCGAACAAATTTTTTAATATCTGGCTAGACAGATAGGCAAGTATTAGACTTTAAGTACAAAAGCTTACCATTCATGGGCCAGAACAATTTTCTCCTGTGTGAATAAGAAAGTAGTGCTTACCCCTTTTGGCAGCAAGATCAGAGGAATGGTGGTCTTCTGTGAAATGCTTTTCCCTCAAGGCATACCCCTAGGATTGTGATGTGGCAATAATTTTCTAATTGCTACTAACTGCTCCTTAAAGGCTGGATTGTAATGGGAGCCTTTGTTTTTTCTTTAACGTGAATCAGCTGAATCAGAACTTTTATTCCTGGTGGGGAGTTTAAGATCAGGATTTCAGGTTTAAAGACTTTTTTCCTGGAAACGTTTGGTCTGGAATGCTCATGTGTTTAAAATGAAAGGAGGCTGCTAAAAGCATTTTCAACATCTTAACATTCCTGTTACAAACTACATTTACAATAAATTCTTAGAAATTCATTATGCTTACAATAAACTTTTAGCTTGAAGCAAATTGTTCCATAATTATCTGTATCAGGGTTTTCTATGTTGTCCTCCAAAGCATCTGTTACTGGATACTGCCCAAGGAGATGGCATTAAGGACTGCAGATCTGACCGTGTATGCAATTCACAGAATTGCCGACAAGTTGGTTAGGAGTGGCAGCTGGAGGTCTGCTCCAACCTCCCTCCCTCTCTCTCACAGCAGAATTAGTCACCATGCTGGGTCAGGTTAGCCCTGGATTTGTCCAGCTGAGTCTTGGAAACCTCTAAAGACAGAGAAACTACCTCTCTGAGTAACCTGTTCTCTTGCCGCCATGCTGTCCGAGTGAAGAAGTTTTTCCTAATGCACAGCCTGACCCTCCCAAAGTGCAGCATGTAGCTCTTGTGCCTTGTTTTATCATCTGGTACCACCAAGAAAAGTTTGGCTCCACCATGTTTGCAGCTCCAGATTGCCTCAGCTTCCACTTTTGCCAGACTTAAGGAGCCAAACTTCTTCAAGTCTTGCTCACAGGCTCTCAATAATATTGGTAGCTATCTGCTGGACCATGTCATTTCTGAACAACCTTTTTGAACTAGGTGCCCCAAAACCCAACATAGCATTCCAAGTGCAGCCTCACCACTGCCAGGCAGAGGGAGATACTAACTTTCCTTGACTGACTAGCCACACTCCTCTAGTTGTAGCTAAATAAGCAGTTTGCCTTATGATGAGAGCACACTGTTGGCTATATTCAGCGTGTCATTTGCCATAACCCCTGGGGTCATTTTCAGCAGGGCTGATATTCCTGGCCTGTACTGATGCATGTGGTTATCCTGCCCCAGGTACAGAACTCTACTTCTCCTTGCTGATTGTCATGATTCATTCCTGTGATCTGAACAAGGTTTATATCCTTAGCCTTTTTCAGTCTTGTGCACAAACATATGTATTGGTTACTGTGGGCTTGTTTGTATATACTTTTTAAAATCTTTTGATGCTGCTAAATTTCTTATGGAGAATTTACTACAGAGAAAGTAAGCGTGGGGTGTTTCAGTCACATTAGACTTAAAAATATATATCAGATTTATACTGTTAAAGTTTTCAGAGAAAGAAAGGCAAAGTCGATCAATTGATTTATTAAAAAAAAGGCTCCCATCTTCCCAGGAAAGCATTACCTGATTATGCTCAGTTGGAACCGAGCTTGACTAAATTTTAGGGGGCAGCAGAGGGGGAAGTGCTGGTCTACTCTCTCTGGTGACCAGTGATAGGACACGAGGAAATGGAATGAAGCTGAGTCAGGGGAAGTTCAGATTGGACATTAGGAAAAGTTTCTTCACTGAGAGGGTGGTCGGTCACTGGAACAGGCTCTCCAGGGAATGGCAGGGGTGACTCTCCCGTCCCCAAAAGCAGGTACCAGATGAGGATAACCATCACAGGAGGCACACCAGGTCCGTGCAAGCAGTCACAGGTCCTGTGGGTGCCCTGCCAGCAGCTCCAGCAGGCAGCAGGCCCTGCCAGAAGGATGGGGCAGCACCTGTTTGGTGAGAGTGACAAAAGGCCAAGGGGCCATGGAAAGGTGAGGAGACAGTGAAGCTCAAAATGTAAATACATGCCTCTTAAATCTTTAACTTTGCCAGTGCTGTGGAGATGCAGAGAGGTGTCAATGGACGTTTCCTCCAGTCAACAGAAATTCAGACGAGGTGAGAGCAGTGCGGTGCAGCCTGGCCCACCAGTCATGAGAGTGCCTGGTTGCACTTGGAAAGCCACGATGGGAGAGGCTGAGGTGGCTGCATTGACTCTGCTCATTGCAAGATCCCCCTACAGCCCTTCTCTTCCTGTTTGGCAACCCCAAAAAGACCCTGTTCCGGGAAGAAAGTGCCATGTAGGAACTGATCCCAGAATGACTACAGCTCCTGAGCAGGATGGCCTGTCTTCAGGCCCATTTGTTAGAAAGGGTGCAGATAAAATTAACTTTCAAAGGTAATAGATTTTAAATCTTTTTCCATTTACAGTGAGACAGTGAGTAATTTTTACTTTAGTAAAAGTGACTCAAAACTTTAGTTTTGATGGGACTAGTAGGAACATTGCTAGAAACTCTTACGACCAAACTAAGAATATTTTGCGGCTTCTACCTGCACTTTGTTCTCCTGTGCAACTGATGGTTGTGATTGGCTAAAAGCAATTTATAATTAATCAACACAATTATAATTAATACCACAATTAACAATTGTGTTGATTTCCAGAATTCATATGTCATGTTAAGAGGTAGCTAGCATGCTTTTCGTGATCACAAAATGTGAATATTCATGTTTCATTTTGCAATCTAATGATTACATCCTCCCTGAAATAAAATTGTTGCAAGATTAAATAAAATGTTCACTTTTTTCAACATTGGGTTGCATGCTTGGATACAGCATAAAGTAAAGCAAAACAAGACCTTTCAAATGTAACATTTCCTATCGATAAAACCAGGAACATTAAAATAACCATTTAGCATGTATTGTTGACTTCATTTTACAGTACTTGACACACACATGTAATAACAGTACAATCATCAAGGCTGAGTTACTCTTTCCATAAACTATGTACTTTAGCAGCTCTGTACTTTTATCATTGCATGGATGTGATGCTTACAGCCTTATTTTGATATGTTTTCTCATCAGGAAGTTTTGGTAGTATTAGAAGAGCTTTTACAGAGGAAAGCATAAAGGACTTGCAATAGCTAGCAAGCATGACATCATTAAAAAGCAATGAATGTTAGGAATATTCCTGTTCTAATCCAGGCCACACATCCTGCTGCCCTGGAAGACAGCCAAGCCCAACATCCTTTTAGGGTTACAGGGCAGGCTGTGGCCTTTCACAGTTTGCTTTAGTAATCTCTGCATGTGGAATATTCACTGGCAGGCATTACAATAAAATCTAAAATTACTCCATCAGAGAGCTGGTGTTCCACCCTTCCTGCATTCTTCCCTGACACTGAAATTGCCCAAAAAGAGCTCTACTGCATTTCATAGATTTCTGTGAAGGACTGTGTACAGAGATGATGGGGGTTTTTGCACATAGGTTCAACAGCATGTTCCACTTGAGAAAAAAACATTATTTAGACTGCTTAAAAATACGTTGTGCTAATATTCTTACTAGTTCAGTTGCACGAACCTGTTAAGGTTTAATCCTGCAGGCTTTTCTCTGTATTTTCAGTGAATGTTTCAGATGACCAGTGGAAAAATGATCAGACCTTTCCTTTACACAGCATGGCTGTCACATTGACTGTACAGAGTACAGCTCTCTGGGCCCAGGCACTCTGCCACACTAAATCCCTTTACACCATGCCTTTGGGGAAAAAGGGAACTGAAAGCTGCAGCAAAATGAACAGCTGAAGACTCCCAGAGCAGTGGTGTTACTTAGCTGACAAAAAATGAGGAGCATAACTGATTTCAGGATGCTGCTTTTTTATTCCCAGTTAATGTCCTCAGCAGCATTCACAGGAGATACTGCCAGCACCTAATTTAGATGATGAAGTAAGATCACAGTGGGGACATGTAGTCTGTGGTTCATATGAGAATTTTAGGTGCCTAAAGAGTAACTTAAGGAAAATATTATTTCTCTGACCAACTATTGGAGAGAGACCCATGTCTCTGCAGCCCTCACAATGAGATCTTGTCTCCCTAAATATAGATAGTAGTTATTGTTTGGCTTTCTCTATTGACTGCATGAGGAATATATGCATCTACTTTAAAAGTATTCACTAGGGGCATAAAATTCACGTGTATTATAGGTGGTCCAGCCAGATGACTTGGTAGTACCCCTTTCTTCCTAGGCTTCCTAAAACACCAGTGAACTGAAATAGCTTCCTTTAGAAAGTAGCGAAATTTGACTTGTGTTCTGAATCCTCCAATAATATTTATCATAGTCCACTGAAAAATGTGGGAATTCAACAGAATGAGGCTCCAGTCTTCTGGAGTACTTTACAAGACACATGTTTTGGGGAAAGCCTGGATTTAAGAAGTTCCTAACCTTCATGCCATACTCCTGCACCAGCTGAACCAACATTTACTACTTTGATTTACAAGGTTATGCAGCAATTGAACAGGTGAAATTATCCAGGTTAAATATAACTACCCCCCCTTTTTTAACAGATTGCCCTGTGAACTCTTTTACACCATGGTTTCACAAAAGCGTTGGGTCACCACAGCTCAGGAGGTGATGAAGTACAGCACAGCTTTTTAAGCTGTCTTTGCCTCCAAAACTAGAATCTCCTGAAATTACACCCAGAGGTATATACATTAGATGTCTAAAATAAGACAGCCAAATGAAATCCCTTAGTTACTACACTTTCATTTGGTTCCACAGAGTAATTAGTAATCACACTTAGACCAAAATATGTTATAAGATGTCAGACAGAAAAGCAACATTTCATGCTCAGAATTCTTTAGTAAGTGTTCAGTTGCAAAGCCCAATATGAAAAAGTATGTTTGGAAAAACCGTACAGCCTTTTTACATCAAAATCAGTCCCCATAAACTGAACGATTGTCTGGAAGAAAAGAAGTTATTCATAGGTAATCATACTGAGAAAGACAGCAGGAACTGAAATCTCCCTAGGTGATTTATAATAAATAGCAGTGCTTACCAGTCAAGACAATCCCAGAAGGACAAGGTGAGGGAAGCACAGACACTCTGAAATGTATTGTTACACTGGTAATCACATCAATTCTTTGTCTTGCTGGTTTGTAACTTATTCTGTATAACAGGAAAGGAAGTATAGTACAAAAGCAGTCTTGGATTTTGTCTATGGCTACCATTTTAGTGCCAAATCTATCCCTTTGCTTGGCTGCAGAATATGTATGACATAAAAAAGCTATAGCAAAAAAGTTTGTGGGAGTCTGTACCTTCTTTACATCATGATGTAATGTTCTCTGATATTCACTGTCAGAAACCTTGAGAAGTGGTAGAGTTGTCTAGAGATGAAGCGTGACACACTGCTCTCTCCTCTGGCTCTTTTATATCTGATAGGACCAGTGTTACCTACTTCTGGAAGATGCACATCTTCCTTGACAAGGAGTTTCTTACTGCAGGAGCTGTCCCCTGTCTCCTGATGATCCCCTTGCAATGCTGATCAAAGTAACATGAGCTTGGGAAGGGTGCAAGGAAATACAGACAGTATTACATGTAGGAGCAACTGTGACGCTAGATTCATCATCTATCACCATTGTTATCTGTACTCAAGGCCAAAATTAGGGCTTCATGGTGCTAGGTACCATGAAGCTAGGTGAAAAACCCTGACGATGTGATTTGACTTTGTGCATCCAAGTGAGTCCAGCCTGCATACCCACACGTTCATACCAAACTCCAACACTGGGAACATTGCCGTACCTATTGCTCCTTCACAAATTCAGCTCTTTCTCACCATGACTGCAGCCTCAGGGTCTTAAAGGAGACCAGGCATGTAGGTATGAGAGAAATGCTATACTTTCTTTGCTTTCTGGAGGCCTTCTCATGTACCCACAAATGTTATAGTCTACCTCACTGCCCTAGTTAAGAGTCCCTGTGAAGGCCCCCCACAGCCACAAGTGACATGGGAGCAGAGCTCAGTGAGCATTTTGGCTAGGTGCCCCTGCCTGGACACACTCTGTTGCAGAAAATCATATGTAAAACCAGTGAGGTATGCAAGCAGGGGACAGTCTGGTAGCAGGGTTCAAGTACAAACAGTCCTCAGGCTGTGTGACCGTAAACCATTCCCTGCACTACATTACAACTCCACTGTTCTCTGTTCCTCTTATGCTCTTCATTTCCCTCCTTCCTTGTCCCTCTCAGCCCTGACTTCAAATGACAGCATTTTGTAGAAAGGGAAAACATATGGTTTTCCACACTGCACAGTGCTGCATGACTCCAGAGACAGTTGGTCTACATTCACTTTAATAAATTATAATTACTGGGCCCATTCTCTGGACCTGTGGCCAACAGCTACAGTTTGGCTACATCCATATAACTCAGCTCTCTTGGCCTTTGAAAGCAGGTAGCCATATCCAGACTGTCTGTCTATCCTCACCTATGCTAACTCATATGTGTTAACTCGTATGTACTACGTGTAAGTGCTGATTTGAGCCAAAACCTTGCAAGGGATCATTCAAACATTTTAATAGATTAGATGATCAAGATTCAGCACTTGTATCCATTCCCAAGAAGTCCTTGATTTACCAGTATGTGTGCAGTATAAAGCATATATCAGTAATCATATTTGTAGGACCAAGGTATGCTTGAGGTTATAGGCTGGCAGGCCAGGGCACTTGGGCCTTGCTTTTAGTCCAGTTGACTTAGGTTTACCATAATCCAGCCTGTCTCCTGCTGTATTGGTCTCAGTCCTTGAAAAGACAATTCCCAAATACAGACTGAACTACTGGATTGGATCTCTATGCAACTGAGATGTAATCCACTGACTTCAGATGTTTGTGTGTTTGGTGTGGCTGTGTGTGTTAGGAGACTGACCTGTTTGAAGACAAATCCAGAGTGGTAGTTAAGCATAGATAATGACAGTCATTTTTCCTGAAGAAGGATCTCCTTGGTGGTTATGATTATGAAGCCTTTCTAATGCCAGCTGGAGGGTCATGAATTGGTATGAGCTAAGGCTGCTAAACATCCCACTGGATCTTTGCAGCTCCTGGAGAACTATGATGCTGACCTTAAAGGAGACTGTTAATGCTTTTACAGATAGGTTCAATTCATTACACAATACTCACTTTGTGCATAAAAAAGTGAACCAACCACTGCTAGTCAAAACATACCCCATGGATCATAATCAGCATTAAATTACAGCCTTTGCTTTCTCAGCCACTATGGACTGAGCCATTTCTCAAGGTACTGCAAGCAGTTATGTCATGGTGACTGATGAGTCAACATGAATAATTCCTAAGGATTTAGCCATCATACAGCTGTTGTAGTGGTGTTCCAGTGCTGTATACTGAGTCTACATGCTTCTTTTGCTGATGGTTTATGAAACCACAGCTGTCTCTTTCTCCAGTTCTTCCCCACCAGGTAGTACCAGTGTTTTGGAGCATATCTAGCTCACAGGATCAGAGTGCATACTGAGGGAATTACAGCAAGTGGAGGTTGCTGACATGAGTGTTTGGGAGCCCATAATGTTGATATGGTGCAGATGAGTCGGCTGTGAGTGTCAGAAGAACCAAGCTAGATATGGGTTTGCAGGAGGACTGGCTTCCCCTGAGAGACCTGATGTGCAACATGAGTAGAACAAGGCCATGCTGTTCCCCATGTGAAACAAACTGGGAGCTCTGATCCAAAGCGTCACTTAGAGCTACAATAAAAAGACAGTGGAAGTATCCATAGTTCAGTTATCTGTAAGTTTCATATCCCACTATATGCATGGGACAGAGTCCCAACAAAAAGGCTATGTTTTAGGAATGTAAAGAAGAGATTTCCCTGAAATATTGCACTTCAGAGGAAGTCTGCTCCTCCTTTCCCTGTGTGATATTTCCTGGAGAAGGCCTGTCTGCTCTGCTTGATATGGCACTTAGTGCTTTATCCACATGGAAGCCCAGACCTGACCTTGATTTAACTGAGAATAGTGACACTCATTCCTTGTATACTTTGGAAATGTGCAGGACAGAAACCTTATATGTAAAGCTTAGATATTTGGCATTATTTCTGAATTCTCCAAGTATTTGATCTCTTCAATTAAAGAAGAAAAAAATATTACCACTTAAACCTCCAATAGCGTATGACATTTTTATTAAACCAATTTCCTTCCTTGCCAGTATCCGATCAGGAATTTTGAATGAGAACCTTTGTACAGCTCTGATGTTTGATAATACTTTATTTCCTCCTCTGTATTTATATCCCACTGGTGCTTAGACAAATTAATAGGTGTTTATAACTCTGACTCTTTTGTCATTAGTATTGCTTTCTTGAGCTCTTGGAAAATTTGTTAGAATGGTCTCTTGTTCTGTGTGTCTAATAGTTTCATGGAGGACTTTGACAAATTAGAGAAAGGATTCATGCCTTCTCTCCTATGGCAGCTCTTTCAGGTTCCATGCAGTGCCACACACCAAAATACTCCTGCAGAGATTTGTATCTTAAATGTCTTTGGAAAAAGAGAGGAAAGCTCTTGGGTCACTGCTGCATGCGGCACAGAAATGGGAATTAAAAAACCCAAGAGGTCTTGGCATAAGCAGCACACCTAACCAGCTACAGTAAGTTAAGGAACAAAGGAGAAACATACATTTTCAATATTTTTTTCTGTGTGTTGGTTTTTTTTAGGCAGCTCCTCTGTAAGGTGAGACAGAAGATACTATCTTTGTCATGATACATGACTGAACAGAGGAAATATGTGTTGTCAGCAATGTCAGCTTCATCAGGATCTTCCATAACTTTCCTGTAGAAATAATTAATCTACAGATTTGCATAGATTATGAATAGTCACTCATTCCTTCTCTGTTTTTACTTACTGATTAGACTTTCTCCTCCGAGATACTCAGTGCTGTGTGGTTGGTGTGCTAGCGGGTGCGTGTTTCAGGGATTGTGCTAGAATGCAACTGTGATCAATATAAAATCAGATATCCAAGAACTTCATGTGGAGGTGAGGGAGAACTTACTGGAATTAGAGCTTGGAGAAATTTGAAATGCTTTGTTCCTGTGCTGATGGGATTGCACGGTTTTAGAACAAACCACTATCCTCCAGCTTCTATAGATGTCAGGAACATGGGTGGGATTTTCTCAGACCTGTGCTCTAGGTCCATTGAACAAAAGATGTCTGAACAACATTTTCATGTCTGAACACTATTTTCAATAGATCTGCTTTACTTGAAGAGTGCCTACTAATTTTTATCTGTGCCACACAGTTTGTCTAGCAAGTTACCTAAACTGAACTTTTCCTTTTTGCTCATTTATTACACAGCCCTCACTTTTAGAATGCACATTTTTAGACTTTTATGCCTTGTTTGCAGAACTGCTGAGTGCTCACAGCTGCTGCTCAAGCCATTGTGTTCTGAACATATAAAATGAATGTTGATGCAAAATAATACAAGACAACCTAAACTGAAGCTACTGGCAAAAAGTTGCAGAGGCAACACAGAATGACAAGGCAACAAAACCACAGGTGAAATCCTATGCCAATGGATGTGTAGTGATGCAAACAGAAAAAAAACCCAGACAGATATTCTAATTACACACATAAAGTAAAGGATTCTAAATTAATCATCACTACTTAGGAAAGAAATCTGGAAGATGTCATCAGTTTAATTGTCTGTGACAGTCAAAAGACAGAATAGGAAATGGGAGAAATGGAATAAAGAAAAAATACTGCTATATCACGAACTAAATCTGAGAGTGGACCTATATTTTGAATATTGTTTTCCCCACTGGAGGATTTGCTCTATACTTACCTTCTTTTTTGTACTCTTTCTCCAAAAGTCAATTATTGATCATTGTACAAGTTATTACATTGAACAAGCTATTACACCAAAGGGATTTTTGGTCTGACACAATATAACAATTTCTTAAGCTTTTTTGAAAAATGTCTGAAAACTCTGATACTTGATATATCAGACTGGGAATTCAAAATTACTGGAAAATGTGGACATTCACACTTCTGTGTCTAATGCTCACATCAGTAAAATCAGTATGAGCCCTCCTTCAGCTCACTGGGAACTGGGAATACAAGCCAGAGTCTGTGCAGTAACTGTGTCTCCATTTGTACAAGTAAATTAAGCAAGATCAAGACACAGACTTTCATGTTAGCATACCAGCAATCCTCTCATTTCATTATTATCATGTTCCTGTTCATACTTTTGGCTGAGACACATAGAACTCTCGTCACAAGTGCCCAGGAGATGCTTGCAGGATAATAAAGGTTGCATGTGGTTGCAAGATAGTGCAGGCAAGGGACTGTTTCCAAGAGACAGTATGGATGAGGTGATCCTGTTCCACAGGGAAGAAGGTTTAGCTACCTGGATGCAAGTTGTCCCATTCTGCTTGCTCTCAGTGTCAGAAAACAGGCCCTAGCCCATTTTATTTACTAAGATAGCAATAACCTATGGAGATGAGTGCTGTAAGAAAGTCTAATAGATAATATATCTGCCTTCAGAGCGGGATTTGGATAATGTACAGTAAATAAATGTGCATGCATACGCTGAAGACAGAGAATAAAATGAAATATTGAGTAGATCTCCTCTGCAAGCAATCATCATCTATCATGTGTAATGAGGTAGGGGTTGCACGGAGAAAGAAAGTAAACATATAATTCAAGGCTATCTCATAATCATCATCCCCAAAGTAGAGGGATTGAGATGTCCTAGGCAAATAATTCCACACTTTGGTATAGTTTATTTTCCATCTGAATAGTGAGACTTAAAATAATTTTGTGTATGTTTTTTCATGTATGTATTATGTGTATGTATTATTTTTCATGTGAGTTTCACTCTTTAAACATGTGCATGCACATAGTCTTATGCTTACAGGATACATCTACCTTATCAAATATTTTAGACCAATAAGAGAAACTTTTATAGCAAAATAGTTGATGCCAAGGTCCCAATGTATGCGTTACAAAGAAGAGCAGATTGGATTAGCTCTAGTCTGGTCCTGTGGACCTAATGTTCATTACTAAGTGGAACTGCACTTCTGTAGTGCATCTTCTGATTTAGTTTCAACTGAAACAATCCCTGTTCAGGTGCTCTGAAACTGCTCCATGAGGCTAACTAAAGAAATGTACAAGAGGACAACCAAGGGATTCACGTCAACTGTACTCTCCTTAGTCAAACTAAAATGTTAGTATAGGTTCACCTGGAAGCAGACATTTGTTTATATCACAAATCAGAAGAAAATTATAGGTACAGAGAAACTCTGTATCTGTCATTTCCTGACTCAGCACACGGAATATCATTATGTAGAAAATGACATTTTCAAAAGATGGTGCTTCACCATCACAAAAGAAGTGATGGTGAAATACTCATTGCTCTCTGTGAACTGACTTTTCACCAGAGGACCATGGAAAATCCAAACTGCGTTCAGTATTTAAATTCTGTGATTGTTTTGGTGTTTTCTGAGATTCTCACAGGATAAAGTTTTGGACTTCTATCAAAATGGTAAATGAATCCCTAAGCATGCCATCTGACCGACTCTAGTATAACATGCTGGACCTATAGTGGAAATAAGCTTGTGAGTACTATGTCATGTCAATGTCTACATTCTAGATACTTCCACATCAGTGCTATCTAATTTTTGCTGTGTTTTGTGAAACGCTGTGCTTTGAGGTTACTAAGGTTTACAGTAGAATATTTCAAGGGATAGCAAAGCTATCTCTTTCTGAATATTTGTCTTCGTTTTGAAGTGAATCATGATGGCTGTTTGCAGTAATTTCTGTAGTGGAGTGTTTATGTGTATGTGGGCATTCGCGTCTGTATGTTTAATGTGGAGAGGAATACCAAAATCTCGATTCTTTATTAAACATAGGATTTTTAGTATATTTAGTTAAATCCTGGTTTATTGCCTAGGTAACAGATTAGAACATCTATCATTTCATAATAAGATACTTACAAATGGAATGTTAATGGTACCTATTAATTTTAACTCTAAGATCTGTGTCTTGTTAGTAAATAGTGCAGAAAATTAGTTTCATGTTAAAAGGTTTTCTTTGGCATAAAATTTCATCAAGAAGTGTCTAAAAACACTTTTGTGCATCTGAGTGGACTGTAATTCTCTAATAATATAGCTGAATTGCTACAAGAGAGAAGTATACTGACTGCTGTTATTAGTTGCTGTTCTATATTTTAAGACGAGAGATTAACAGAATATAAAAATAGAATGTTTGCTGCAGTCATGGTAACACACATTTCAAAATTTGCAAATGTTAGCACACAATATTTTAACTAGGAAAAGATGATATCATATCAGATAAACTCAGCACAGATTGAAAGTTAAGCCTTTTTTATTTGGGCATTGTCTGCCTGTGAGCAAGTTTACAACTTCTTTGTAAATTCTGGAAAAGTAAAATTATAGCCCAGATCCAACACAATCATGACTGCTAATAATATTAGTATTTCTGGAGCAGATAGCATAGTGTTTCTTTGTTAACTTGAAGTATTTTGATTTCCATTTATTGTTATTTATTTATCCATACAGGATAAATAAATCCATATACAGCAGCCACTGTCATTGCTCAGCTTAGGGCACTTGGATTAATAACATTTTGTATTAGTGTCTTAGCAGCTGACTGCAGTGAGCTATAGATCCTGCTTTGGAGCTTTAGTCCTCCGCTGGTTAGCTACACTGACTGCCAGGCTTGCTTTTGCTTCCTTTGTATATATAATGACACTTCAGAGTAATCCAGCTGGCATGGTGATAGGGAAGTAGACTGATGGCAGCAAGTACTGTGGGGTCATGCTTATTTTGTCTTCAAACAGATTTCCTGCTGATGGACTGGGAAACTTAACATTATGGCCACAAAGAGGAGGCTCTGATTGGTACATATAATTATTTACCTGGGGAAAAAAAGAGAAGACTTGATTTTATCTTTCAGTTGGCAAGACATAAAATAGAAGGTGGGAAAACTAGGTTTAAATCCTTGTACCAAAGTCTGTCGTAAGTGACCAAATAGAAGAACTTGAGTAAGGCAGACTGAGAGTTTGGGCATGGCAACACTACCTAAGCAAGCACAGCACAGAGCTGGAAGAGACTGCAAGAGACCCAGGACTGGTGCTGGAATAGCGTCAGAGCAGTGCCAGACCAAGCTACAAACCCTTCAGAGAGGAATCCTGCTTGTAGCATTGCCATGGTGTCATTGTTCAGCCTGGATGACCAAGCCCTGTCCTCCTAAGCCTGTGCCACAGGGCTGGCAGAGTGACAGGCACTAGTTCAGAGATCCTTGTGCATTATAGATACTGTCCTAAATTTCCTTGGTCTGGTGACTAGGATACTGTCCTCCCAAAACCTCCATTCAAATCAGGCAGAGTTGTGATACAAAACTTGGGTTTTAGCATCCTACCAAAAAGCATAAGCTGGGATGATTTAGGTAAAATGAGCATGCAGACTCAGACAGTTCTTTACAAATCCAGGCTGGTTTTGGGGAGGACCTGGGAGAGTGCCTTCAGGACTGGCTTGAGTGCCCCACTGGAGTGGAGATACAGGTTCAGGTGACAAGCTGATAAGTAAATTTAGGACCTCAGTGACTATGTGTGTGTCTGACCATGTGTTCAGACTTTATAATCAGTTCTGGCATGAGCTGAAGAATACTGTGATAGTGTCAGTGATGCACAAAACACTCAACTCCTGTTGTGAATCAGACTTGAAAATCCTCTAACGCCAAGTGCAAAAGAACTTAAATATCATTTGAGCTGACTCGGTACAGTTCACTATTCATTACACATATTTGTTTTTTGAGACTTCAACACCTATTAAGATTAATTACCTATGATTTCAGGCACATGGTCTGGTCTAGGTGAAGAAAATGAAAATAAAATATAATGTGATTATGCTAATTAGACCTGTACATAGCAAAAAAATTGCACTGACTTTCTTCTAGTTCTTTTGGTCCCATGGGAGCAAAGCTTTAGCATGAAAGAAAACAGAGAAAAACTGGTAGCACAAAGATATTTAAATAAATACTTGCTTCCAAATGATTTGCAGGTGTCAACCAATCTAACATCTGCAAGGAGGTTTGTGCCGTGACCTTGCTATTCATGACTCCCTTCCAGAGCAGCTAATATTTTGTAGCTGGATCAGCTGCTGATGCTCTAGAGTTTCATGTTTCATTAATTAGAAAACTGTTGTACACTCTTATTTTGTCTCAATTACTTTGTTAATATATGTCATTTACCTTGTTTACAGAAGACAGTAATGTTTTTACAAAGCATTTTGTAGATGGGAATACATGTAAAGTGGTCAGTTTCTTTGTCCTTCTGTTTAAATGGAAAATCAACATTAAAAAAGGGCTGATAGGCTTGAGGTTTTCTTCTTTTTCTTTTTTTGAAATACTTTATTTAAGTGCCTTATACTGCAGAGTAGTATCAGGTTGCTTAACTAATTAATCTCTCCTACCTATTTATACATTTTGGTGCTGAAAGGAGTTCTTAGAAAATGAGGGGAATGATTTTACAGGGATCTAAGGAAGCTGTTAAAAGCTTAGCCCATGATATTAATGTTTTGATCATATCTAGAGGTCCCAGATGACCTGGGAGATGCAAAAAAAAATTCCCTCCTTTGAAGATTTGTATGTGGATAGAAGATAGGCATAGTATTAGCTTTATTTTTGACAGGGAACTAAAGAACAGAGAGATTGAAAATTGGATTCAGGAGGATGATTTGAGATACTTACTTCTAAATTTAAGCAAGACTGACATGTTAAACTCCTTTCGTTTTCAATGCATAGCAAACAGACAGCTTTGGAGGCGTGGGATCTTATATCTAAGTCCCACATGGTAGAGAACCTTGGAATAGACTGTGTCTACCACATTTTTTAAAACTGATCTGTAGGTATGTAATAAGTATCTAGTCCATTAGGTATCTAATAGGTATAGAATTTGTTTAAAAAACCAAAATTTACTTCTGTTTCTTCTATTTAGAATTCTTAAATATTCTTGTGTCATACTTCAAATATAATTAATCTGCTTTTGTTTTCATTAAAATTATCCACGAGCAAGAAGATCTTTAAAGAATGGATTTTATTAAAGATATCTTCTCCTTTAAGCCTTTATCTTCCCTGATCTATGACGAGATCCTGGTCTGTCTCCACTTTAGGAATGTAATGCGAAGACGGATGATCACCTGGGAAATTGTAGGACAGTAGCACATGGTAAGACATTATGAAAAACATTTGGTGGATGCTAGACTGAAATATGTGCAAGAACTGGTTTGGTTCTGTTGTCTGTTCTGTCTGACTCACTGATTTACAAGCAGTTTCTATAAACCTCTGTTCTGCACATTGTGAGGCAAACAAATAATCCCTTAAGAAAAGAACATATTTACATCTTTATTACCCATTGCAAAGAAAGCAGAAAGACACACAAGTCTACTGTCAAGAATGTTTTTAATTCTTCCTTTCTAGGCAATCATATTATCAGTCTTCTCACCAAGCTCTGGGTTTTATTTTATAAATCCTATTTACAAGATATCAATAAAAGTTCTTAGAGGAATTAGGATTACACACCCAAACAAGGGAGATAGGATCAGCCTGCAGCTTTAATAAATATTGAATAGCTGGATGTAGAATCAGATTTAGTCAATAACACCTGTAATATCTATCATAATCTGAGAAACTGATAGAAGTCAGCAGGACTTAGCTTCTTCCATTCAGAAAGCTTTGAACTGCCACAGGTAGCTGTGACATTTCATACCTAAGAAGCACAAGTGCACACTGTATTTACAAAGTCTGTCTTAATTTCTTTGAACTGCCTACAGCTTTGTTGCAAAAAATCCCAGATATATGTTAGTTTATTTTCATGTAGACCCTGCAACATTGGTAATTCTGTAGCTGAAAAGTATTCTGAATTACTAGAAGGAAATACTCTTACCATAACTATCTCAATGTTCCTCCAATTAATTTATTAATTCGTAAGGCTTTTGAGTTATATTTGCTTTAGGTTTTTTGTTTGCTTGTTTTGTTTTTACCGAGCATATGGTCAATATATGCTTTCTCTTCTGCAGCCTTACCAACACCCTGATACTATTTTGTTACCTTTTAGCCCAGATGAGGAGCATTTCTTTTTCTACCTCACCAAACTATCAACAGATTTCAATTCCCTACCTGACTTCATTTGTAGTATTCTTCAGTAGGCCTTCATGCATAAATTGGTGAAAAACTAAAGAGAAGAGAAAAATAATATATTTGTTAAAGCTGGTGAAGTCTGTGAGCTCATCTTTCCTAGGCTACTGAAGTCCTCAGCCCTTCTGTGGATGTTCTCCATAGAACTTTCACTCTGTCAGTGACATTGATGTATCAGACATACCATGAAGATCAAATGTTGCAGAGAGGGAAGACATCTCTTTAGTTATATGGACACTGAATATTAGAGTAAAAGCTGCTCAAAAAATAAGCTTTTCTTAACCGAAAACTTTCTGAGGTATTGGGAGTGGTAATAAGCCATAGTCTGGATCAAAGTAATAACAATAAGTACACTAGGTGTCTCACCAAACCTGGTTGCACTGGCAATGATAAAGACCATGATTTGAATCTGGCCCTCATTTTGGAGATTAAGGGAATGAGATGTTCAAGTTACAATTCTCATCAAATAACAAGGTAGCTTTTCCAAGTGTATGCTTATAGATATACCTATTTATTTTCAGTTTTTTACTTGAAATTTTAAATTTCCAGTTTTTTTGAAATCTTACTCCATTGGAACAGGATGCAGTAGCTGTCTTGCTGCAGCCTTCTCATTCTGCCAAAGTAGTCCATACCTATCTGTGGTAACAAAACATTGGTAATTGTTGGACAGAAGCAACTGGTGAGGAAAGCTTGACACAGTGGCAATCACTAGGATGTGGCTCAGCCAAGGGACTGAAAGGATTTAAGCAGGGAATGGAGAAAGTGCTATCCTGTGATGTTAGATTAAGAAAATCAAGCGTAGCTGAACACAGTGGGGAAACTTGTCTGCATAGATTTCATAAGTGTTTTTACTACTGGGTGGTAGGTACATAAAGGATCCATGCTCTGTTCCATGAGTACCGTGGTGCAGTGTTTGCACGCTCCCGATCACATGCCATAGATGAGACTACACAGCTGCTCACTTCTTCCTGCCCTACCAGTCCACTTTACATCAGTGTCCAACTTTGTCTTAATATTTAATATTCCAATCGTTCTTGTTATTAATAATAAACTTGCTTTATTTTTGTAATTTCTTAGTATTGCAATAGATGTTGAGACATCAGGCAAGACAAGGGATTCATTATGTTAGGCAATGAAAATGTCAACCAGTTTCCCTATGATTTTGATAGGTAACAGATTTCCTCAAGTGTACCATCAGACCATTCACAGTATAAAACTCTTGGACTTATGGACACAGCCCACATTGTTGTATTCTCCACAGTAAAATGTGTTATAGTTTTCTATTGTTCATGGTGTTTTGAAGCACCCTTTTTATGTCAGCTTTTGATGTGTCTTTCTCTTAGAAGTACACTATGTGCTGACAAAGATCAGTGAGAATGAGGAGAAAAGGTGATAGTGTCTAGGTACACTCTGTTTTTATGAGATTAACTGACAATTCAGAGTAGAAAAATTATATGTGCAACTGTTGATAGGATGCTCTTATCCAGCGCTATGAGGCAAGAAAACTGAACACAAGATTAAAAAGATGAAAGAATCATCTTGTATCCTTGTCATCCTGTATTAATATTGACTGCTGGTCACAGAAAAGAAGACAAACCCAGTAGCCCACAAGCTGCAGCATACCTCAAGGCGTACCTGAAATCAGTAGTCTTGAAGTGGCTCTGAGCTGGGTTGGGGGGGAACAAAATTACCTCTAGCTGGGCTCAGAACTGGAAGGTCATAAAAATGGTGTAATTACAGCAGTTTCAGAACTAGCTTTTCATTTTCATAACCTTCTTTAATATATCTCACATGACATTATCGGAATGATAAAATAACAATAGCGGTAACAATAACATGCTTCCTATCAGCAACAAGAATATATAAAATGTCTTGCATAAAGTCTTAATGTCAGAGAAGTAAAAGAAAAGATACACTACTGCAGAGGAGATTTGCAGTGAATTCTGTTTATTCTCTGCAATATATGAAATGATGTGGAATTAAAATATGTCAGAAGGCTGACATGAAATCAAATTAGCCTCAAGTACAAATAGTTGTTTGGTTTTTTTTAAAAAGAAATTATCAAAATGTATTTTTTAATATTATAATGCAATTTGGTAACTGTATATAATAAAATAATAAAATACATATTTGCCTGTATACCAGATTTTTAACATGAAAACAAGATCATTCTACTTAACACTTCGCTTTTTCATCCCACATGCATACTTTCTGCACACAGAACATTTCAAAGCCATTGGACTGAAAGGAGATCCATATGTCGTAAATCTATATAATCTAGAAACCTCCAGAGGGAAGTTTCATCCTTTCATAGCAAAATGCTCATTATCTGCAAACCTGAGTGTGAAGCTAGCAACTGATCCATGTCTTGTATTTGCTATCATGGGTGTCCTAATTTCACACTTCCCCATCCCAGGCTAACAGGCATTTCCCAAAAACCTGAGCTGGGACATACGGATTTAGTGCATGTGTGTGTGTGAGAGAGAGTATCCATTATAAATAAATATTCTAAATATTCTTTGGAATAAATGTTTCATTTTTGAAGGCATAATAGTATATTTTTCTCCTTTGAATGTAAAATTTTGCGAGGTTTTGAAAACAGAGATATAGAAACATTCTTCTATATTGTTTTTTAACGCAACACAGAATTTCTATATTTCAGAGCCATTCCTGAAATTTGCATTGTGCAAATGATGCAGAAAAGCCTTGTTTTCATAAACCAAATGCCCTTTCTTTGCAAGAGCTGGAAACATCTGTGTATAGTATGTATTGGGAGTCCTTGGTCACCATATGCTATGGCGGGGTTTAAACACTGTCACAGAAATCTGTTTTAGAATTACTCGTCGTGTTAAAAATCTTTGTGGGTAGCTACTTTAGAGCTTTTGGTGGATATAAATAGACTATGGGTTCAGAGATTTATCAGAAAAGTCTCCACACATGCAACCCCCAAATTGTGGTTTATAGGTGATAAAGCACAGAGCCCTCCATCCTCCTATGAAACATTTCATATGTGGAAGCAGTATATCTTTGTTCATATTAAAAGACAAATAATGTTAGGAGCTGTTGCAGGTACACGGCTACATTGCTTTTAAATTTGAGCTGGTGACTATACCTGATACCTGCCTTCCCAACATGCATTAATGCTAGCTTGGGAATCTCTGCAGTTGCATTCAATGGTCCAGTTATTTTTTTTCAAAAATGGTTATAGCATGAGTGAGAAAGCTGTGGTGTAGATTTGCAGGCTTAAATATATTAATACATAAATCTGAATGTGAAGGGTTGAAAATGTTAGCATATTTAAAGTGTAAGTAAGACACTCTTTGTCCTCTGTGAAGGAAGCAAATTTCTCTGCCCCTCCATCATTTTAATGTTTTCTGTTAGATTACAGCCATCATAGCAAACCCCACAACATTTATCATTGGATATCCTGACTTTCTTCTCCCTACATCCACCAGTGCACTTCGATATTCTAATCTTCACTTTTCTCTGCAAAATAGGTACCCTGCAGATATCCAGGCTTTAACTGAAGTTAAACAAATCCGCTCCACATTATTCTGCCCTTTCCTCTCTCTAGTTCTCCCCTGCACCCTCCAATGTTTGTTCTGAAGTTGGTTTAAGAAAACCACAGCCTTAACCCACTTGCATGGTTCATTGGTGATGAATGCCCAGAAGTCACACAGGATGACATAAGGCCCAATTGCTTCTTCATGTGCCTTTCGGGAAGTCCCCTAGGGCTCCAGATAATTTATAGGTGACCAATCTCCTATTTAACACCAGCTCCGCTTACAGAGAGGTTGACACAGTTGATCACCAACCTAAAGAAGAAAAGCCCAACCTAACAGAGCTTACCAGAAATAAAGCTTTCTCTGTTTCTTGGAACCTCAGACATATGGAAGACATGGTCACTTAATTTCTACAAGAAAATGTACACAAGCAGGTTTTACGGGGCACTCAATTGATGTAAAATGCTGTCTGAAGTCAGAAATATTTTGAAGGTTTCTAAAGGAATGTGCAGTGAATTTTTCATAGGAGGCTATTTTCTTTCATAAAATAAATGGTAATTAATATTCTCCAAGAAGGACTTATTCCTAATGTGTCACTTCTGATTGGTCAGCTTTGGAATTTGAGTTAGCCTCAGATACTAAAACCCCACAAAATAAAAAAGGAAATAGATCTAATTCTCTCTTTGAAAGGCTGGATGAAGAACAGGAATCAAAGGATGCTATTATGAACAAAGCATACTTTGACAAACAAATTTTGCCATATTAACATACTAATTGAATGTTATTGGTTAATTTCCTCATTTGAATCTCAATGCTCATATTTTTCTGTCTTGATCCTGATCTTTCTTCCATCAAGTTCCCTGGCAAAAGTCCACTGGGGGAGGCCTGGGCTGCCTGCACAAGCAGCCAAGCTGCCAGTATCGAAGCAGTTCTGTGCATGCAAGAAAGCAGAGTATGACATAAGAAGAACAAGTGGGCAGCGAATGACAAAACTCCAGTGGTTCTTCATCTTGTACCTGCATCTTCCTTTCTTAGTCCCCTTGGTGACTTGGGGGACAATAGCAATTTGAGGATTTCCCATTTACACATAGAGACAAGTACTGAGGGAGAAAAAGACAGGGCAGATGAATGAGTGTGTGGGTTAGGAATTATATTTGCCTCTCCCCTCTTTTTTGCCTCTGTCAGAAGGGTAATATAGGCTGGGCTATAGCATTCAGTGAATTCAAGTGTCTTCCTTATGGACTTGCAGTGCATGGCTTGGTCAGTATGGTGAGAAGCAACAGATGGACATTCAAGCCTCTACTACAGTAAATGTTTGAAGATCTGTAGTGAGAGTATTCACCTTCAAATATGTGTTTCTTAATACTGCATGATCTGATTCAAATGTTGTGAGCTCAGACCCAGCTTGTCTGGGATATGTACTTTTCTGTGATACTACTGTTGTTTTCTCCATTGGGAATCAAGCAGCTGCCTTTGAAGGCAGATTCATGGGCCAGGTTCCAACAGTTGGACCCCTCTCACCTTAGAGACAGTGGCCTGTATCTGATCAGGCAGGTTTTTTTAGACACCAGAGTGCACACCCTTTCCTTTGCATTTCACAACTTCATAATTCAGGAGAATATCTCCCTTAATTCCCCAACTGTCTTGGCATTAGTATCGGAATTCATATACATACTGCTCTGCCTCAGGGCTGAGACTTCTACCACATGACAGCATAGAGGAGGTATTAAAACACTGAAGTACTTTTAAAGCTGTAATTAGAGGGTTTTGATCAAGGTCACTTGCAAGCTACGTGGCACAGCAGTGCCTGGAAGACCTATGAAGTCCTAGGCTTGTGCCTTAAGTACTGGTCCAACCTTTCTCTAGGTAGGCATTTTGGTGAAAGAACTTCTACAGAATTTTTTTTTTTTGCTGTTCTTTCTTGTGATCAACAAGAAAACTTGACAAAAGCTTCTTCACAGGTAGAGAAAAGCTCAAATAGGGAATGTAGTTGGGTAGCAAAGCAGCATAGGGCATCAGTAGAAAAACTTAGCAGATGTCAGAGATGCTCCTGCATCAGTTACTCTATAGGTAAAATATTTTTGATGTCTCAGGATCCCCCTTCCCGGGTGGGTATGATTTAGATACCAAACTAGTCACAAGAGAAGAAAAAGAGTTTGAGCTTCATGAAGATATCTTGAATCTTCAGAATATGTTCTCTATATCTATAGAGGCTAACTTTGTGAGCATGTTCTTATGCCTTTTTTTTTACATGTGCTTGTACATAATAGATCAGAACAGTTTTATTGACTCAGGAGAGCAACAGCTTTGGCTTTTAACTGCTTGGTTTTGGCTGAAATTGCATCTCAATTTTAATATTCTTGACTTTTTTAGTAATTATTTTTGTTGTTTCAGCTTGGGTTGATTCTAATATTTTCATAAGGAAAAGCCCAAACCAGCAACATAGCATACACAGCTCATGGAAACCCTCACAGAGAGCTGACTGAGATTTTTTGGGGATTGTACCCCATCTTTACCCCTGCCTTTCAAATTCACAATTTGCTGGTTATTCACAGCTTGCTTTACTACTGGATTCAACCACCAGACAGTTGGGGCGAGTGTGCCAGATTGCAGTGCTTGTTAAGGAGCGCCTTTACTGCAACGTCCCACCCTGCAAAGGTCAGGGGCCACATTCTCCTGGTAGGAGACCTGCCAGGAGAGCCTGCTCTGTGGTCAACAACAGGTGGAAAAGATTAACCCTTTGAGAGTCATGCCCCTTAGCCCACCAGGGGTCATGACATCGAAGGCATGGTCTGTTGTCATCAGTGAACAGTCAAGCTCCAGTACTGGATTTATTAGGTACATCACAAGGCACTCTGTGAAATAACATTTTCTTCTCTCTGTCTTTGTTTGGTAATTCCCTAGAGCTGATCCAGCCAAATGAATTAGAAAAGTGCAGTTAAACTGATTAGTGACTGAAAGCCCAGTAATTTGTTTATTTATCAGGGCTAAATTTATATGCCTTTTTTCTTGAATTGTCTTTGCTCTCCTCATGGTAAATTGTCTTTATTTTTTAAAACTCCAGTACTCAAGTGGAATATACTAGCTGAATTAAAGCAGCTCACTGAAAATATTTTAATGTGTAATTAATTTATTCAGATATTGGTCCAGATCATGGTCTTTGGACCATCAGACACAGTTTTGTTTCCTTTCTGATTTCTAAAGATTGGCAGGGAGCAATGGAGTTTGGCGCCACTTTTGGTGGCTCAGCTTTGCAGTGTGACCTTGTAATTGAGGTCCTTCCCATTGGGAGCTGCAGCACAGCTCATCTGAAATATCATGAAACTCAGTGCAGGGCTGCATTACCATTCTTATGGGAGCTCTTACAAAACCATGCTGGAACCTTCCACACTGGCTTTGTTCACTACCCTGCAATAACCTTCTCCTGTGTGGGGAGGGAATTTCTCATGCCTAGCTAAGAAAACTAACTTTGTCTCCCTCATCAACATTTTGTTTTACTTTTTTTTTTTTTTTTTACAGGGAGTGAAAAATGAGTTATTCAAGCCCAAGCTCTGTTGAAAACAAGGACAAAATTTTTGACTGAAAGCTGAGTTCAGAAATGCTAGGATTTCACCCAGGAAGCAGAGGGATAAAGCTTGTGCTGCTCAGAAGAGCTCAATTCAGGCTATACTCAAGTTGAACATCTCTTATTTAATAATACTTTTCTAATGTGTTAGAACATTACAGGTGTGAAAACACCACGAAGTCAGTGTGTCTGTGGGTCTTAAGCATTTCTCTCTGAAATGTCAGTATGGCACTTTTTGAATCTCAAGTCTTCAAGGTGTGTCTATGCTGAGGCTTTTGACACTATGGGAATGCTTCACTACCTCTGTAATCATTTGCAATTAAATGTTTTACAAAAACATAGCTAAAGCATAACATATAAGGTAGTGTTTGGGAAAATCTTTCATTAAAACAGAAAAAAACCTAGTATGTATACTTTAAACCACTGATCAGAAAGGAGGCATCCCTGACAATAGCTGTCTGTGCCAGATTTCTATGCTTTTTAAAGAGCAGAAGTGCCATGTTACTAGAAATGAAAAACAAAACGATGGGAAAGCATTTTTCCAGCTGTCATCACTTTGTTCATATTACAGTACTATGTACATAGATAGTTACAACTATTGCTTAGTTTCCTTATTGTTTGTTTAGATCTTTTATATAGCAACAATGTAGAGAAAAATATTATGAAAAATAAGGAAAAGGGTTTTGATACAAATCCAGATATGAACAGGGTAACTTCAGATTATGACTGTATCCATATAATTTCCTTCTTCCAAGCAGAAAAAAATCAGATTCACTAACCATATAATGAAATTATTTAGGCTTGGACTTTAGCACTTTCTAGTGGAATACAGGTATTGCTATAAGAATCACAATGCAATGACATTTGAAACACTCCCTTTTAATTGTTAACTGTAGACATATTTTCTTCTTCCCTCCTGCTGATATTACAGATAATGATCGTGGTCTTTTTAGTTAGTTCAAACGCAAATGGCAAGACATGTCATGGAGAGAAATTGTAAGTACAAAATTTGGCCATGGCTGGCTGGTTTTTTTTGAGGACACAAGACTGGACAGCCAAGAAGATGAGGCTAAAGTATAGAGTTTATAAACCTATGCCTATGTCATCAGCTCCAGGAGGCATGTGATTACACCAAACTAGTCTTTCTTTAGAAAACAAACAAACCAACCCTTTAACATTTTCAAGTAGGCTTGAAAATATGACACAGAGATTTCTGTGCTGTCTAGGAAATCCTGGAAATAACTCCATGCATTTCTAGGATGGGCTTACTGGTTGCACCTATACGTAAATTAAAGATAGATGGGTTTATCCTCTGACTCTGAAGCCAGCTGTCAAAGAATTGTACTTGCCTATGCCATTATCTTCTGCAAATGTCCTCAGGCTAAGTCATTAACCATGACCAGGAGTTTTTTGAGAGATTTCTAATTGACATGGACCAAAATAGTGATTTTCCTAACAATTTACTAGTTCAGATGAGTAAATGTTAGTGCCTGGGACTGTTACCTGCCATGATTTAATTTACTAGGAGAGCACTAGTCTCTAAGATCTCTTCTGTCCAACACCACTCCACAGAAAATTTTCTGTGTCTGGAAATTTTATGCATCTATGGCAGATCCCACACATTGCTCCATTATTGAATATATTTTTCTAGGAAAGTGGTAGAGAGCTCACCTGTGGCCATAGTAGCTCCTGAAGGAAGGAAGGGGAGTTTTAACTCTGACTGCAAACTGTGAATCCAAATCACACACCTTTTGAGTGTTGTTCAAACAGTTTCCTCTGTTATAATACAAAAATTGCAAAGTTTCATCAATTGTTAGAGGATATTCTTTGAGGAATAGATACACTATTCAGAAGAATTGTGCAGGACATGAATAGAAATAGTAGGGCAGTTGTGAATCATGATACCATAGCAAATAGATCTGTTTTGCCTTGAAGATGTCACCTGCCAAGTGAGGTAACTGTGAGGTTCTGACTTTCACATGGTCATTATTAGGAATACGATAATACTCAGATGGGAAAGAAGGTATCAAGCTCACAAAGAAAATCTTAAGTGATCTCTCAAATTGCTTCTGTTTTGCACCACAAGGAAAAAAAAAAGAGATTTTGATTATTTTTCATGAAAGAAGAAAACAACAAAGTGGCAGAAGAACTGCCCAAGAATGGCACAGGATTTGAAGCACCTCCTCAAGGGGAGGCTGTGAAATTTGACTTAGATGAGGGTCAATTCCCTAATGTGAACCAGACAAAAGAGGAAACTATCCTTGAATTTTACACATTCCTGGAAATTTCCTTTGGAAAACTTATTATCAGTCTAGTAGCTTCTATCAAGTTATGTAGGATAGTGTCCTATTTTTAAAATATTTTTCTTCATCCATGTTATCAGCAAGTTTCATAGGAAAGAGACTAAATGAGTTTATAAGAGCAAAATAGAAGAATTAACTGACTACAAAAATTACTAACGAACATAAGAGCTATAAACTGAAATATAGAGAAAGTCACATTCATTGACGCAGCCATGTGCAGTTCCCTTTTGAATTCATATTTAAGTTGACTTAGAATTCTGTGTCTTCTCCAGAAGCAGCTGTATAACATCTCTAAAATGTGTCCTCTCTTATCCAGCAACACGGCTAAAGCTATTTCCGGACTCCATTTGTAGTGTCTTGATTGCTACCGTGTCCTTTCTTTGTATTTGATCAACACAGTTGGCTCTCTCGTCTATTCATTTAGAAGGTTGTTAGAAAGGTATTTCACGCAGACTATTGCCTTGGCCATATCAGATCTCTAGTGACTTTCCCTTTTCTTTTGGCTATCTTCCTTTCACGGCTGTCCTATTTTCCTCTTATCTATCAAAATGTGTGTGATTCTTCTCCAGATCAGACAATCATCTCAATCGCCACTTGCTAGCCTTTCAGACAAGAACTTTGCAAGCATCACACTCAAAGATGGATGTTTCTATGATGCTACCTACAGTGGGAGACAGAGGGATGTGACAGCTCTTGGGACATGGACTGCCCCAGACATTTCCGAAGATCTGTTTATATGTTAATATTGTGTGGCAAAGTAAAGAATTAATTTTGCATTTCTATGCTTGATTCAGAGCTAGACCACTCCACTCCACTAGAGAATTTGCTGGTGGCTTCACTAATTAGATCAAATTGTACAGACCCATGAACTGGCAAAGATCTACACTGACTTCAGTACCATTCCAAAAAGGATAAAAGTTGCTTCCATCTGTGATCCTATTGCAAGATCTGAGTCCATATTAGAATTAATCACTCAGAATGATACATGAAACATCAGCAAATATGCTGAAAGGGTCTGCTTTCTACCTATAGTATGTAAAACATTTCAGAAAAAAAATCATTCTGATTGAAATTTATGTTATGATGATAACAATAATAAACTCATTAGAGTAAGGATAAAGGAAGGAAGAGACAAAGGAATAATGATAGAAAGGAAAAGACAAGTGTTTCAAAAAATCTATCTAAAGATGACTGTATGTCTTCTGAAAACTGACATTTTCTCTTTGTTATTATTTTCCTGTTATTATATTTGATTAATTATTTACACTGCACTATAGGTGTGCATACATTTTTCAGAAGTGAGGTATTATTTACCCAGTAAGTACTATGTAAATCAACTTTCAAGAACTGTTAAATATTTATAGTCTGTCTGGAAGGTTAGAAGAAGTGCAAGTTGTAGGGATTGTAACTGTATACTGATAACAACAGTATAACCAAAACCATAAACATTGCAGAGGTCAAAAACATTTACTGTTTTCAAAATTTTTTGCCTTGTCCCAAATCCCAAGATTTGAAAAAATACATTCTTTAAAAATATATCTGTTACATTCCACTGGCCTAGTAAATTGCAGCTTGCCTCTTACAAAGCTTTCATGGTTGAGATTTGGTTTGAATTCTTTAGCACTTCAAAGCATGATTGAAGAGGAGTGTGTCAGTAATTTACTGTCTCTTTGCATCTGTCATCTTGATTTTCCTCACCATAAAGCTTTAAATCTTGGACCTGGAAAAGGTGGAAGCAAAATGCTTGTGCAGCTCTCTCTTTCCACTGCCCTTGCAGAAAAGAGGGGAGAATATAAAACTCTGAGCATACAACCCTCCTAAATAAGGACTGTTTTTTGTTTCAACATAACTCTTTCAAGAGTTAGCAGATGTTTCAAATTGGAACTTCTAAAATGCTGATAACTGTGCATATCTCAGACTCCAATCCCTTCCAGAAGTCACTTTACTTCCGAAATATTTATAAAAAGACCATATGGTGAATCTGTTCTTTGAGTTGGGGGGGACACATGATAATGCATCAATTTATAGCTGATTTTCATTTGCTTTTATTATTGTTCACCCAATATTAACTTTCCACTAAAACTGCAGCATTCTTCACTTCCTAGGCTAAAATTATATTCTTGCATTATTACTTTGAGCAATTACTGAATTTGTTCCCATTGGAAATTCTAAAAAATAATAACCAGTAAGTAAACATGCAATGTGAGCATGTGTAAAATACATAAATTTTCACATATTTATCCTTCACTTCTCTAATTTACAGCTGTTTGCCTCCCTGCTGCTAAATTGTACCCATGTTTTATGCCTAAACTGAGAAACTGAAGTGAAGAATAGGCTGTCACTTCATCAGATCAGAGCCAATCCTTGCTTAATTACTTGAGAGGTGTCGCTGTCTTTCTTGAGTCCCCTTTTATGTCAGGAAGCCAAGAAAAATGACAATAAATTAAGCTTCCCAAAGGGGGAAGATTCTGCTTAGCTAGGCTTACGTCACTTTATGTATATCAAGACAGCACATACATGACGGGATCTCCTAATGCAAGCTTTGCAGGACAGGGAACCCTGTGTTTGTGGTGAGCTTCACACAGCGAGCCATCGACTGAGACCTGGCCAGTGTGACACATTATAATACACAGAGAGAGGCCAATTAGATCCGTATGTCTGGGATTCCTTTCATCTAACTTCTGTCAGATAAAAGAGCTGCTTCGTCAAAGCCAAGCTCCTTTTCTAGTCAGTGGGAAGAGATAAGCATCTCCAAAGGAAAACTGTTCCACATATTTTACACACCTAATGTGGTGACCTGAGATGAGCCATCCTCCAGAGATGCTCATCTCTCCCCATTGCCTCAAGAAGGAACCTCGATGGTTGGCTTGGGCATACTCTCAGGCAGTTGAAGGAAGAAGAAATTAAACCCAGCCAGTCAGAAACAAGGAAAAAAGCTAGAGATGTCAGTCTGGCAGGTATACTAAGAGAATATATATGGCTTAAATTGTCTATTACATAGGATGCCACGCACCAAAGGATGCCAGGTAAAGATCAGACTGCATGGCAAACCTGGTTTCTGTTTATAGCTGACAATGTAGCACTGTCTGGCCTCGATTGTTATGTACATAAGTTTTTAAAAATAATAGACTAATAGCTGACTCCTTTATCTTGTATACAAAAAGGCTTTAGGATCCTTTTATGAAAAATGCTAGCATCTTGTTAGTCATTCTTTATAACAGATCTTTCATATATTGGTTAATATAAGCTGGTGGTTTCATCAGGAAGTATTTCTCATCTCTCAGCAGGTTTCGTCTTGATATGGTGATACATTCAGAACACCAATTCACACAGCAGATGAATTTTGATAATGTACATATTTCTTAGGAAAAAGTTTATGTTCAGGGTCAAGATGAAGTCAAAGCGATATCATAGTATGTTTCACGTTATCAACTACGAAAGAAAGGATTTCAACACCGGATCTGTTTTTCAGGCATTCAATTTGAGGAAAAGAATTAGCATTGCAGAGAGAAAAGGGAGAATAGTGACTTTTTTCTTGTGCATTCATTGTCTTGAATCAGCCTATTGTCTGGGGCTGTACGTGTGTGGGAGTGCAATTCACTGGTGGTTGAATTCAACTCTCAGTTCTTTCAGCTGTGTTTTGAGGCTCTGATTTCCTATATTTCTCTGTGTAGTTTTAATAATGAGGGAGATTTTAGGACAATATGTTCTACATTTTCTACGTTATTGAGCTTTCTTCATGTCCTCTCCAGAATAACAAAACAATGACTAAAGCTCCACCAGTGTGAAAGCAATGCATGTAGATAAGCGTCAGAACTAAACAAACCAAGAGACTCCTGGGACTATACCATATTCCATGCCTATATAATGAAAAAAATGTGATATTCATGTAGTCACACACTTTGCAATCATTAAGGTACTTGTTTTAATAACAACTCCACCTAGTACGTTTTAAGTCCTGGAGGCCACATGCAGGTCTTGTGTCTCTTTCTCTAACTGCTGGATCTGCTGGCATTGCTGTAAGGTCGGTCTCTTTTCTTCAGTGACAATTTTGGGTACATATGTGCAGTTTTCCCTGTGTACATGTATATATTTGTGTGCACATATTCATGCATACATGTTAGAAATCTACAATTAGTAGGTCAGACACTGACACATATACTTCTTATGGCTACCAGCTTTATTCAGTAGTTACCTGTGTAACTGGTAACACATATGACTGAAAGAGAGGGAAATGGCAGCTAGAGGTAGTGGTGACAAGAACACTGTAGAGAGCTAGGATTATCTGATAAAACCTGACAAGACTCAGATGAAATCAAGACAAAGCAGATGCAAACTAGAAACAAGCAACGAGGTTTTTTAACCATGAGAATAATTAATGATTAGGAAATTTACTGAGAAATGTGTTAAATTTCTCACTTGACTAGAGCACCCTATTAGTAAATGTTCCAGTGATTGCTGATCTTAAAGTCTATTAATTTAAACAAGAGACTTCAAAATTAAACATTTAGGGAAGTAAAGAACATTTCTTTAAAATGAAATGCAAGTGAACAGAGGAAGTGGTGAAACTTGATAGCTGAGCAAATGTCAGTAAAAATGAGCTAGAAAGACAACAGGTAAATACATCAGTAAACTGTAGAAAATTATCTGAGTGATGGATCTCAGGATTTTGCTCCTCCATTGAGAGTAAAGGTAATGCTAATGCTGTGTCCCCTGATTTTGCACTGGCTTGCCTTCATTCTCATGGATTGTGTAGTGCGAAATGAGAATTTCCTGAGGGGTATATCTTAATAATATAAATAGCAGAAAGCTCGCCTGCAGAAGGGAAGAACAAGGACTTTTCCCACAAGCATTTGTAGAAACATGATTTTATAAGGTAAATAGTCCATAAGAGCTCAATTGTTATAAAAATTAGGGAAGCTAGGTGTGCTTTGTGCTTCTGATAAGCACTGAAAAGAGAATGAGCCTTGGTCTTTGCATAAAACACATATAAAATATGTGTCGTTCTCTTTTTCATGCCCTTGCTTCCAGCCAGATATCTTTAATGTCTTATTAGATGATTCTGAAAAAGGGAGATAATTTAACACGGCATAATGCTCTGGAGAGATGGTTTCAAAGGGGTCAGTGATAAATGATGCATAGTATCAATAGCTGTTACTTAAAAAATGATTCGCTGACTTTAACTGGAATGTGCATCTAACCTAAAGGTATTGTCTTGCCACCCAGCTCCTCCTTCCATCTCATTCATAGTTTCACACATTCTGGGAACCATAGTGTAGCACATTAAGGTTATGTAGCTATGTTTATGAAAAACCTTCTAACTTATAAATAAAGCCCCAAGCCCCATATGTAAGCCAGCAAACATCTGATGTTTAAGAACTGAAGTGATTTTCTAAATATGTCATAAATTAACTTCTCCCTGCAGTTTGCTGGGATGTACATCAGTGTGATGTGTGCCTTGGGAAAGGCCACTCACATGGCTGTAATAATAGATATAATTTTGGCCTACCCTGACGTGTCCAGAAAGGAGGTTTACCAGGATTGTTCTGCATTAATCACACTTTAGACAGCTCTACATTGTAATAAACCAATGATCAGTGTAGAGGTAAATCATATGTTGGGAATCCTCAGGCCACAGAGATTTAGTTAAACAAACAAAAATATGTGTGAGATGTATGTACAAAAATCACATTACTTCTAAGGAAATAGTGCTTTAAATATTGACGAGTAAGTGATTTGTTCGTTGGTATAGTGTAAAGATTGTTTAGGAAAAGGGAATATTCCTAGTAACAGTGGCTCAGTAATGCCAAACTGAAATCAGGCCTAGCAAGTCTGTTTTCTGTTAGTAAAGTCATAATTCATCCACCGTTATAATATCTGATTTGTTCTCCTCAAGCATTCAATCCCAATGTGTTACTTTGTTCCAAGTTTCTTTTAACTTCACATGGGTTCTGTTCTATCTGATGGTCTTTTCACTGTGGTCTTCAGAAGTCAACATGACCAACCACCTTACTACCACCAGTTTGTGATACAGCTTTGAAATTATTATCTCCCGAGAAAAGAAAAGCACAAACGGAAGTGTCTTTTATTACAGGAAGGCTGATACTGCATGGGACTCAAATGATATCTGTGGTCAAGATTGGACTTGGAAAAAATTACTCTTGCAACATGCAAAAGGCATACACATAGAATGGGCTGTATAGGTGTGGGAGATGGTCCCATTGCTGGGGGACCACAACAGTTACCACACAGGAGAGGAGTGACCGCTGCAACAAATCTGGGATCAGCATATATACTTTATGCAGACTGTGTAAAATTACACAGTGGAGCTCAGCAAACATTTTTGCATGTCAGTAAAATTTTGAAGAATAAAGAATATGAAGGCTAAGGACTTGAGAGTAGCTTTGGTCTTGTGAAGTGAACAGAACTGAGATTTGGAAAACTTATGTTCAGTTCCTGCTCCATTTGTGGACATCATTATGTGGCTGACAGTAAGATCTTAAACTTGTATTATACTAGTGTTCTCCAGCTATCAAATAGATATGTGACATCTTAATGCTATGAGATTTTCTAAAAATAAATTTATTACTGAAATGTGCCATTTTCAGATGTGGCAGCTATAGGATCATATAAATATCCTTTACTGTAGGGGAGAGAACAGAAGTATACACTATGGACAATTTATCAGGGCTTTAGTTCCCTGCTTCTCAAAGCGTAAGTGGTGACACTATCAAATGAACAAATGCCTATTTCACTTGTCTTCTTTTTAAAGTGGAAAATTAAACCACAGTCACAAAATCTTCTGAAAGCATTATTTTTTTTCCCTAATTGATTTAAAACACTCGCTTTCTAAATCTGAAAAGTTGCAAACAACATCCTCACTCTGATTTTCTTAAAAGAATTCTGCACCATATGTAAGCTGTTAGGCATCTGTTTTGTCCTTGTGTACATGTCAAATCATACTCCAGTTCAGTCTTGATTGTCTTATTGTGGATCAAAGCCATGTTTTGCAAAAATGCATGATGCTGAAGCTATGCTCACTTACAGCCTTACTGTTAATGTCACCAAAATAATTTTTATCAACTTCCTTGCTTCAGCAAACAGCTGACATTTCTTTTGGCAAAAGGAACCACAATACTCCTGATCTGACGTCAACGAGCTGACAACGAGTTTGTAACAGATGAAGCTGTGTATTCGGCTATTCGTGGCTGAAATGGGTACTGTACACCCAAACCACATGTAGCATTTCTGCTCTGAATGGTAACAGAAGTTTTCACAGTGTGAATAATTTTCTAGCTCTTCTATTCACACAACAATTTGGAGCTGGGCACATAAAATCAATTATTTTGATTTTGAAATAAACAGATTTTTAAAAAATCAGTGTTGAATATGTTGCATATCTGGTGTACTGGTCCCAGGTGGGATTTTTCTTGGAAATTAAGATATTCTGATTAAATTTGGTATTACACGTCTCTGGTAAATTTATTCACCAAGAACTTTCTTAGGTTTCTATAATTAACTAGATAGAAGTGAATTATTTAATTTTAATTTTCTTCCCTTAGTGAACTATCTATTGTGATTTTTTCCATGTTTGGACTACTTCACTTCCATGGAAGCAGCAGAATATTTCTATTCTCATGCTAGGCAACCAAAGAGGCTTTCATTATAAGGAAAGTTCATTTTATCATCTGCAGCCCTTCAGGTAACAAAAACTGAAAAGTTTTTCTTAGTAATGAAAGTACATGCTTCTGCCTGGAAGCATGTCCTAAAATATTTTAAGAAAAATCTTTAAATAAATTTGTAATTTTTGTTAATTTTTAAATTTAATTCTTACACGGGTCTAACATTCTAGTAGAAAAAAAAGATTATTTTAACAGTAGTCTGGAAGGTCAAATTCTAAGTATGCTTGAAAGAGAGACAAATGCGCCTCACAGTTACTCAGGTTATTGAACCTGACTTAAGGTCCATCTTACTCATGATTCCATCAGGGCTTTGTCTGCAACCCTTGCTGATCACCAAATTTTGATGTACCAGTCTAACTTTAATTTCCTCTGCCAGTGTTCAGGTTACACTGCAGAATGAGCACTTCATGAGTCTTCACACCATAATTTCCATATCATGGAACCCAGCACTCACTAATGTTTTGTTGATCTTGCTGTTTCATCTATTGCAACTATATAGCAATTCCCACAAATTTCCTCAGATGTAGTCTTCATAAATTACTTAGTCATGATTGTTTTCATCTTACTTTTATAATGGACCTTGTTCTAACTCTTTTCAAGTAATCTTGAACTATCAGGAATATATGTTGCCCATCAGGAAACTACCTAAATAATGTTGCAACCAACTTCCCCATAGGAGATTGTCTTTTCTCAATAAGCAACAGAAGTAATAGCTTAGGAGTAATAGCTCCACAGTGCAAGTCCTGCGTATCAAGGTGATATATACATTTGTGTTGAGACCTTCCTCTTTTCTGAAAACTTAGGAAGTCATCAACAGTCTTTTTAAAAAATATTAACTCTCATACATAAACCTGGCATAACTCAGATTTGTCTAACGTCTTTTTCTGGTCTGGGGATCTAGAACTATATGAAAGCTGCATCTGTGCATTTGGCCAAAAGTAATCTGCAGCTTAACATTGTAGAAAATACGAAAAAAAGTGTGTGGCCATCACTAGCCTTAGGATGCTAAAAATCATAAAATTACGATGAGCTGAAAGGTCATAGAGGTATTTCTCAGAGATGTTGGCAATAAGTGGGAATTGCTTTTCGGTTTTGTTGCAAGCGATAAGGATAAAACATCCAGAAATGGACCAACATGTTTCTGGAATGGTAATTGTCTGCTTTTTAATGATGCATGTGATTGGATTTTACTGCCTTGAAAAACTATATTTTCTTTTTAAATTGTCATTTCCCACTGCTCACTTGAGAGATTGAGAGATAGAGAACAGAAAATGCACATGCAAACATAAATATTTAGCTGGCCTCTAAGCTGCATTGCATGGGACCCTGAATCGCATATGATTTCATACCTTGGGTTATTCTCAAATTCAGAGCCTCTGAGGGGTTAAGAATTGCAGTTTAAAAGGCAACTGAGGGGCCTTTGTACCGAGCATTACAGGCCTGTCTGGTTGCAGAATGTTGGGTTCAATGATTCTGCCTCCCACTTTATGGAAAATTCTCCTATTATTTTTTAATTATTATTTTTGACAGTATTCAAGCAAAAATGACCTCAGTTTTTCAGAGAACCAAGCACATAACCAAGCACACCATACGTTTGCTTGGCCACCAATTAATGACATAGTTGCATAATGGCATAGCTGCATAAACAGGGCAGAGGGAGGAGGTCAGTTTGAGAACAAAAAAATTATCTCAAGGCTACGATCTTGTTTATGAACAGATTGATTCATGTAAATTCACTCAAAGTTGAGAATTGTTTAACGATTCTGTTATGCAAACAAATCTGCTATACACATTGTTTGCAAGCTATCAGTGTTAAGTACTGAATCTTCATCCTACATGGCCGGCTATGTAAAGCACACGGCACGGCTTTGTTCCTTGGTTAGTAGATTTAGGCTATAGAAAGTGGTTTTGCTAGAGTATCAAGTGACTTTTTATAATTTCACTGCCATAGTTCTCGATATAAACAAATCACTGCAACAAGCTCTAAATATTCATTAATATGGATATTAGACTTCCTGCTTTAAGATTGTATTCTAAGTGTAATTGTAATGCAGTTTTATGGGATATTCATGATTTTTTTTTTTAATAGGAATTCCATATATTTGCTGTCAGTGTAGTATTAACCTGCCTCACCAGATAGATTTTACCTGCTCTCAGAGTTTCTAATGTAATACACTCCATGACTGCTTTTGGTCCTGTCTTTGATTAGCTCTCATCTACATTGTATATTGCTATTGACTGCAACAAGTAATGGCCAGATTCATAGTTGCACCAGTGCAAAATTCCCCAGTTGAAATCTTGACCTGTTTGACAAAGGAAATATAAGCATAGGTTTCAATAAAGACAAGATTTATAGGTCTAGGACAGATAATAAATGTTAAAATTTAAACCTAGGTTGCTCATTCAGGTGGGAAGGAGGAGTGAGAACAGATAACTCAAATATTGCCTGTGTCTATATGAAATACTAATGACACTGCTTGAGTAGATGCTTAGCATTTGCTGCTGAAATCAAGACCAATACAGCAGTGTCAAACCATTGGTTTTACTCTGTATAGGAATTCACAGTGCTGAATTTGGTGCCCAGAAGTCCTTTTATGTACATAGCTATCCCCTAGTCCCATTGGCAAAACAACCCTGTTGATTCATTGAAAATGTCATGCAAGTATGAGTGTATCAATGCAATGAAAGGTGAAGGGCATCACAGACTAAATTATTATAATACCTACCACTGCCTCTTACAGATAAACTGTGCTGTGCCAGTCTGACTGGCAATGCTTTTATTTTGTAGCATTTGTATTTAATTTTCATAGAATCATAGAATCATAGAATCATTGAGGTTGGAAGAGACCTCTAAGATCGAGTCCAACCGTCAACCCAACACCACCATGCCCACTAAACCATGTCCCTAAGCGCCTCATCTACACGTCTTTTAAATACCTCCAGGGATGGGGACTCCACCACTTCCCTGGGCAGCCTGTTCCAATGTTTCACCACTCTTTCAGTAAAGACATTTTTCCTTACATCCAATCTAAACCTCCCCTGCCGCAACTTGAGGCCATTTCCTCTCGTCCTATCACTTGTTCCTTGGGAGAAGAGACCAACACCCACCTCGCTACAACCTCCTTTCAGGTAGTTGTAGAGAGCGATGAGGTCTCCCCTCAGCCTCCTTTTCTCCAGGCTGAACAGTCCCAGTTCCCTCAGCCGCTCCTCAGAAGACTTGTTCTCCAGACCCTTCACCAGCCTCGTTGCCCTTCTCTGGACACGCTCCAGCACCTCAACGTCCTTCTTGTAGTGAAGGGCCCAAAACTGAACACAGGATTCGAGGTGCGGCCTCACCAGTGCCGAGTACAGGGGCACGATCACTTCCCTCCTCCTGCTGGCCACACTATTTCTGATACAGGCCAGGATGCCATTGGCCTTCTCGGCCGCCTGGGCACACTGCCGGCTCATGTTCAGCCGGCTGTCGACCAACACCCCCAGGTCCTTCTCTGCTGGGCAGCTTTCCAGCCACTCTTCCCCAAGCCTGTACCGCTGCATGGGGTTGTTGTGGCCAAAGGGCAGGACCCGGCACTTGGCCTTGTTGAACCTCATACAGTTGTCCTCGGCCCATCGATCCAGCCTGTCCAGGTCCCTCTGCAGAGCCTTCCTACCCTCGAGCAGATCAACACTCCCACCCAACTTGGTGTCGTCTGCAAACTTACTGAGGGTGCACTCAATCCCCTCATCCAGATCATCAATAAAGATATTAAACAAGACCAGCCCCAAAACTGAGCTGTGGGGAACACCGCTCGTGACCGGCCGCCAACTGGATGTAACTCCATTCACCACAACTCTCTGGGCCCAGCCGTCCAGCCAGTTTTTGACCCAGCGCAGAGTCCACCTGTCTAAGCCGTGAGCCGCCAGCTTCTCGAGGAGAATGCTGTGGGAGACAGTGTCAAAGGCCTTGCTGAAGTCCAGGTAGACCACATCCACAGCCTTTCCCTCATCCACTAGGCGGGTCACCTGGTCATAGAAGGAGATCAGGTTGGTCAAGCAGGACCTGCCTCTCATGAACCCGTGCTGGCTGGGCCGGATCCCCTGGTTGTCCCGCTCATGCCTTGTGAGCGCCCTCAAGATGAACCGCTCCATAATCTTCCCCGGCACTGAGGTCAGGCTGACAGGCCTGTAGTTCCCCGGATCCTCCTTCCGGCCCTTCTTGTGGATGGGCGTCACATTGGCAAGCCAATTCTTTATGGAAGAAAAGACAGCAGCAGCAGCAAGATTTTCACAGAGGGAATGACTGGGCAGATAATGAAGGCTATAGAGCATTAGCAATGCTAAGAAGTCTCAAACAGTCCTTAGAGGAACGGGAGTTTCATAACAGAGTCTGAATGTGTCTCAGATATCATGCTGATGTTTGTCATCAATGAGTTTCCCACACTGTGGGAGTTTTAAAGAATGACCTATTGGCTTATTGGCCTTCTCAACCCATGCATGCAAATCTGAAGAGACAGATTCACTACATTTTTGCATATCCTTAATATTCCAAAGCCTTAGAATTCAAATATTGCTGTTCACAGGTTGGTAAGCATACAAATGGGAGAGTGAGGGGAAGGACTGGCAGCACAATCAAAACAGAAATTACAAGACAGGTCATTGTAGTCCAGCGTGTTACGAGGAAGCACAGAATAAATAAGTCATTCCAGAATAAGTGCCTTATTCTGGAAATGAAGATATTTTAAAGAATCAATATCAAAGGGATATTTTAAAGGATCAAGTATGATTTTATAGTTGTGAGTTACTCGAGTGGGATTTTCATTCTGTAATTTTTAAGCAGTGGAGAGACCCGTTGGAAAGAATACCTAAAGCTGATTTCTTTGCCATTTTTAATCTTGGATTGTCAAGAAATTTTAGTGTTGGAAAGCTCTTCTTCAAATATTTCTCTTTCCTTTATGAAAATACTATTCCCTGTTCACGGTGAATTATCATGGCCTAGTGACCTATCCTCTGGAATATCACCATAGGATGTGCACATGGAGAGCCTTCAGCTACCAGCAGCACCGCAGCCGGGCAGAGTTATCCACCGAGTTCACGTACTGTCAGTTGTCCGAAGATTATTGATTTCAGAGAGTACTTTAAAGCTGCTAGTCAGCTGTCGGCTGGTTGGCTTCTGTTCAGCCCACTGATCCTTTCCCTCCTCGTATTGTTTCAGCAACAGCCTGAGACCAGTTCTCTAGGCTTCTAGTTAAAAGTGCCTACATGTGGATGTTAAAACTATTTCTCAGGACAGCTGAATGGAGCCTGGATATTTTGACCCGGACTGTTTTAAATGTTTGTATCAAAATGTACTTTTCATTGAAAATGCCTGACTTTTTTTTTTTTTTCCTGTGATCTATTTTCTGATACTATTTTTTAATGTACTAATTGGGAATTTTAAAACATTTCATTATTTAGATCAATATGCAGTAATTTTTTTGCTCTGTTTCCCACTCTTTTCCTTTTGTCTCTCCATTCCCAAGTTTTTTCATTTTAATAGACAGATGATGGGAAAGGCAGGAGTAAAAACTAAAAACTGAAAGATACGTACTAGTTAGATTAAAAACTTCAAAATTCTCTTAGTGATCAGAATGAGAGGAAAAGATGCTCTGGATAACATAGTATCTACACTTCCACATAAATTATTTTACATTTGAAATAACTTTTTCAGCATAACAACATCCGTTTGGAGGAGCCATGAAACTTTGGAATAGAAATGGCACAAATACCTGAAAATTAAATCCCCGGTGAAGTTATTGTTTTCAATGCAGCCACGTATTTGCCATCTCTGTGTAGGTCTATTATAAAAAAATAAGAGTATTCGCAAAGGGAAATCAGGTGGATTTAGTTATATTTTTTCAGGCCAGTTTGTTGCTGCTTGGCTGTTAAATATTGCCAGGGTTCTGTGAACTTGCAAACGAGTGTAGGAAACATACGCTGAAGGGCTTACAGGGCAGAGAGATAGCGTCAGGGAAAGATGAACTGGTCACAGACAGCTCAGAAGATGAAAGAAAGATAGCAACATGTGGATGTCTCTCCTGGATACTTATAAATAGATAAAGAACAAAGCAAAATATAAATCAGTGGCAATCAGGAACACAAGTTTCATTGCCCACTCCTAGAACTGGGCATCTCAAGGACAGTCATGTCTCAACAACTGTAGGGCCAGTGCGCTACAGTAAAAGAGCCTGCTGTATGGTAATGCTATTTTATTAGTGATGCCAGTACCATTTTTCTTCATTTGATGTATTGGGGGTTAATACTAGGTGAGATTTTTAAACCTATTTAACCATGAGTTGTGAAGTTGGTTGACCTTTGACTGCTAAGTGCTGACAGGGTTCTGTGAACTCTGGAAATGATAGCACGATGTTATTTTACTGGCGAGGTGCAAACAGATAAAGAACAAAGTAGCACATAAATCAGCAGAACCAAATCAGTGCATTCCCACTCCAAAAAATTTGCAGGAGGAAAGGAAAAGAGATGAGCCATTATTATTGTACATGTTGGGAATCTGTCAGTCATAAATTTGAAATAAAACCCCTATTGCTTCAGGAACTGGGCAGGTTATCAGTAAATACTCCGGAAACCAGGAATGGGTGGAATTGTACCTCAGAATTAATGTTTTGCAATGGTAAATCCATCCAAGAAAGACCTGTTTTTGCCACATCTGAATGATATTTTGACATCCCATTTCTGGTGCAAGAAAGTTTCTGCAGGTTTTTTACAAGATATAATATTGGGGAGAACTCACAACAAACAGCACTGAAAAACTGGAGAAGTCTTGGCCTGATTCATCTATTTTTTAATTTGATTGGTGTTTCTGTACTAGTAACAAGGATTTAGAAAGCCTGAGAGACAGCCTTGAGCCTGAGAAATGGCTGCACGCTGCTTGAGCTGCTACAAAAAGCTGTATGCAGAATTAATCTTAAGGAAAAATGTGATTCAATTTCAGGTGCCTAGCCACCTTGTGGTTTCATAAATTTAAGAAAACAGTAATCAGCTACTATTAAATAACTGTTTCTTGATCCCCTGCACTAGAAATAAAAATGATCACATAGAAAAATAGGTATTATTTCCCTCATTTTACAGATGGTGAAACCGAATATGGGAATGCTTCAATGGATTGACATGAGTCACAAAGAGTATAACCTAAAGGCACCAAGAAAAATACTAACACACTGCTAAAAGTCAATACAATCCTGAAGAATGAGCATGAAGAAATATTATGTTAAAAACTGGCCTCGTGGTTGTCCTTAGCACAGGGAAGAATTTCATTTCTACTTAAGCACTGACAGGATCACGATGACTGACTCAGTACCTTAAGATACAATTTTCAAAGCATCTGAGTGACATCTAGGAGCATATTGCCATCAATATTCAACAGAACACAGTTATTCTATTATCTTGTTACTGTAGAAAATGCTATTTTCTCTCAAGTCTATTCTAGCCCTTAGTACGTAGCCATGCCTATGTTCTAACCTGTTGGGTCATCCACTTGTCTGATCTCCAGGAAAGAAATATAAAAATGTTCAGGCAAGTCAGGGTCACTGTTTACAAAGCAAATTGTTTGTTCTTGCCTGAAGCTGTTTTCTGTTTTGGACTTCGCCTGGAATAAACACTTCTTGCTTAGGATTTGCAAATACAGCTATTTGGTGTATTGGTTCTAAGAACTCCAAATATAAAATATACAATTCTTGTGCGTAAGGGAGGTGAATGTTTTTTTCTTGACAGAACAAATATGAAGGTAATGGACACATTTTCTGATCATGCAGTCACATAGGAACTCCACTTATTTTGGGAAGCTGAATGACATCTAATTTTTATTTTTTTATTTACCTTTTTTTAATATATTCTTCAACTGTGCTGTATATGACACTTCTCCAAAAGGCTTGGTCTCAAGATGAACAACCAATTTGGTCACCAACTTTTGAAAGCAGAGGGGCCAGCCTTTCCCCTTCAGGAACTGTGTATAATTATTATAAGCAATATTTTTTGTGAATATATTTAGCTTTTATCAATGCATTTTTGTTATATTGTTATTACTATTTGTGGAGTAGCTGGACAAATATATGGGACATATATACATTTTTCCATATGTGGTTTTGCTATTGGGTGTGGTTTTGTTCCACAGATTAAGACAAGAAACCTGAGAGAAGCTGAGTGGTCCATCGATCAAAATATTAATTTCCAAGACACCCCAGACACCATACAATTGTGCAGAAGGGAGACTATATAAATTGGACAATCACTTTCTGGTATTTCATTCTGTGTATAAAGATTATTACTAGCAGAAAAGAAACGTTTGCAAGATACAGAGGTAATACCAAGATTCTGGTTATTTTCCTGTCTTTCAGCCGTATAACTTTTCTGCACCTGTTGAACTATGGTGTGTTATATTTCCCACCACCTGTCAACAGCTACTGAATATGCCACCCAAGTGTTGATTCATCAATGTTTTCAGTAATACTGCTGCTGTAAGAGATAGGAGAAGAAAAGGTTGTCGGTCCACATGGAAATAAAAACAGCCTAGTTGAATGAAACTTTTTCGTCTTAATTATACTGCAATACTTCCTTTCATTCACTGAGAAAAATCAGCCTGCTTCTGGCTGAAGTTGTGAACACAGGCATGAAATTCAAATTTTTAGATGAAATTTATCAATGAAACATTATATAACACAAAGTTTCAACTTCCTTAATTAGGAACTTTCATACTGAATTCTTTTTAGCAGGGAAATGTTATGTGACGGGAAGCTAATAACACATTTGATGTGTTAATTAATTTATATTGTAACACCTACTAGGAGCTTCACTTATGGACTGGAAGGCACTGGTTACTAGCTCAGTACTCAGCACTGAACACAGGAAACAACTTGTGGGTAAAGATGGATGACAGGAGGCACACCAAGTTCAAAGATTATGGAATGCAGCATAAAAGCAGCCAGAAAATCAGCTGTGCCCTATAAAGACACAAAGCTACATGTGGCTTTGAGTATTTTCAAAACTGTTTTGAAAAGTTTTGAAATTTTGAAAAGCCTCTCTAGGACCAAACACCTCTCAGTGTTTTCCATGCACTGGTATAGTCTCTTGTCTCACCTTTGCCTTTGTCACTAAAGACAAAGACATGCCTTTGCACACACCAGGGATCAGTCTCCAAAGTGAGGTTCTGAGCCATATGGGTACTGTCTTATTGAAACATAAAGCACAAATGTATCATCATTGCACAGGATGCCACCCTTGCTGCCCAAGCTTACTCCTCCGTAGGAGTTGTGACTCCTCTGCAACACTTGGAGCAGGGGGAATAACATCCACCTCCTTTCATTTCCTTGCACTCCCATATCTACACTCTTCTTCCTCTGATCATTTTCACGGTCAGTTCTGTTTATTGTGCACAGCTCGAAATGTCAGTTTGTCACTGAAGCTCCTCCATTGTCTGTGGGGTGTCAGGCTGTGTCTAAATGCTTCGGATTTGGCATTGAAGAGAGAAATCCTGTCTGGCTCTTTCTGGTCAACAACAGTGCTCCCAGCCAGCAGCTGACTCAGTACCTCCACTTCCAGGCTGCAAAGATGAGTCACCCACCCTCATTCCAAGAACGCTTTTTGATAGTTCAGGTACTGAGTCCAGATCTTGTCAAAACTATGACTCCTCAACATTTCGACTCTTTAAAGCACTATACTTTTCTCAGAAACACCAAAAAATTGGGTATTGTTTTAGCATATACCCATAAAATGGAGGTTTCCTTCACTAATGAAGAAAGATTTCTAATTTTAGGTTAACAAATATGACTCCCACTGGGAGATCTGACAATAGTTACAAAAATCCTTTACTCAAATGTGATATTGTTTGGAGCTAGGAAGTTAAATAGCTTATGGAAAGAAAAAAAAGGATGCATGATTGTAAAAATTCTAGTTTGCAGATGTACTTGATTTGGATCACACAGATAAATATTTAATATTTTCATCCCTTACTCATGCAAAAAAAGTAGGTTAAAAAAATCCTTGGAAATACATGCATTAATCTTGCAACCTTACCTACTATGTGTGTTGTGAAACTAGCTCTTTACATTCAAAGTATATTTCTCTACAGTGTTTGAGGAGTTAGTTAGTGGGGTATCTGATGCAGAACCCTATGTGTTGGCAGGTAAATGAATGGGGAACTGTTTTTTAAATGTCCCTAAATATGGTTTTATCTATATCTCACTAATTGACCCATATAATATTTTGTTAGTGATGTGAACTTCAGATGATCTGTTCTAGTTCACGTCAGTTGTGAAACATTTAGTAAAAAACAAACTGACACATTTCTGGATAAAAAAAATCTATAGGGATTTTCCTGGTTTACCAAGATACTTTAGATTTCTTGATAGGTAAGAAAAGATATACAAGTCTGTGGCTGATATAAATGTTATCATAATGTTTTCATTCCAGGGTAAGTACAACTCAGCTAGGTTACCTTTAGAGTAAGAAACTATTCTTAAAATTTATCAATGGAAAAAAATATAATCTGCTTGGATTGATCTTCAATAATCAAATATGATCTTCAATAATCAAATACGAACCCAATAAGTTTCAGGTTTAAAGTAGTTTTGAAATTTGGCATATTTTTGTAGTGATTCTCATGCATTCTCTAATAATGTTAAAGGTCCTTGCTGAAAAATGTATTTCACTACTGCATAGTCAGTGACTGAGTTATTGTGCGTGCAGACATAACCACAGAAAAGTGGCATGTGCATCCTACACAGAAATAGGAGGGGATAGGAAAGTCCATTCATAAAGTTATATATATTTATGTACGTAAAGTTATATACGTTTATACAGGGTATTATGGTTACTTCACTTGGCACAGAGATGTACCAGTAAATCAAAATAATTGTTTAAGAAATAGCAGTGAGAATTTTTGATTCCACTTCATTGGGTGGAGGATTGCTGGAGGATAATGGACAGGATATTCCTTCTTTTAGTTTCCTTAAATTTCTTCTAATCCTAACTGTTCCCTTGGATCACCCCTATAATTTATTTAATATAATTTGTACTGCAGTAATTACTAGATCACTCCCTTGAGATATGTAAATAAATGTGAAGTATGCCTGCAGTATTATCAAGAGGTCTGAGATCTAATTTTCCATTAAAAGGAAGTTTATAGTGACCCAATGTGGTTTTCAGCCCAGTGGTCCAGCTATATGATTATCTACCACCAAGGACCAATACCTGGAAAACTTTATGTCTTTTATGCCTTTAATTTTGTATTGTGAAAGACATACTGTAGGGTCCAGGACAGCCTGCATTTGGAACCAGTTAGTCAACAAAACTTGCTGTTTCCTGCTTCATAAACCAGAGTCCCATACTTCTAAACAGTGAAGAATAAATGTGAATACATGAAACTCCAGACTAAAAAAGCATAAAAGTAACATAGAAACCTAAAAACAACACAAAAATTACTAAGCATAATATGTTTTGATAGTGAGATATGCCAAGCTCCATTTCAGACAGAGCTGTGTCTATGGGTTCATTAGTCTGAGTTGTGTCATGAAAGTGGTATATGATGAGAAAGGATTCCTGGAAGGGTGGGTTACAGCTCTCCCCACAGCTCAGTGCTCACACCCCCATTGCACATTGTCAATGCTTAATGTGTGTACAAAGAGCCTGCGTTTCTATCTGGGCTGTGAAAGTTATCAGAACTCCCTACCCCCCCAGTGTTTATTTTCTTCTGTCATGATCTATTCACTGGTATACAATATCTTGGGCTGACCTGTAAGTAAGAGACAGTGCCTCGCATTGGGCGGGTCAATAAAAACAAGTTTGACAAAGAAACCACCAAGCAATCTCATTATGGACAAACTATTGCTGGCAGTTTCAACGATGGTGGTAAAGTCAGAGAGGCGACAGATTTAGACAACAGGGTCAGGCTTTCATCAGCAAACTCTGATCGAGTGTCTGAAGGTCCCAGATAACCTCCCTGACAGCTGAGCAACAGGATCAATATGTAAATGAAGCTTTCATCATGCAGTGAAATTAGAATAAGCAATAATTAAAACAACTTGGATGTATTAGTGAACACAACCCATCAAAAGATGTATCCTAAAGATGCCTTTGCATGTAACAGAGCATCTTTCCGCCTGTGTAAAGATTGCCGGACCTCATTTACCTTTACACCAAGACTTCCTTGTACTGCTTTGTCAGGGAAAAACAGCCAGTTCATTTACATAGAAAGGAGAGTAAGAAGGCCTTAGTAAAAATGAGATTTACAACTCTGATGCTTGTTTCTAGAAAAAACCTATCTATTATAGTTGCACTCCCAAGTAAGTTTCTGAGACCTCTTCAGTGAGCCTGAGCTCAGTAAACAGCTCAGGTTGGACCCATCTGCAACCTTCCCTGTTGCCTGGGTTCCTAGCTGCTCTTCGAGCATCTCAACAGCTTCTCAGTCTGTCCTGCTGCTCTCTTCCAAATCTTTCTAAAAGCTCCTCAAGCATTATTTTACACAAAAACAACTTGCAATATCTAAAATCAGCCAAGGATAGGACAACATGTAACTGTCTTTGTTTGCAGCTCATATTTAGCCTCTCAGTACCTCAGAGATTTTCAGTCAAGCTGGAAAGCTTCAAAACTAGTTTCAGAATGAGTGAGACAGTAATGGCAAGAGCACAGGTTTCTTTAAGAGAAAACAGACAATCCTCACTCCTCACAAACCCCTGTCATCTACACTAAAGCAAGCAAACAACACTCCTTCAGGATGTAACCCCTTATACATGTATTTAAACTTGAACTGTAGGGTTACATGTAGCTCCACTAGGTTATCCATTAATATCAGATGCTTTTCACAACAGCCAAACTAGCAGCAATCTTTGGGTCATAGTTGAGGCTCAGAGAATGATTCTATAAAAATGACACTCTTTTCGGATCCTTTCTTTTCAATTCCTTTATTGCAAAAACTGCTGTTTATTTTAAGTTCTAGGCTTAAACTTAGTTTATTTCACACAGAATAATATAGAAGATAATATTCCTCAGGAACCTTACGGGGCAACTCCTTTATGACTAAACCTCATTACGGATTAGGTTTCTAAGCCATTTTGCTAAGACTGAATATGACAGATAATAGGAACAGGTATAGGAAAGGTAGCTACATGCAATGTAAGTATTGCACATCATTGCACACAATTTATACTAATGCTTGTGGCCTGCTGACGGAACATCTTTTGCTGAGTAATAAAATTGTTTTTCACTTTAGTGAGAAAAAAAGCTGCAGTCAGTCAGCTGTGCCACCACACATAAAGGAAGGTGGTGAAAGGTTGAAGTTTATTACATGTGGAATGCCTTCAGAGGCACACAATTTGTCCCCTTGGTTCATTTTGACAGCATTCTCATGATAGCAATCCACAGTTTATTTTATATGCTATACATCTTTATTCCTCTCAGATCATGCACTCTGAAAGTTCTCTCCCTTCTGTTATCAGGTAAAAGATATTTGTCTTACCCCAGCCCTTTGGCCTGATGAAGACCCTTTTCTTTCCAGCAGGAAGTTTAAGAACTGAATTCATATAAGGAATTTCAAGAACATCTCTCAAAAAGATGAAACCCACTCAGGGTACATTATAGGAAATAATTCATCATTCCACCTCTTGTATACAATCAATAACACTAAAAGACTGTCTTGTCATCTTATCAGGCTACATAGGTTTTAGCAGTTCCTTTATTAAGCCTGGAAAAGAAAGCAAGGAGAGAGGGATTCTTTGAACATCCAAACACAGTGTCACACTGAGTGTGATCCTGACACTGCCCAGGGAACCTGCTATCCTTTGTTTACAGATGGATCTGTGATAACCCAACAGCTCAGATGGAAGGTCATCCCAGAGGACAAGCAGGGGGTTCTTTTCCATCATCCCTGAATACTGGAAGTGGCGGGTTTGACCACCCTCGGTATCCGGGCTCTCTGTTAAATTCTACTTTTCCTGCTGACAGAAGTATGCGGAATGTGATCAGGAGATATTTGGGCAATTTGTCTTCTATTACAAGTGGGAGGGAGAGGAAAGGGTGAATAAACCCCTATGAGCTGTGTGGAGGGAATTTTATTTGTGCAGAGAAAATAATACAGCTGTGAAACTTCACAGGTTTTTGACTGTTGAGCTAGTTATTGTGCAAGACTGTTTTGAATATCCATGTGTATCCGCACTAGCAGGTGTAAACAATCATTAATACCACATGTGATATCAGAACTGCACTAGAGGCAATGCATGTTATCCCATTGACTTCAGCACGTCCATGCCAACATTTTACCTCAGTTCCCAAGTCCATGGGTGTAACTACAAACCAGAACGGGTTTGCTGTTCCCTATTCATGAAAGCACAGCTTGAGCAACAGGCTAGAAATTGCACCGCAGCCTTGCCAAATTTGGTAAACCTTACTGTCCTCCATGGAAAGGTTACCAGAGAAGCACTCACTTCTGGTAGACCAATAGTTCATCTTAGTTATCCTGATTCATCCTTCAGATGACAGTGACGTAACCAGTTGCCTCAGAGGAATGTACAAAAACTTCTCAAACAGCAATTATTGAATAATTTGCCTACAAAACTTTCTTCTTCTTTCCAATACTTAGAAAATGGCTTTTAGTTTCTTGCATAATCTTTAGGGCTTGCAACCTTGCCAGAATCCTAGGTCCACTAATAATCCTTAGCTATTATTGAATTTTCTGAAGAATTTAACCCTTTCTTCAGTCTGGACTCCAAATATATTTTATGGCTATAAGCTGCCAAGGCTGCTTACACGTTGCATAAATGAATGATTGCCTTTTATTGCTTCTAAATTGTTAGCTAATCAATGCTTAAAGTGGCACAGGAAAAAAAAAATGTAGTCAGTTTGTTTTGAGTCTCTTACTTATTAACTTTCAACTTATTCACTCTTTGACATTTATCTGCAAAGGTTTTTTATGGTTGTCTTTGGCACACATCTAAAGCATACCATCTATGATCACACTGTCTTGTCCAACTACCAACAAACAGTCACTTGACATAGTTTTATCAAGTCATCATTGGTTTAAGTTTTTTTTTTTCCCCCTTTATCACATTTAATCTGTCCTAGAGGCAACTTTTCCTTCAGGCTTGTTCTTTCTTTCTTTCTTTCTGTACCCAGAGAAGTAGCTGCTAAAAGAATTAATCTAGCAAGGGAAAGAATTACAGCTTGAAAATTAGTGTGGATAATAAAGCCATAGGTTAATACATTAGGACAGGTTTGTTAACAGCAGCACAGAGATTTCATTACTAGCATGTACTGTCAACATTTTTATGCATGTAGTAGTTCACAGAGAAAAGCTGATGAAAAACGAGTGTCTTTCTTACTAAACTTGTGGACAAAATCTAGATAGGGACTCTATCACATATCTTTGTGTGAAGGAGGGAATTCAGCTAAGGGCAGTATATTTTATTGGTTACAATCATATAGTTAAGTTTATGTTTGACATAAGGAAAGGGCAACAGATTTATTAATTCTTTCATGTTCAGATGATTTTAAATTTAAATTAAAGAAATACTCCCCAAACTTTCCTCCTCAAACAAATTAGAAACAAGAATTAAGAAAGAAGATTTACTTTACTACATTTAGAGCTAAGGGATTTATTTTTAGAGAAAAGTTTCATGTTTATTTTTAGCAAGGATAAAAGTTTAGTGATTATATGAATGTCTTTGATAAGAAAAAGGAAAACGTGAGTTGTAGCTGGGGAGCTAGACATTCCACCTCTGCAGTGGTTTGTTTCTCTTTTGTTTCAGATAATTTTTTCTGTGTTCTTACATAGTGACATGTAATAGCGGATCTAGTATGATTGATCAAGGTATATATAATGAGGATAAAATAGTGTGAAAGTAATGTTATTTTGATATTCATGTCCTTGTTATGCAAGGTATGACATCCTTGATATTCATGTCATGAAAAGTACAGTTTATTGAAATGTAGTCTGCACAGGCTTTAGATAGTGACCTCTAAACGGCAATTTAGGCCTTGTCTTTTAAAGATGGCTATCTTAGAATAGGGTGAAGCTTCCACTGGACGTATCTGTCTTTCTCTACTGAAAACTTCCAAATGACCTCTTAAACCAAATGTCTGTCTTTTAGATGGCAAAGATAAATGAGATTAACATTATTCCCAGTCTATCAACAAGAGCATGATGGTCTCCAGCAAGCTCAAGGACAGTACAGCTATGCAACTTTCTCCCAGGCACAGATCTGAAGAGTGCAGAGTTTCCAAATTCAGGCAACTGTTTGTTAGCCACACAGCCCACTAAGAGACACCAAAGAGGTTCTTGTGAACACAGCCTTTGAAGCTCACTTCTTTATTCCAAGACATTCACTTTAAAGGTGATGTAGAGGGAAAAAAAAAATTGTTTGAAATGTCAGCCATTTGTTTATCTTGTTTACTTACTGCCTACATTTCTCAGTATTTTAATCATCTCTGTGTGTTAGAGCACAGCAGGTTTTACTATAAACCTAATAAAGAACAACAATATCACAATGGGCATAACTCTAGGATACAAACATAAGTTCAAAACACCCAAGGGGTAGACAGTTGGTTGTCAAGAGGATTGCTTGTTGTCCTGGTCAATGCCACTGCACTGTCCTTCACTTCTGCAGCCTATCTGGAGCTCTTCCTTTGAGCCAGACTCTTCTACTGACAGAGGCATGTGAAGTGCCTTGCACAGTGAGTCTCTGGTGATGAATCAAGGCCTCTGTACAAAACAACGATAAATGTACTGTTATCCATCATCTTAGTAATATCCCATTCAAGTTCAGTAACCACCTACAAAGATGTATGTGGCACAGACAGCACTTTGAAAGGTGAAGTGATTTACTCAAACAGTTGCTGTCAACCCATCATATATCTACATCTTCATAAAATGTGAATTGATTGTGATTGTGTTGCCAATTGATTGATCCACAGTTTTAATCTGTGGACCCTGGATCTAATGCTAAAGTATTCTGAGTAAGCTTAATCCATTTCTTTTTAAAAGTTCTTCAAAACAATAGCTGAGGGTTTGATTTGGGTAGAATTTCCCCATGCTTGAAGGAGGTTCATTGGGTTCAGCATAAAAACATACTCGTTCATAAAAACAAAAGCAGGCAGCTAGGATGGAGTGCCAGACATACAAAAGATAACTTGAGTATAGCACATAAGAACATTTTTTCTGATCATTGCTTGCATTTTGTCTTAACTTCGACTGACAAACATTTAATGCCTTGAGTTTCTGATTACTACTCTAGTCATAAGAAAGTATTTTATTGTGAGAAATCTTAGGAACCTACAAAATGTTTTTCAGACACTAGATTTGATAGTGTTTCCTCTGATAAAATGCCATTGGCTTAACCTGTCTTTCTTCTATTTAATCACTTTCAGAGGCTCATTAGACCAAAAGGAAATAAGCTTTAAAACTCAAACCACATGCCACATTCAAAGAGCACAACAACAAAAAAATTACAGACTGTGTCCTTAGTTTCAACATTGTATGGTATCTCAGCAATAAAAGAGTTAAAAATGTGTTAGAAATACCCTTTTCAAATGGGAAAATGCATATGATTTCAAGGCTATGGTTGCTATTAACCCATACATAATGGGAGTTTTCAAGGATGCTAAACAAGTGAATTCTTGCCTTACAAGGGCTTCCACTCCACTTCATTAATAATGAGCTTTTTTGTTTGTAGTCTTTTGAAATTAATATAAATCCTACAATGACTTCCCACAATAGACAAAATCATGTATCATTCATCCTACATAGGTAAATAGGTGGGTAGATAGGCATAAAACTAAAAATATGAGAGAGCTGAATAAAAATTATATTATGGGGACATCCAAGACCCACCAATATAATGCATGAATAAGCTTCCTTGTTGAAGAATTATACAGAAAATTCATAGAAGAACACCAGTAACATCTTAAAACACATACCCAGGCAAAAATGTACAAAATTCAGAGGAAGATCTAAATGAGTGCCCAGATTTGAGCTCATTTCTAAGCCATGCAGTTTTACAGAGGTCTCCACTCTTTTGCAGTTCCTTTAATGTGTTTTTCCCTGGATGTCTTTTATTTTTCTCATCTGCTGTTTATGGAACTGTAATGAACAACCATAAGGCACCTTGAGGCTACTCGATTATTAGAAAAAAGATCCTTAATACTTACCTGACTGCCAGAGAGCTCAGGAAGGGTGTACTCAGGCACCACCATATATAGCTCCATGTTCTATTTCCTTACATACTGAGAAGACACCACAATAGCAGAAGACACTAGAATTGCCTCATTTCCAAGTCTTTTTCTGGTGTTCACTCTTCTTATCCCTTTTTTCCCTCTCCCATTGAGATCAGCCATGCTCTCAAATTTTATCTTCACTTAATTTCTGGAGGAGGTGGAATTTTCTTTTAGATTTCCATTAACTATTAGACCAGGTCCCTTTGGATGTGCCTAACTTGTAAAGTAATTTCTCATCCATGAAAACACCTGGCAAATCAGGGTCGAAAATGATGTCTAAGATCAATGACACATTAATCCTGCCAGTTTCTAGGTTTTTTAAATTTAGACACTATGAAATGATAGTGTTTTTATGTAAATTACTAATTACAAAGACTAGCCCTAAATGAGTTCATGCTTAGACTACTGGGGGTGAGGGAGGATCACACTGAGTTTTGATATGTTGATTTTTACCATTAAGGTCTAGATTACTGCTCTTCCTAAATCCTTTTAACAGTAACAAAGATAATGTTGTTGATTTATTTGGTCTGAGCAGTTAGGAAAAAAAAATCAGAGGTCTGATACTGTTGCAATTATGAAAAGAAGTTAAAGCTTTAAGTCAAATATTTCTTTTCTTTTCAGGTATAAAAAGAAAATCAACCCCCAGCAGATCATATCCTCAGTCACTGTTCCCCACTCCTTGGAAAGAGTTAGTACTCTTTTCCAAGTGTCTGTCAGCCAGCTTTCCTCAGCGCCTACTCATGCAGTCTGACTTCACACCCTTTCTCTGCATTGGCTTCTTTTGCTTTTCTCTGTCAGACTCACAACTCCATTCTACACAATATATTCTTGCAGAGCTCGTTCACCCACAGTGTGTTCACTGGACAGTGACTGCCGTCTGCATTTTAGGTTGAAGATGCTATTGTTTCATGAGAGACCTTCTGTAGGATTTTTCAGCTGATTTAAGTGGGAAAGACCGACCAGCTTGTGTAACACTTCCCTTGTTGGGCAACCTTCTGAACCCTGAAGATTTTACAGTTAAGACAACAGAAAAAGTTGTTATGAAAAATAAAAAAACCAAAACATGAGATATGGGCAGATAGAGCAATATCAGTAAAAGATTCACTGTGTTGTTTTTTTTTTTAATTAAAAAAATTTAAAATCTCTACACACATGTACATGTTTATGTCTGTGACTACATGT